>NC_136523.1:40786182-40823682 GCF_053919585.1 Euprymna scolopes | reverse complement strand
GGGGCTAAAACTTGAACTCTATATGAGACACATAGATATTCGAATGTGCCATTTAAGTTCTTTATTTCTCAAACACTGAGTTAGTAAAGAAATTGATTTTCCTCTCCCCAATTAACCATTTTCATACGTTGTAGTATATCTTTCATGTTGGTCTCATGGTCTTACTGGATTCCAGGACAAGAATTTATCTAGTCTGGTGGAGTATCCAGCTTCGTTCTATTACTTGAAAAGCTGTGGAATGACCGTAGTGAGGAGATCTTATTTGGGCTGCGAATACTATGTGATTTTGAATATTTGGTCAGGGTTTACTTCTATGGAAAAAGTATCCTCATGCCAGATTGTTCTGACAAACCCCTGTACAGAGAGACCTTAGACACTCGAGGACAGTGTCTAGTAGGCATTCAAGTTCTCCTCTGTAGACATTCAAGTTCTCCCCAGTAGGCATTCGTTCTCCCCAGTAGGCATTAAAATTCTCCCCAGTAGGCATTCGTTCTCCCCTGTACATATATATGCGCGCGCGTGTGATTAGAGAAATAAAATATATAAATCACAAGAGTTCTTCAAACTTTCATCTGATCTATAGAAAATCAAAATATTATCATTGAATTTGAAGTACCAGAATCAATTAAAATAAACAATTTATTTAAATATCAATGTAAAACACGATTAGAACGGCTCTGCATAGGAGACAACTGTTGTGTCTGTATCAATAACAACACGAATGGAGAAAGTAAAGGTAAAACAAATATATTAAGACGAAAAGATAATACATATTTACAAAGGTGCAGTTGTACTGCAGTTGGAAGATTGTCCGGCAGAGGGCGTGTTAAAGTCTTTAATGGGACAACCGGCACATGCGTCTTGCCTATCCGGCGTTCGAACACAGCTCTCCGGTCTTGCTGACTTGATACCTTTATCTATATCTTGTTCACCCACGTATGCTAATTAGTGGGCGTCTCAACAACAACAACAAAGTGAGGGGGGTCAAAGCGATTCAACATTTTCATAGACACGTTTTGCCAACACAAAGAACGTCTATAAATAACGATATAGAAAAAAATCAAAAATTTCTTAATGGTTTTTGGGAGCTGCTCTACGTAGTACCTTCAGCCACACTATTTTATGCTTACTGACAAAACGTGTATTCTCCACCAAATGCTGGCCAATAGCAAAGTCCAAAGTCGAAGATGAAGGGAGACTCACAGATCCTACCTTACTCTGTCTAATCATGGATGGAACCTGCTGGTTTATACGAGTCTGCAAATGTTAGGAGGTCCACCGCACATAACCAGCATCAAACCGATATTTAAATTGATAAACAATACAAGCAGAAATTCCACAGGGGACTGATTCATATGTAATATATTGATGTTGGCATTCTGTAGATATTGAGCGTAAATGGAGACGCTCTGATATTATTGTAGCTATTTTGTTAAAACTGCAAAAGTATTTATCTAAGCTAGCACGAACCCCCGGTAAAGCCCGGTCGTAAAGTACGCTTAAATATGATATTTTAATTTTTACAGATTTCGTATATATTATTAATGATCTATCGATTTTTATATATTATAAAGTTGCGATTTAAAAAACAAAAACTTGTATCCATATGACTTGGCTTCATCAGCTTGAATCGAAACCGAATCCCAATCGTATATATATATATATATATATATATATATATATATATATAACTTTTGTTTCTTTCAGCTATAATGAAAACCGAAACCAAAACTTATGAAGAATTCTTAATAAAATTATTTAAAAAAAAATAGATTATTGGAGTGCCATTAGCTATAATCGAAACTAAAACTAAAATTATGAGGAATTATTGATAATATTATTTTTAAAAAATAGATTATTGGAGTGCCATTAGCTATATTCGAAACCGAAACCAAACCTTATGAAGAATTCTTGGTCAAATTATTTACTACAAGAAATGCAAGTACATAACAATTAAACGACCCGGATGTAAGCGTGGCACAGAAAATAACACACACGCTATCGTATTAATATATAGATAATTGATGTGGATGTAGGGCACACTATCCTTGTTAAAAGAACGAAACGTAGATCTTGTAATATATACCAAACGCAAAAACACACTGTAAAAGCAATTCATAATAGATCTTAGAATTTATTTATTAAATGGTATACTAGTATACACTAACCTATGCTAATTTTAAATATGCGGGACATTTTAAAGGCCCAAATCTTTTAAGGGGTATAAAATCTGCAAGCTTTTTGTTAATACAATCATCAATAAAGTCTTCTGGACAATTGTTATTATTATGTATCTGTGTGTATATTTTGTCTATGTGGGTCTATATAATACAGCGTGTATATTCTACATGTGTATACATTGATGTGTGTGTGTGTGTGTGTGTGTGTGTGTGTGTGTGTGTGTGTGTGTGTGTGTGTGTGTTAAGATACGAGCCTTTTTTTTCTTTGGTTGGTGCCCCTCTGCCCTTCAATTTGGAAATCGAATAATGCATGCTCCTACAACATGACTTGTTTATTATTTTTTAACAGATACATTAAGAGCATCCCCAAACCTGCTGCAAAAAAGGTGGTCTCTCTCTCTCGACCGTGCTAGAAAGCTACTTACGCTTGAAAGTATCCTGTACTTCTTTAAGGCCACTATTCGCCCATGTATGAGGTTCGGTTGTCATATTTGGTTGGCGCATCTGCTACTAGTCTCTTACTCCTGAACAGGGTTCAAAAGAAAGTCGCTAACTTGATAGGTCCTGAATAGTTTTCTAAGCTTCAACCTCTGTCTCATTGACGAAATGTTGCATCCCTCTGCCTGTTCTACAAGTATTTAATGGTGAATGCTCTGACAAACTACAAGCACTTTTGGCCCCTCGACGTAAATACCCCTGACATACTCGACAAGCAGCTAAATCCAACCCCTACACAGTAGAGATCCCCAGGCGCGAGACAAACTTCTCCTCTAATAGTTTCTTCCCCAGAACCGCTAGACTTTGGAACTCCCTTTCAGGATTCTGCTTTCCTAACTGTACTGACATGCAGAAGTTCAAGTGTAATGTGAACAGACATCTTGCTGACAAACTCCCTTCATAATTTTCCTGCAAGCTATCTCCCAGATATTAGTCCCTTGCATCAAAGTGGCACTGTGATTTGTTTGAGGGTGAAAATTGAATAAAATAAAAAAAATAATAAATAAAGTAGACGGCCTTTTTCAGTTTTTTTGTTTTGTTTTTCTTTTTCGTTTACACAGGAATCACCACTTATCAATGCCCGGAGGCCCTCGAGGATAAGGGTTAGCTTCCTCATGCTATTCAAATTCTTTTCAAGACTACCTCGTTCTGATTATATAATAAAGTTCTTTGAAATTCCCATCCTTTATTTCTTATATATAAGTACATATAATATATATATATATATATATATATATATATATATATATAGTCTCAGACTAATATATATATATATATATATATATATATATATATATAGTCTCAGACTAAATATCTATGTATATATAGAGAGATAGATGGATAGATATGCGAGAAGGCTCTCCAGCTTTGCCCGAGAAATCTACTTTTGAGCCTTTATACATGGCGTTATGTGTGATATATATATATATATATATATATATATATATATATATATATATATATATATATATAATGAAATGAGAATTACAATTAAGTTTACCAAGATAATCAAAAATAGCAAATTTAAAGTATATTATGAATATTTTTACTTGTGTTTCCTTTTTGAAAATTAAAATGTTTCTACCTCTTCTTAAAGTGTGTTAACATATTTTATTAATTATTATCATGGGCACCCGGCGTTACCCGGGTGTTTGGATGTGTATGTTGAGCAAAAAAAAAAAGTGGTAGTAGGAAGGCAGGCTCGAACTCGTACCGCAAAGAAGGAAAAGAACAGTGTAAAACCTAACGTTTATGCTGTTACGACCACCGCCAAACAGGAAGCGACATTTTTTAAAATTAAGGCTAGACAATCTAAAGGAGAGGATAACTTTCAAAAATATCGGCGAAAAAAGTTACCCCCCCTGTTGAAAAGTGCCTAGTTGAAGGGGAAGATATTAATGTTTTTAGCCAATTTTTCGATATTTGTCGTATGAAAGATCGAACTTTAAAACGATATGGATCTTGGTAAAATCCGTCGCCTCTATTGAAAGTTTAAGGCAGACATGCAAACAGACATACATACATACATTTATATATTGGTAACTAAAAATTTTCGACCCAAACTGATGAAAAAGCTTGCCCTATCTCTGAATACATTTTATGTAAAATTTCAAATATTTAGACCAGAAATTGTCTGAGGAATTTGGAAGAGACCGCAGAGGTCAATGTTTAAAAAATTTTGACTCCTATTATGACCCCTTAAAATTTATTGTTTTGCGCGCAAATCAAGTTATTAAGTTAGATCCATGTCCAAGGAACCTATATCTAAAATTTCAAGTTCGTAGACCCAAAAGTTGTCGGAGGAGTTTGATAGGGTTCTCAAAGATATAATTGTTGAACTTTTATCCCTTAATCGCGAAATTTCTGGCCAAAAACCAATCACATCGATTTTCCCAAATCTCATTAACCTGTATATCAAATTTTTAATCTGTAGAGTAAAATTTGACAGAGTTATTGCGTAGGGAAATGTAAACAGACACACAGACACACAGACACACAGATACACAGACACGTTCACTTTTATATATATATATATATATATAGATTTGTTCTGATATGTATATATATATATATATATATATATATATATATATATATATATATATATATATATATATATTAGTGGTTGGACGATTCCAATATTTTGCCTGACTCCGATACAAACACCGATTCTGTGCTAAATTCCCGATTCCGATACAATAACTGATTCTGATTTTTTATAAATCTTTAATCATTTAACTATAAGATTGTTATTTTCCCTGGGATCCGCAAAATTAAAAAAACACACATGTTAAATATGCAGATATTTTCCCAAACGTCAAAATACACTTGTGGAGAGTGATCTATCGATTTTAGTTTTCTCAATAAATGTTAATTTTGGTAAATTTATTCTTTCCCTTTCCAGAAGCAATCGTTCGGCCATATAATGATGTGGCCCCTAGATTTGGATAGCAAGTGCGTGAAAAGAAATGGCGTCTCCAATTTCGGCAATAAAGTGTAGAAGCGCTCCAGATTTTTATGGGTCTCTATTTTTGCCATAAATTGTTAGGTGAAAGTTTTTTTTTCAGGAAAACTTGCACTTTTTTTTTTAAAGAAAGTTGGCAGTAAATGTTTGTTTTTGAAAACAGAATTTTTATTATAAAAAGAAAAGATGAATGCTTTATATGAACACTGTATATAGTTAGGTGAAAGTAGAGAAAAGTTAGTGTTTTTATTTGAGAGAATGTACAATTATTTTTTTGGTCACCAGATGTTAAGAAAATAAACAGAAAAAATACTCCCATCATTAATTAATTCTGCAAAAAAATAAATAAAATGTTGATTTAGAGTTTCAACATTTGGACAACGCTCGGTTGAATCCGGTCATGATGGCCGGTCGAGCCCTAAACTAATTGGAATCCGGTGTGGGTGGGGGGGTTAAATTCTGCATGAGTACCATTCTTTTTAATTTTGTCTTTTGTTCAATTTTTTGTGTGGCCTTTTAGCGATTGCAAACTAACAAATTTAACCAAAATGCAAAAAATTCAACAATTAAATAATTTTGCTCAGTTTCTAATACAAATCCTAGTAAATCAATCCCGCTTATTAGAACACTCAAGGGAAGGACGGAACCAAATTATTGGCAGTATGTTAGGGATACGTTCTATTTTTTTTTAAATATTTTAAGCATATTTGACACTCAGCTACCAGATTTTTATGGGTTGCTCGTTAATTTACGATAAAACTTGTGAAGTATGCGCTGGTTTACGATTGTTGTAAAAATTGAATGAAAACTTAAATTTCGCTTCGTTTTAATCTTTTTTATTGTGCTTCTCCCAAGCAAATATAATCAAAAGAATAACATTCAACAATTGTACTTTATATATATATATAAAACACGAAATATTAAAAAAAAAATATATTAACAAAATAGAAAATAATTCCATTTTTAAACGAAAAAAGTCAGTTTGGTATATAAAAGTTCCATTTAGTGATGTCACGTGATGAAAAATTGTCACCAAATAAAAAAATGGCCCATCCGTACAAAGAAAACTACCTACTTATTATAGAAAAATTAAGTATAATGTTATAATTAAAAAGAGATATATAAAAACACGCATGGGTACAGTAAACATATTATACTAAAATGGCAAAGCAATCATTCCAGAGGTTATTTAGACTACTAATTACGAACGAACCAAGAGTTATATATATATATATATATATATATATATATATATATATATATATATATATATATATATATGAGAAAGAGAGATAAAAAGCGAGCGATAGAGAGACGGTAGGGAATAAATCCTCGGATGAATATTCTCCTATAAATAGTAGACCAATCATTCAAGTAAATCAAAATTGACGCCGCTAATATTATTGCCACAGAAAATTGTTTATTGTTAAATGTCAAAGTTTAACAATGATGAACGACCGTTAATGAAAACCCAGTATAAAAAATAGCATTCTTAATTTGGCGCGAATAAAAAAAAAACAACGTGAATCAAAATGGCGACCAGTGCTATCTATAATTACCGGATAACGTCGCCAACGACTCTGCGTGGGGGATGATTGTAAAAAAAATCACAACAAGAAGTGGAACAACCTTTAGGAAAAGCGTGGTTTAATTAGCGACATGGCATCTATAAAGCGTGGCTTTTTGATTGGATATTAATACAAAGCACTTGATAAATATCAATATCGAAACTGGAATCCGAGGAAGATTGTCATCATTCCAGTAATTATAGAAGCAACCGGACTCAAGAAAAAGACTTTCAAAAACTACCTTACGAATATACCTGATGAACCAAGTGCAAGATAGCTGCAAACACTTGGGTACAATAAAATAATCGATAAAGAATTGACTCTATAATAATAATAATAATAATAATAATAATAATAATAATAATAATAACTATCAGACTCCGTGGAAATTCCACGGTCGCTGAAAATTAAAAAAAAACACACACTCACACGCACATAAATAAGAAACAACTTATTACATAATCAAACAATTACAATGAGGTTGGATCATGTGTCTTTAAGGCTTAACTACATCACGAAACTCTGGATTTTTAGATTCTGGTATCTCTGCTGATGATTGCATCAATTTGATGAACTATTCTGATCTCATCCTGATCTCGCGATATTAGCATTACGTGGCAGTGTGGTAGCCCTTTTTTTTCTTTTCTTTTCTTTTCTTTTTTTTTTTGTAACATTCCATAACATAAGAATTTGTAACTAGAAATCCCAGTACATGTCTATCTTTAATGTCTTTCAAAAGTTCAGCTAGATGTGCATGATAAACACGTGATATTAATAATAATAATAATAATAATAATAATAATAATAATAATAATAGTTAGAAGAAGAGGAAGAAGAAGGAAAAAAGAAGAGGAACATAAAACAACCATTCTCTTGTCCTTACGAAAATAAATGGATAAAACGTACTAAAACGACACCTTTTTTAAAACAATGTTTTAAGTACCGCAATGGTAAATACCTCCCGAGTGATTTACAATCTGTTTAAATATTTTGCATTACTCTTTTAGGTTTGACTTTTTTTTTTCCTTTCTGCTTAACATTATGAAAGTACTGATGGTCCCAAGTTGTTTATTATTTAAGGACATCTTAGATTACACATGGAAGAAATAGGTCTGGTATTTCTGTATTTACAGAAAGCTGATTTGTACTAATTGCTTTGTAATAATTTACACAAAACATATAAGTGTTACGTTGTGTGTGTGTATGAATATGTCCCATAACAACATACATGTTGAATAATGGGTTTTATATTTTATCTGTATATTCATGTACGTGTAAATGCGTGTATGTATATACGTCGTATCATTTAGTTGATCGTCTAGTGTGTATATTTTAACATTTATGCAACAGTTCTAACAGGAACCGATTGACATGGACGTATCAAAACATTCGTAGACAAACAGTTCTTTTTAACAGATGTAAATAACACAACACTTACCTGGATTATATACGAATATTTATTTCCATTATTCCGGCCGGCGTCTTCAGGGATTACAACGTCTTCACATCTTGGCTGCCTCAGAAAACGCCGCTCCCTGCGTTATGGAGAAACCAACTCCCTTTGAGTCGTCCGTTCTCTGTCTAGAATCTCCCCAAATCTACATCTCATCACGTGTCTAAGGCCCTAACCGCTGATGTAACCTCAATCAAGTTATTTGTTTATGCAAACCAAAAATCATGTTTACGTCTTTTTTCTATTTTCACGTTCCTTTGTAACGATATTATTATTTCCTGTCAATCATTTTTTCCAAATCTAATTGTTTATTTTTCTAATCATAATAATCGATGCAGCGACCCACTGTCGTTCGAATCAATTAATAACAATAATAATAATAATAATAATAATAATAATAATAATGTTTTGACCCTTGGCCCTGCCTGCCATAGTTAACACAGATACTACCCTATGATCACAGCCAAAGGCTCATAACATTATATAAGTAGGTAATAATGTTTTCACCTGAAATGCGTAGGTTTAAAAGATCCATAATCAACAAAACCATCTTTTATTTATTTTAGTAGATAATAACGTTTTCACCTGAAACGCGTTGAAATTTTTGCTAATTTCAACATGACATCTAAGTAGATAATAATGTTTTCACCCGAAATGCGTAGATTTAAAAGATCCGTAATCAACAAAAGCTGTATATGGTTTTACTTATTCTGACATGACACTTAAGTAGATAATAATGTTTTCATCACCTGAAATGCGTTGGAATTTCTACTAATTTTAACATGACATGTAATAATTTTATCAGTTTGAAATAAGTTAAACTAAAAAAAACAAAAACAACATTGGAAGTAAATATTTATTACGAGTCCGTTATTAAGGCCACACAATAAACGCCGGGCGTTTAGGAAATTGACACCCACCTCGAAATTCCACAGTTTACACTTACTTTTTTAAAAAAAATTTTCACGTTAATCTCGTCGAGTCGCAATATTTTTCTCGGTGATGGTCACAAAGTACATGTTCAATTTAGTAGAACGTTATAATTGAAAACTGATCCCCGAGGATAAAATTTATAAAAATATTTAGAAAAATATTTTTTTTTTAATCTGAGAGTTAAGTTTGTAATCGATGAGATTAACGTTAAAACAAGGAAAAAAGTAAATTGTGGAATTTAGACGTGGGGGGGGTCAATTTTCTGAACGTCCGCCCAATAAACTTAAAATAATATTTTTTTACTTTTATTTATCAGACTAGGGATTAGGTGGCAAAATACTCTCGATCCCTATATCACATAAAAGGGACATAATTTCCTCATCACCGTTATGTTACTATGCCAACAATATTTAAACAATGATATCAGTATTTCAGACGTTAACAGATAATAAATAAGCAGAACTTACAGCAATTTTAAAGAATAAACATTTTTTATTTATTTTAATATTATATAAAGAACCTTTTAAAAATTTGAAAACTTTTTATAATATTTTAATAATGTAAACCTTTATTATATTTCATTTTAAATAATATAAGTAAAACAGTTTATAATTTTTTATTTTTTTATTTTAAACCATAGAAAAAATCTTTTTAAAATTAAAACGGTAAACTTTTACTTGGTTTCCACCTAAACATTTTTCTTTAAAATGATGACTACAAAGGTTGTAGGGTATGCTGAAAACGTATATCGCATTTAAAGTTTCCGAAAATGAATAGTTTATTAGATAATAAGCAATATAATTTATGTTAAAAGTGATGGCCATAGTTGTACACCAAAAATACATAGAGAGGGGTAGAGAGAGAGAAAGAGAGAGAGAGATGGGGTGAGAAGCAACTAACTTTGTTGCGGCTTAGTAATCGTTTTATTTAATGTAAAACGCTGGCATCCTCTATCGGCAGACGCCATATTGGATAACGTCTTGATGTCGCGTTCGTTTAAGTTCATAGAATTGTAATCTAGAATAAAGGATTAGTCTGATCTAAGCCCATGAGAATAGCAGGAATGTTGTAAGGGATAATTTATTATTTTTTGAATCGATGGACCGGAATTTAACGTTTGGGCTATTAGTTTACGAATCAGTTACGGAGGGTACAGCCACAATATCAATACCATGTGTATAAATCCCTGTGGTGTTTATGGGGATCAAGTGGAGGAGTTTAGCAATAGGAGGAAAAATCGGGACTACTTCCTCTGTAGGTTAATGCGATAGTGCGGGTGTAGCTCCTCAGATGGAATCTAGCATTTTATTTGAACACCTGGATATGTTAGAAAAGTATTTATAAAGTTACATAAGATATTGGCTAATAGTGTAGAATAAGACATTTGTATGTAGCATTTGTTGTTGTAAACCTACGGTATTTTGATCAAGAGGGGGAAAATGAGACGTTTTTTTTTATTATATATAGGGAGCATTATGCAAGGTGTTCTAAAAGTCTTATTCAAATTTTGACAGTGCATATTTCAAGAACTATTAAAAATTAGCGGCTGTGCCGCGTCAGCACACACAACGCCGAGTCAAACACAAAATCGCGTACACTCAACGTCAAGTACACTTGACTTGAAAGTTGCGCAAGACTTTTGGAATACTCTGTACTGAGACAAGGCTTTAGTTTAAAATTAAGAGAATGAATACAGTTTCGACTCTATCTTTTTTATTAGCAGTGTTTACAGGTACAAACTACATGTCACTTGTGATGCGAAATTTCGGAAGTGAAGTCAATAAAGAGTTTTAATGAAAAGAAATAAATTATATGCTTATTGTTTATAGACTGCCCATCTATCCGATATAATAAGTGTCCCTGGTAGGATCCACGAATTAATTATTAGGAAAAATATTTCCCGATCTGTGATGCCAACTCCAGTAATATTACCCAGGTTCGAGCCACGTTCGACAGCTCCGAAAACCCAGACCCCATTCTTGACTCATCTTTTGTCATACTTTCGCTTTAAAAAATAACTCAAGACTCTAACAAAATACAAACTAAAAAGGAGAATACACGTGTATGATGAAATGTTAATTTAAATCGTTTAAAAAAAACACGTGATTCAATCTATATATCTATAAAAGTGAAGTGTGTCTGTCTGCCTCTGTTTGTGTGTGTGTGTGTGTGTGTGTGTGTGTGTGTGTGTGTGTGTGTGTGTGTGTGTGTGTGTGTGTGTACATTTCCCTACGCTCCTGGATAGGACCTTAAACTATATCCGATGGTGAGGCTCCAACTTGCGGGCTTTGGGGAGTGTGGAGCCACCCTTTAATTGCCATTGCTCGCAGGTCCAATCTGACCCGGAGTGGTAGTACCTGTTAAGGTTCCAACTATGGGTTAAATAGAAAGTCGTGGTAGACCTCTGATGTTGGCGAAGGAGTCATGGTAGCTGGGGTCTACGTAGGAAGTTGGATATGCTTTAAAATATCTGAGGACTTGAAATATGCCCAATACTTTTGGAATACCCTGTATAATTGCTATGGAAACTTGTTCTTCGTAAAATGTCAACTTTTAACAATGACAAACGACTGTTAGGTATATTCTGAGTTTGATACTAATTCAAAAAAAAAAAGAAATGAAAAACAAAATGGCGTCTATACGAGATAACGATAATTGTATTGTCAAAGTGATAATGACTGATATGTACGCCCCCACCTTCTTTATCTCTCTTCAAATAAATAACAATATAAAACAAAAATGTCGCCTACGCTATCGATAATTACCGGATATTGCTATCAATGCAAACGAGCAAAAAGCGATATAGCAGCAGAAGAATAGTAATATTGGCTTCGAATTTTTACCCTTGGCCCCTAATTCAACAGAGATTATATAAGCGTTTCTCAACCTTGGGCCCATGACACCCTAAAGCGGCCACTGGTTTTCGATTGGGTAGCCGTAAGAGATTAGTATAAAAATATAAAAATATAATTCAAATACAGAAACTTGCAATGTAGTAATAACTTGCAATAAAGTAATAAGACTCCAGTCCTATGTAATAGCGCGTGGAAGCGCGTATGCAAATGCATTCGAATGACGTCACTGCTACAGCGGAACTTTTACCGTGTGTTTGTAAGTTCGTTTCTTATGAGCTCGAAAACGGCTGAGTCGATCTTTATGAAATTTCACACGAGGTCACTTTAAGTGCCTGGCAGTGTTCTTAGATAGCATTGTGTGCGAATGTATTCGGGAAGCATTGATAATCGAAATAATCCGACGAAAGGATCAAACGACGAAACGGTCAGGGGATTTTGACTAGAGGAAATAAGAGATTTTGACCAGAAATATTATACATATATATATATATATATATATATATATATAGTCATCCACATACAATACTGTTTCGCTGTATCACAGCTCATCAGTGCGGCTAGACAGGCAACTACCTCAGGCCGGATCGAAACCCGACAGTCAAGGTTTTGAACTATTACGCTAAATCGGAAGCTGCTGTGCGTAAAGTGAATTAACGAAGTTTTAAACGCCTAATACCTAAGCTCGATTTGTTTACACAAAGAGCATCGCTTAATATGCCAATAGTATATCGTGTATCACTTCCCAATATGCTCAACTTAAGATAAAGAGCATTATAGCCATCCACATATAGTACTGTTTCGCTGTATCACAGGCCATCATATATATAATTATAAAACTCAAATGACCTTGTAACGAGTAGTGTAACCCACTTTCCAGTTTACGACACCCGGTTGCGCATGCACGCGTAAACATTAACTTATAACAACGTAAACAAATAAACACAAATCGCTTCTTTTGCAGATTTTGACCTGTGCACTAAAATATTAACGTTATTATTTCGAAATTATTATTTAACATGGAAAGAGTAGGGGTGTTTTGCAACTATACTTTATTACAACTATACTGTCGCTATTTTCTTACAACTACACAAATTTAAACTGTTGAGAAACATAAGAACAATTGTAGTAAAGCCAAAACTACTACTACTACTCTCTATCCGTCCCTTTTCCTTCCTTCCTTCTTTTTTTATTTTTTGTTTACATTTCTTATACAAGATAGTTATGTGAGAACGGTGAATTTGTTGACACATTTACTAATCTGTTTCAATATTAGTTTTATTTATTTTATTTATTTAGGTGTTTTTTTTTTCTTCAGGTTTTATTAATTATTATTTTTTTTTTTTAGATTTAAAGTTTCTATAACTTGGTTGAAGGATTCCAATGTGGGTTTTTCATTCTTATATTTCTAATCGGGAGGTTCGTGTGCGTTTTTGCTGCTAAATGACTTTCGTCAGTGTTCGATTCATAGGAAAATCATGTTTAATTTTCGATTTTTGAGCGGCTAATCGGAAAAATAGGTAACTTTACACGAATAGAGAGGATTTTTTTCCATGTTTGAGTGATCCATCCGTGATTTTTCATTTTAATATACTTTCATGGAAATGTTTCTGTTATGTAAAAAAAAAACTGTTTTCTTTACGTCACAAGTGTCAAGCTTATACATGAATTCCATAGCTAATATAACATACTGACCCAACGGATCACGGGTAGTCTAGTATATATATATATATATATATATATATATATATATATATATATATATATATATATATATAATGTAAACACCTGTTCACGTTAGATGACTGAAGTTATGCAACAATGAGTCTACATCGTGTAAATACGAGGCGCTGTATGCATTGCGGTGGGACATAAAAGTTTCGAAGTTGGTATCTGGGGGCGCTTTTGAAACAACTGAGGGAGATTCAACTTCAGTCTTGGTTAAGACATGCGTATAGAAGATATAAAACTCTACTTTCTACTCTGTCTTGTGCCCGCCATTTGCACCGACTGAGTTTAGCAGTAGTTCCTAGTAGTATATAACAAGAACTTTGTATGTGTATCCATGTGTGCGTTCGTTCCCTATGGACTCCGAAATGGCTAGATCGACTTTTATGAAAATTTACATGAATGTCCTTTATTTATCTTAAAATACTCTTAGATATCTTTATATATATATATATATATATATATATATATATATATATATATATATATATATATCGTAAATAATCTCATCCGCTACTTAATTGGCTGAAAATGCGAAGCTTCTTTGTTTGTTTACAAACAGGCGATTTGAGCACTATAAAAGTGGTGGCGGGTGTCTATTTAAATAGACATTCCGACGAGTTATTTAAGGGCGTCGCTTCCATGGTCGAGTGGGAGAACTGCCGACTGTCAACACGACGGTTCTAGGTTCAATCCTTGGTTTGGGAGAGATGCTAGTCTAGCGGCACTGATGAGTTGTGATACAACGAAACAGAACTGTATGTCAATGACTACAAATATATATATATATATATATATATCGAAAGTTTTCGATGAGTATCTGTAATATATAATCGAAAATATCTGATGAAAGATGGAACAGACGATTCTGATCAAAGTTAACACCTTTATACCGCCTAACGTCACAAGTGCATTTGAGATGTTTTATTACTACACAAGCAAAAAAGAATCAACAGTATTTCTTTGATATGCAGGGACGCGTTCGAAATGAATTATTCTGTTTTAATTGAACCATGATACTTGACTTTTTCATTTTAAACTTAAATTCAAGCCATTAACACTGCACAAGCAGAATGGTTTGTCAAATAAAATCGACAGTAGATTCTTTATATGACAGGGGTACCTGTTTAGAGCACAGCTAAAATTCTGGTATTTCATCTTAAACTTTAATTTAAGCCGTTATGTATTTCTTTAATTCAACAGTAGGTTCTCTACAGTGCAATGTAGACTACAATCTATTGTGGACTAAGTCACTGTGAGGAGGCATGTGAAGCTTTATCTCCGTGCACCGCGATGGGTCCCCAACTAGAGCAGTCACTCAATCGATTTGATTTTTAAAATGGACGATTTCACCGATTTCGATGACAATAAAAATATGAGAATGTTAAATATACGTTGATCATCATTCAATTGTCGGATCTCAATTGACCAGGATCAAAGTGTAGTACTTGTTCTTCAGACGCTACACTTCAATTTCTTGTTCTCTCTCGGTGGAGGAGAAATCTTTCAAAACTGAGGCAATTTTAAATGCTTGTTCTTTTCCGCCACATTAAAAAACGACCCTAGTGTCTTAATCTGTCCCGTGGGTAGGCATTAAAACTATGATTGGAACAATCGAAAGTTGTGGTTCATGGAATGTCAGAGGTTAAAACTTAAGAATAAGAAACGGAAATGTACGAAACCCTTTTTGCAAATTAACAATAAATAAATAAATATCTAAACAAAATGGCGTTCATATCGAGTTCGGCTAATTGTTCTGTCAAAGCATTTTATAAAATGGCGGACTCGATGACAAAGTATCCTGGGAAGACAGGTCAACGGAAGGCAAGAAATTACGTAGAAAATGTGGCAGAATTAATGTTGCTTGAGTCGTGACTTCTATTAGACATCTTATTTAGAATTTTCATTAAGTAGAAACCATCTAATTATTCGGTAATAGAAAAGAGTCTGGGGAATTTGCGAATCGGATTGTGTCGTTTATGAAGTTAACTGGGTTGTTAGGTTGAAAGAAACGCATGCAGGCCGAAAGATACGATAAGTATTAAAATTTTCATGCTAGGTGCTCGACTGAGCTCCATTCTATGCCCCTCCCAGTAAAACATTTGCGGGAAGCACTCGTCTACCTACAACCATTATCACTTAAGCCTTCTTACTATCAATCCGTGCCTAAAACTAAGCGAAAATTCTATAAGCAAAGCTTTTTTTTTTAAGTGCCCGTCTGTGGAGCACAATGCCGCAGAGATGCTTCCCAGCTGACTATAACATGGTCGTTTTCTAGTTCAACGTGAACGAGTTCTTGATGAACCGTCTTTTACAATAAAATTTGCTATTCTCAAAGTTTTCCTCGGGTTAAGAAACTATTTGAGTAGAGGGATCTCTACAGTTTAGGGGTGTGATTTTGCTGCTTTTTTTTGGTTAGTCTGGAGTATTTTCTTCGACGGAGTACAAGTGCTCGGAGTACATTTCATTAAAATACTTGTTAAATAGACGTAGAAATGCAACATTTCGTCGATAAGGCAAAGGTTGGAATTTGATTCTAACGCAGGATTGGCGACTCTTTTTTGAACCCTATCTAGGAGTAACAGCCTATCATATGCACCGGCCCAGATATGGCAACAATACTCCATGCATGGGAGAATGGTGGCCTTGTAGGTGTACAGAATACTTTCGGGTATGAGTACATTACTAGCACTGTGGAAAGAGCTCACCTTCTTCGTGAAGGATTGGCCTTCGGGCCGGGATCAAAATGTAGTGTTTGTTCCGGCAGATGCTGCAATCAAAGACCATATGCGGGGGGGGGGGGAGACAACCCCACATATAAGACCATTGCTCTTGTAGCAATCAGTTATTGGTCAACGTAGAGGAAACCCTTCATACCAATAGTCACTATCCAGCTCCCCTACTCCCCGGGGAACTGATCCCCATTTCCCAAATCTCTTCACATTAAAAATCGACTTCATGTTCCCTGCGAACATTAAAATAAAACTGCCAGACAGACATCTACGATGGAGTTAGACAAAAGAGAATGTCGAAACATAGGAATCAGAAGAGATGTTGCGAGTTTGTCTCTGATGTATCGTTATTTTCATGGAAAGTGTTCGACTGAGCTTCAATCTATGGTCCCCCCTCGCCAAACTTTCACAAGAAACACTCGTCTAGCTGTAAACACTATCAATAATTTCCCCCACTCTTTATCTGTGCCTAAACCTAAACGTAGATTCCATGAACAAAGCTTCTTTCTTAGAACTGCACGCCTGTGGAATTGTCTTCCGTTTTCCTGCTTTCCGGCTGACAACAATATGGTTGTCTTCAAGTCTAACGTAAATAAGTTCTTGATGAGCCGTGCCATATAAGTTATCAAATTTACCAAATTTTCATTACTAATGATTACTATATTGTCCAATTTCTACTGTACACTCTTTAACCCTTATCCTTGAGTGGCCTCTTGGCCTTGATAATGTGGTGATCCTATGTAAAAAAAAAAAAAAGTCTTTAGCTTTCTTTTTAAGAATGTTTGTGGTAAAGGAAATATATAGAAAAACTAATATAATCAGTTGGGTTATGACAATAGAACATTCTTATCATTCTTTTGACTCTCGGGTATATATCCGACACAACTAGACACAGTTAATCAATTAAGAACCACGTAACTCTATCTGAAAACATATAAGATATTAACTGATATATACTCGAAAGTCAAAATAATGAAAAGAATATTCTCTTTTATTGTTAAGATTTTTGTTCCTTAGAAGCGCTGGTTTAGTTTGAATAAAATAAAACACGTATTATATACGTTTGAAGTCAAAAAAAAACATTATTACAAAATAAACATTTATTTTGTTTGAAATTTATATTGAAATCTATAAATATATTTCGAAGGAAACCTTCATCTTTAGTATGTCTTTCTTTCTTTCTTTTTTTGTCATGTTGTTGTTGAAGCAGAGAATCAGCAAGTAGAAGTCCGTTTGTTGTTTTTACGGTAGGTTTTTAAATCTCGGAACGGTGAGGTTGGTCACGCGGGATTCACGTTAAGATTTTTGTTCCTTAGAAGCGCTGGTTGAGTTTGAATAAAATAAAATACGTATTATATACGTTTGAAGCCAAAACAAGACAAAAATCTTAACGTGAATGCCGCGTGACCAAACAAAATATTGCAGCATTAAGAATTTTTTTAAAAATTCAATTTAACATTATATAATCAGTTCTTAATGCTGCAATATTTTAAGTTATAAATTTATTAATATTTTTTACTAGAATATCTTGTCCTTTTCTTTTCCAGTTCTAACAACTAGTCCTTTACTTTTCCATGTTTAAGCTTAACCATATTACTTTCCAGGCTCGCATTTTCTATTGTAATCCATAATTTTTCAGGCTAATTTTTGCCTCCCCCCAAACATATATGTAATAACAATGTACCGTACTCGTCTGCTTTCAATAAAATCCCCCCAATCATCTCCCTTTCATGCTTTCATTCTCTGTTTTACTTGTTACTTTTCGTTTCGAGACAACGGTGAATTAGTAGCAACAGTAGTCGCTGAAGCGATGTAGTTGCTACGGAAACCAGTCATAAAAAGCGTCGCTCATCTTCTTTCATAGTTTTCCGATTTTGAACACCAGAAAACTCATCATAACTTTTGTTTTACTGAACGATAATTGGAAAATAAAAATTCACGATATAGCTGTAAAGGTGATCTATAAACTGTAATAATTGTTTGAAATTTGGTCAAAAAATGAGTGAGCGGTGAAGCTTTAAAGCAGTTCTAAATGAATAAAACTGCCACCTAACCATATATTCAAATATTACATTGTAAATGACTAACACTTCCACTTACCCATATATTGAGCCACTACGGTGTTTGAATGATATATATATATATATATATGTAATTATTTTTTTACTATAATAATTAAATACCTACAGACACTAGTGTTTCATCCTTTCGGGATTCTTCAGTGCAGGGTGTCACGATTACTACCAGTCGAACGATTCGAACCCCGCGACACGAGACATCTCTGGCTCGATTAGCGGAGGCCGCATCCATTCGGCTACTATTAACCGTGTGAAATAGCGTTGAATTTTAAACATTTTAATTTAAATGTCCATTACGTCAGACAGACAATGATCAAATCGTTATACGATGATCTACGCATAAGAGCTAAATTGACCGACTTTTAATTCAACGGAAAGTGCTCAACGATAAGAAACGAATTTCTTAAAGGGGCTGTCATAATTATTTTTTTACTATAATAATATATATATATATATATATATATATATATATATATATATATATATATATATATATATATATATATATATATACTTCGTGTTTACTTTCAGGTGAACTTGATTCTCTGTAGACTTTATTAAATATACATGATCATTCTTATTTTTTTATAATAAAAAAACGTAATTATGCTGGAAAAAATTATTAACAAAAAAAAAAGGTCTTAATATTTTGTCCAAATATATAAGTAAGCAGTTTTGAAGAATAGCAGAAGTATTGTATCAATTTTGTGCTTCCATAACTCAATTGACAGAACTGTTGCCATCTTTGAAATCGATGTGACTGAGGTCGAAGCTTAGATGACAGTTAAGGACCTATCAATGTTGGTGTCTCTCCTTTGAATCCTAAGTGAAAGATTAGTAGCAGATGCACCAGCCAAAATGTGACAACAATACTCTATACATGGACGAATGGTAACCTTGTAGAGGTACAACATACTTTAAGGCGTAATTTTCTAGCACAGAAAGGAGAGCCCATCATCCTTGCAACGGCCCTGGCAATGCTTTCAAACTTAGGGTCTCGTTTTCTGCACCATTACCAATTCGTGTTTACTTTCGAGTGAACTTGATTCTCTGTAGACTTAATTAAATATAAGTGATTATTTTTATTTATTTATTTTTATATAGACTGCGATTATTGCAAATTTTAAACTAAATACTTTGATAAGAGACACGAAATGTCGCGCAAACTTAATATCTATTTTCACCCAGAAGGCATAGAAACAGTTGGGTCTCTTAAACTTCTTCGAAAATAAAAACAATAATAAAAAAAGATACACTGAGTTATTTCACCTGTTAGCAGATTACTAAACATAGATGCAAACCGTATCAAAGTAAAACGAAAAAATCATCAACGAATATTAGTCACGAATTTCAGGCGTTAAATAAAATCTCCAAATGTTAGTTTACTTTAAATCTTATTTCAAGTCGGAAACAGTGAAAAGAAAATAGCGTTATCTTTCTCTCTCATGAAAACGCAAATACATATCTTATTTATTTATTTATTTTCCTTCTGAGACGTTGAGACTAAAAGTACTGTCTAAAGACTAATCAATCTTCCTCCACTCCAGATGGAGAGCGATATATATATATATATATATATATATATATATATATATATATATATATATATATATATATTAATTTATAAAATATATATAGCGATTAATAGTCCGCGTTTCATCCACTCTTGAACTCTTCAGGCTTATGCGCATAAGCCTGAAGAGTCCTAGAGTGGATGAAACGCGGAATATTCAGTGTAGCTTAATCGCCATATATATTTTATAAATTACTAACTAGCTCTACCTACGTATTGAGCACTTTTTAAGTAAATACTTTAAGTTTACGCATAAATCTATACTTTCGTATATTAATTTTATGTGAGTAAATTAAGTAGTTATATATATATATATATATATATATATATATATATATATATATATATATATATATATATATATATATATATATATATATAATAGTGGTAGTAGGAAGGCAGGCTCGAACCCGTACCGCGAAGGAGGAAAAGAACGGGAAAAAATCTGACGTCTTTGCTGTTACGATCACCGCCAAACCGTAAGTGACGTAGGTTTAACTTAAGGCTAGACAATCGAAAAGAGTGGATGACTTTCGATAATATCGGTGAAAAAAGCGACCCCTCCTTGTAGAAACATGCCCAGTTGAGGGTGAAGAAATTAATGTTTTTAGCCAATTTTTTGGTATTTATTGTCTGAAAGGTCGAGCTTCAAAACAAAACTGATCTTGTGAAAATCAGTCGCCTCTGTCCAAAGTTTTAGGCAGACGTACAAACATGCATACATACATTTATATATTGGTGGCTCAAATTTTCGATCCAAACCGATTATAAAACTTGCCTTATCTCTGATTACCCTTTATGTAAAATTTCAAATGTTTAGACCAGAAATTGTCTTTGTAATTTTGGTAGAAACCGCAGAGGTCAAATTTTCTAAAATTTTGACCCCTATTATGACCCCTTAACATTTATTGTTTTCGGCTCAAATAAAGTTATTAAGTGGGATCCATGTCCAAGGACCCTATATATAAAATTTCAAGTGTTTAGACCAAAAATTGGCGGAGGAGTTTAGTAGAATTCTCAAAGGTGAAATCGTTGAACTTTTAACGCTTAACAGCTAAATTTCTGGCCGAAAATGGATTACAAAGATTTTCCCAAATCTCAGCACCCTGTATACTAAATTTCGAGTCTATAAACTGAAAATTGACGGAATTATTGCATAGGGAAATGTACACACACAGACACACAGACACTTTCACTTTGATATATATATATATATATATATATATATATATATATATATATATATGTGTGTGTTTAAAGAAAAAATAGAAAAAACCGAATGAAATTATTAAAAAATCAACGTTTCGTCCTTGTTTCAGAGGACATCTTCAGGATAATTGAAATAAAAATGTGATAAAAGAAAAAGGCATAGATTTTTCTTTTATCACATTTTTATTTCAATTATCCTGAAGATATCCTCTGAAACAAGGACGAAACGTTGATTTTTTAATAATTTCATTCGGTTTTTTCTATTTTTTCTTTAAACATAACGTCAACCACCGCTGGTTATATTTTTTCATTCCTTATACATATATATATATATATATATATATATATATATATATATATATATATATATATATATATATATATATATATATATATACATATATTCGTACATTTATAAGCAACAATCAACATCCAAATAAATGCTTTGACAATAATTACGGTTTTCAAAAGGCGAACAATTAAAAGATACATCTGCCTTACTTAAAAGTTGATAGGTTTATTTATGGTGTCTTTTACATATAAAAAAAAAACCCACCTAATACTTTTGCTGACGAGCAGACTTTGTTTAAAAAAAAACTATATATCAAAATTATTGTCCGTGACTTAATCTATATCACAATAAAAACATCGTTTCCGAAACGATCGTACAAATTATTGACTTTGTTGTTGTTCCTTCATATGAAACAAATTTTTTATTTTTAATTCTAATTTGAATTTTAAATCATCAATCACATTACTAAATATATATATATATATGAAAGTGAACGCGTCTGTGTGTTTGTGTGTCCGTCTGTGTGTCCGTCTGTGTACTACTCAATAACTCTGTCAATTTTCAGCTCAGCATACACCATCAAATACCCAGGCGACGCCGGGCACCTATGCTAGTCTATCTATATATCTATAAAAGTGAACGTGTCTGTGTGTCTGTGTGTTTGCGTACATTTTCCTACGCAATAACTCTGTTAATTTTCAGTCTACAAACTCGAAATTTGATATACAGGGTACTGAGATTTGGGAAAATCTTGGTGATCGGTTTTCGGCCATATATTTGGCAGTTAAAGGGTCAAAGTTCAACGATTTGACCTTTGAGAACTCTACCAAACTCCTCCGCCAATTTTTGGTGAAAACACTTGAAATTTAGATATAGGTTCCTTGGAGGTTGATCTAACTTAATAAATTTTAAGGGGTCATAATAGGAGTCAACTTTTAAAAAAAAATGACCGCTTTTTTTTTCTCAACATACACCTCCAAACACCTGGGCAACGCCGGATACCCATGCTAGTCTATATATCTATAAAAGTGAACGTGTCTGTCTGTGTACATTTCCCTACGCAATAACTCTGTAAATTTTTAGTCTACATACTCGAAATTTGATATACGGGGTACTGAGATTTAGCAAAATGGATGTGATCAATAACTTTTAAGGGGTCATAATAGGGGTAAAAATTTTAGAAAATTGACCGTTTTGTTTTGTTTTGTTTTTTGGGGTTTTTTTTCTCAGCATACACCTCCAAACACCCCGGCAACGCTGGGCACCCATGCTAGTCTATCTATGTATATATAAAAGTGTAAGTGACTGTGTGTCTGTGTATCTGTGTGTCTGTGTACATATCCCTACGCAATAACTCCGTCAATTTTTAGTCTACAGATTCGAAATTTGATATACAGGTTACTGAGATTTTGGAAAATCGATGTGATCGGTTTTTGGCCATAATTGGGGTCAAAGTAAAAAATAATTGACCTCTGCGGTCTCTTCCAAATTACTCAGACAATTTCTGGTCTAAATATTTGAAATTTTACATAAAGGGTAACCAGAGATAGCGCAAGCATTTTCATCAGTTTGGGTCGATAATTTTTAGTTACCAATATATAAATGTATGTATGTATGTCTGTTTACATGTCTGCCTTAAACATTTAATGGAGGCGACCGATTTTACCTATCTCAGTATCGTTTTAATATTCGACCTTTCATATGACAAATATCGAAAAATTGGCTAAAAACATTAATATCTTCCCCTTCAACTAGGCACTTTTCTACAGGGGGGGTCACTTTTTTCGCCGATATTTTTGAAAGTTATCCTCTCCTTTAGATTGTCTAGCCTTAATTTTTAACAAATGTCGCTTCCGGTTTGGCGGTGGTCGTAACAGCATAAACGTTAGGGTTTACCCCGTTCTTTTCCTCCTTTGCGGTACGGGTTCGAGCCTGCCTTCCTACTACCATATACATCCAAACACCCGGGCAACGCCGTGCGCCCATGCTAGTATATCTATAAAAGTGAACGTATCTGTGTATCTGTGTACCTGTGTCTGTGTGTCTGTGTACATTTCCTTACGTAATAACTATGTCAATTTTTAGTCTACAGACTCGAAATTTGATATACGGGGTACTGAGATTTGGGAAAATCGATGTGATCGGTTTTGGTCAGAAATTTGGCGATTAATGGGTCAAAGTTCAAGCATTTGACCTTTGAGAACTCCACCAAACTCCTCCGACAATTTTGGGTCTACGCACTTGAAAATTTAGCTATAGGTTCCCTGACTTACTTGGTTTGAGCCAAAAACAATAAATGTTAAGGGGTAATAATAGGGGTAAAAGTTTTAAAAGAATTGACCTCTGCAGTCTTTTCCAAATTGCTCAGACAATTTCTAGTCTAAATATTTGAAATTTTACATAAAGGGTATTTAGAGATAGGGCAAGTTTTTTTATCAGTTTGGGTCGATAATTTTTAGTTACCAATATATAAATGTATGTATGTATGCATGTTTGTATGTTTACATGTCTACCTTAAACTTTCAATAAAGGCGACCGATTTTACCAAGATCAGTATCGCTTGAAAGGTCGACCTTTCATATGACAAATATCGAAAAATTGTCTAAAAACATTAATATCTTCCCCTTCAACTAGACACTTTCCTACTATTTTCGCCGATATTTTTGAAAGTTATCCTCCCCTTTAGATTGTCTAGCCTTACTTTTAAAACAATGTCGCTTCCGGTTTGGTGGTGGTCATAACAGCATAAACGTTAGGTTTTACCCTGTTCTTTTCCTCCTTTGCGGTACTGGTTCGAGCCTGCCTTCCTACTACAACTTTTTTTTTTTTTTGCTCAACATACACATCTAAACACTCGGGCAACGCTGAGCTGAAATGCTAGTATATCTATAAAGGTGAACGTGTCTGTGTGTCTGTGTACATTTCTCTACGTAATAACTACGTCAATTTTTAGTTTACAGACTCAGGCTTTGATATACAACGTACTGAGATTTGGCAAAATCGATATAATCGGTTTTCGACGAGAAATTTTGCTGTTAAAGGGTCAAAGTTCAAGCATTTGACCTTTGAGAAATCTACCAAACTCTCCCGACAATTTTGGGTCTAAACACTTGAAATTTTAGATATAGGTTCCTTGGACATGGATCTAAATTAATACCTTGATTTGAGCCCAAAACAATAAATGTTAAGGGGTCAAAGTTTTAAAAAAAATACCGTTTTTTTTTTGTTTGCTCAACATACATCTCTAAACATATGAGCAGCGGAGGTCCGAAATACTAGTTCTTTTCGTCCTTTGCGGTACGGGTTCGAGCCTGCCTTCCTACTACCACTTTTATTTTTTTTTGCTCAACATATACATCCAAACACCCGGGCAACGCCGGGCTGAAATGCTAGTATATATATAAACGTGAACGTATCTGTGTGTCTGTTTATGTGTCTGTCTGTGTACATTTTATTACGCAATAACTCTGTCGATTTTCAGTCTACAGACTCAAAATTTGATATACAGGGTACTGAGATTTGGAAAAATCTTGGTGACTGATTTTCGGCCAGAAATTTGGCGGTTAAGGGGGTCAAAGTTCAACGATTTGACCTTTGAGTACTCTACCAAAATCCTCCAACAATTGGGGTTTGGTTGAAATTTTAGATATAGGTTCCTTGGACATGGATCTAACTTAATAACTTGATCTGAGCCCCAAACAATAAATGTTTAGTGGTCATAATCGGGGTCAAATTCAAAAAAAATTACCGCTTTTTTGTTGCTCATATACACCTTCAAACACCCGGGCAACGCCGGGCGTAATTTCTTGTATATATATAAAAGTAAACGAGTCTGTTTGTATGTGTGTGGGTGGGTTTGTGTACATTTCTGTATCAAACAACTTTGTCAATTTTCAGCCTAGAGATTTGAGATTTGTCAGTAAGGATATTGAAATTTGGGGAAATTGATTTAGTTGGTTTTCGGCCAGAAATTTGGCTGTCAAGGGGTTAAAGTTCAATTATTTGACCTTTGAGTACTCTACCAAACTCTCTCTGCCAATTATAAACACTTGAAATATTAAATGTAGGTTACTTGGACATGGATCAAACTTTTAACTTGATTTGAGCCGGAGAAAATAAATGTTAAGGGGTCAAAATTAGGGTCAAATTTTTTTTTAAATTACGTCTGCGGTCTCTACAAAATTACTGAGCCAATTTTTGGCCTAAACATTTGTAAATTTTACATAAAGGATATTCACAGATACGGCAAGCTTTTTAATCGGTTATGGTCGAAATTTTGAGCTTCTAAGAGGTCAAAGTTCAAAATATTTTACATTGCGGGGTTTAGCAAACTACTCAGCCAATTTTGGATCTAAACATTTGAAATGTATATATAACGGGTATTCAGTTAATCAGTTTCGGAGCGAAAATTTGGCTGCTAAAAGTCAAAGTTTAAAGAGTTGACCTTTTCAGATTCTACGAAATTCCTCCCCCAATTTTTGGCCTAAAGACTTGAAATTTTAGGTGCAAGTAACCTGGATATTGATAAAACTTTTTTATTTTGATGTGAAACGAAAATAATAAATGTTAAAGGGTAAAAATTGGGGCTAAAGTTTTTTAACAAATTGACCTTTGCAGTATCCACCAAATTACTCAGCTAATGTTTGGTCTAACCATTTGAGATTTTACATGAAAGGTATTCAGACATAAAACAGGCTATTTAATCAGTTTGTGGGTGAATATTTGGCTGCCAAGAGGTCAGAGTTGAAAGAGATGACCTTTGCAGACTCTACCAAACTCCTCCGCCAATTTGTGGGTCTAAATACTTGAAATTTTAGATGTAGATTACCTGCATAATGATTAAAACCTTTTAATATATATATATATATATATATATATATATATATATATATATATATGCACATAAAGTTATGAGCAGAGAAATACAAGTAGAAACGCAATCGTTTCAGTCAAGCTAGGAGTCGAAATAGTACAGTTTAATCGTACCCAGATTTCATTCATCACAAAGAAAGAAATACTAACCTGAGGACTTCTGCTGCAACTGCAGTCAACAATGTGCAAGACAGGATTGGTGCTGATGTTAACTAAAGCTGCAGCAATAGAAAGGAGGAAAATTAAACTTGTCAATTACAAAAACTGAAATCGAAATAGAAAAGAAGAAGGGGTTGATGCTATATTCACCTCTGGCTGGTCACTGTATGTTCGCCATCAAACTAAAAAGCTAGTTATATGGATTAAAAAAAAACATCGTACATACGAGTCATACATCCGCTGAACAAAATTATTACAGTGATTAGTTGAGATTTTTTGTTTTCTTAATGGTTATTAATGTTTGTTATTTCAGCCGTTATTAATTTGTGTTCAAAAAATTCTCGTAATCTGTCAAACATTATCAAGTTATAATTGCCAGAGGAAAAGATTATATCTTAAATCGCGATATGCATAGATTACCAGTTCCAAGATCGCAGACAATCTGATATCAAGTTTTCGCATCACGAATCAGTAATACAATATTATAGAGGAAATAGTTTGCTGCGCATTTCATGTGTCAAATAGCTGGTTCTGTTTTGAAGAAGAATCTTTATATTAATACGATAGTGTGTGTGTGTTATTTTACATCTTTTTTTCTTCCGAGTGACTGTCGTTAAATTGTTATGACTTTCCATTTCTTGTAATAAATAATTTTACTAAGAATTCTTACAAAGTTTTGATTTCTTTTACGATTATAACTTAAGGAACTAAAGTTATATATATATATATATATATATATATATATATATATATATATATATATATATATAGTTCCTTCAGCTATAATCGAAACCGAAATCGATATATATATATATGTATATATGTATATATATATATATATATATATATATATATATATATATATATATATATATATATATACTAGCAAAGATACCCGTGCTTCGCACGGAGCTTTGTTGCGCACTCGGGTACCAAAATCTGTGGGCACCTTTCCAGTAAGTTGATGTTGTAAGAGCAACGATTGCATAAGGTGATTAACATTTTAACTACCTCTTGTAGTGACTGAAATTCAATCAGGAACTTCACAAAACATTTTCATCAAAAAGGAAGGTTACTTGATGTTACATAGTAAATTTTTCATTGAAGTAATTTTCAACTCTTGCTTAAATTTTATCTTGCACATTCAATACTAAAAACTTACCACAATCAGATCATGTCAGTTTTTCCTCATATCCATTTCTCGAAATTTTCACTGAAGAGCCTCAGGGTAAACTACATTTCTGCTGCTTTGATTTGGAGCCAGAATGTAGAGTTTTTTCTGAACTTCCTGTCCGGCTGATGGAGACGTAGAACATACCGTGACTGAAGCAGTCTGATGTCAAGTCTACGCCAATGATGTTAAATGTCTGACCTTGACTTTTGTTTATGCTCATTGCAAAACACACCTTCACAGGAAATTGGAGTCTCCGGAATTTAAATGGAAGTTCTGAGTCCGATGGAACTAAGGGGATCCTTGGCAGTAGAACGGTTTCGCCTTTGTAGGGACCACAGGAAATGGTAGCCTCAAGTACATTGGTGTGCAATCTGGTGATAACACATCTGGTTCCGTTTGTCGTTTTTGGCGGTTCCAAGGATCGATTTAGAGAAGCAATTTTGAGAAGTCTGCTGCATGTCTTCAGATATTACATCACGAAAAGCCATCCAGATCTCAAGAGGATTGCTTGGCTCACAGGCTGTTAAAATTATCACAAATAGGCTTCGCAAATTTGAAGGTGATTGAGTGGCACTTGCCTCTCCTACTGCTTGATGCAAGTGATGATCATTTTCTAGAAGGCCTCGAGCAAGGCACGCTGCTCTGTATGTTTCAAACACCTGACCATTGTATGCTCGCAAATCTTGAAATGTAGTTGGACCAGCAACCTCATTGAGCAACAGGCGTAAGAAATAACACTCCCCTGCTTTTGGACTAATCGTGTAGATTCTCCCAATGCATGGTGCCTTCCATACATCATCATTTTCAGTACCTTCAACTTGTACCCCACGCATTCTTCTCATCCATTTCTTTGTCGATTTGTTCCAAGTGTAAAACTCAGGGACTTCTACGTATTTGAGACCCCTTGCAAAGTCATCCTCATGGCAGAGTTGAAAAAATGCTGTCAAAGTTGTGGGAGGCGGTGGACCTTGGGCTCGTTCCAGAGCAGTATCAGCTGAGAACATGACACGCTGCCCATTTTCAAGATGAACAGAAAGTTGTACAATTGGGGGGAAATGTTCATGGATGGGATGTTCCAATATCCTCCAGGCCGCCTCTGAACTGCCGACATACCTTGCATTCTGGAACTGCTGGATCTCATCCACAATGTGACTTTGTACTTGGCCTTGTTGGTTAGCTGCTCCATCAGTTCTTTGTAGTTCAAACACTGCTTGATCACATCCTTTATTCACGTATTTGAGGACATATTTGATGCTTTGGATCGAGCTGCAAATTTCTACGTTAATGTGACCGTTGAACTGCTGAAGGAGGACCTTGTTGTACGGAACAATCCACTGGTTTGTTATTTCTTGATTAACATACCGACCATTTCTCTTCATCCTTATTGTACCAGTCTGGCCTCCATCTTCTGGTTTTATTCGCCTGTACTTGGGGTAAGAGTCTTGGCCTTGCTCGGTACACTGAAGAAATTCTTTTGGGTATTTTTTGGAACATTTGTTGTCAATCATACATGGACAATTTGGAGTAAATGGTCCACAAGGTCCATGCACCATATGTGCCATCACTTTAGCATGAAGATCAGGATCTTCCTCTT
This sequence comes from Euprymna scolopes, assembly GCF_053919585.1. Taxonomy (NCBI): domain Eukaryota; kingdom Metazoa; phylum Mollusca; class Cephalopoda; order Sepiida; family Sepiolidae; genus Euprymna; species Euprymna scolopes. The sequence goes on along the minus strand of NC_136523.1, from coordinate 40,794,323 downwards.
TGTCAGGGATCTCTGCAGATATGCAGAGCTCCATTTTTTCTGGTAGAAGTTTGTCCTATGGGGCCTGCCAGGTGAGAATGTGTGCATGCGGCAGTCCTCTTTTTTGATATTGAATACTGTACAGGAAAGCCCTCAACCTGCCAAATCCCCCCTTTTTAATAAATTCAAGTAACTTTTTTAGCTTCTGCCTGAAAACCCTGGCAACAATATCTGGACGATCCTGAGGGTCTTGCCCTTGAAGACAATTTTCTGTAATTTCTGTCCACTTTGGATTTGTTGTGAACGTGATGAAGAGGTCGGCTCGGCCCATTCGCCGAACATATGCCATGGCATCACTTTGACGCTCAAACATGTATCGAGGGCCTCCTGTATAAGTTGCCGAAAGTACAACTCGTTGACCAAACTGTTCTTGATTCCCATCCTCCCTAAGAATTGAACCTCTCAAGTTGCTATAATTGTCAGCTCTCAGGGTCTGTTGCTCACGCCTCAGGAACTGTAAACGTTCTGTTTCAATCTTGCAGTACACATCCACCAGCCATTGTTGAAATAGCCTTCGGTATCAGAGAAAATAGTTTCCAGGTCGAGTCATTAAATGGTACGAATAAAATTGCTGTTGGGTAACTTTTCGCCCATTGGATGCCTTCATGTAGATGTTGTAAGATGGAGAACCATAGGGGTACATTAACGGGTACATTAAAGTATCGTAGAGGGGATGTAGTTCGGAGATCCGTTTTAATGTATCATTTCTAAAACGCAAGACAATATCCCGGTTAGCTGTTGGTTCATTCTCCATTAATATTCCAATCTCATACGTTGTTGTTGGAGCATTGAATCGCCGTGGATGCTCTTCTTGCGGCCTTCGGTCTTCGCTTATGACAACTTTATGTTCTACCAAGTGTTCTTCTTCAATCCCCTCCTTTGTTGTTTTCAGCTGACAAATGAAGCTGTTGTTCTCATGTAAAAATTCAGTCAGACTTCGGAGAATGTCTCTATTGAGTCTACTGTCACGTCCCCGATTATGTAGTTCCTCTTCCAGACTATCCAAGAAGTAGACTTGAATAAACTTTGCTGTTTCATCTTCAGGTGGTAAAAGAATCCCAATCTGGTGGCAAACCTGGCCTCGAATTCTAAAAGAAGGATTCCACCCATGTACTGCCGCAATTTTGTGACCAAATGATGTCATTGCAAAACAATTGTTTTAACTGCGTAGATTTTGCAGAAAATCTTTAGAGATGGGACCATTGCCGGAGAGCAAATCTTGAAGCAACTGAGGCAGTGGTGGAAAGCTATCAAGCACAACTTTGCCAGAAGAACAACAACAACCAGGGGTTTCTCCTTTAAATTTTACAGCTGAGCAATGTTGACATACTTTGTCCATTTTTCCTATATCAGCTGTAGCGAGAGAGTCATTTTTGTTGTAGAGCAATCCTTTTCTATTGCAGTGTTTTATTTCATGGTGTCTCAAAGCAGTCATTCATTGTCTAGCTGCCTCGTTTTCTGTCAATTGCTGGGGCAAAGTCATACTCTCTCTCCATGCAGCCTCTCGTTGTTGCCCTTGGTATAGGCGAAAGCTTCGTTGGGTTTCCGATTCATTCTGATGTCGTTGAGCCACTCTCAACTGACCTTGTGTACGTCTACTTACCTCATATAATTCATTCGATCGTAATATTGCTTCTCTTTCCAGTGCATATCTTTGCCTTTCTTGAATTTCATCTTGTGATGAATTTAACCGCCTTACAGCATGTCTAGTTCTGTCAGCTTCACGTTGGGTTTCTCTTTCCAAATCTGACAGTCTTGCTCTCCTTTCTCTTTGACGTATCCTGTTAAGTTCTAGACGTCTTTCTCTATCTGAATTGTTTTCATTGGAGCGAATTGCAGCAACTCTTAGTCTATTAGCTTCCAATCTTTCCATTCTTTCTTCCTCACTTTCGTTTCTACTTCGTTTGGGTGGCATAATTTCGGTTTTAAACGGAATTGTTTAACGATATTAATGATTGTAAATTAATTAAGCGTAAAGGAAATGTATACTAACTGAAATGGACGAACTATAAATAATATTTCTGAATAGTACAATTATAAACAATTATATTGTAGCAAAAATGAATAAAAGCGACCTACTTGTGACTCATTACTTCCGGGTGTAAACGTCACAGTCTAAAAGTAATAATTAAAAAAAAAAGTAAATGTAAAATAAATGTAATACCAACTTAGGTTAACTAATATATGTAAACAGTACAATTAAAACAGTTCTATTAAAACAAATAATTACTAAGATCTAGGTAATTGTTAGTCTCATTGTTATGGTTTTAAAGAAAAAAATGTGTAAAAAAAATTCTGCTTTTGTGAGTGCGTGTATTTCTTTTAAATTACATAACCTTTTTATTTTATTATTTATATCTCTTTTAAATTTATATATTTTGTTAGTAAACAGGAAGAAATTCAGTTGAATAAAACCTTGTTCGTGTTCTTTACGTTAAACTCATATTTTTATAAAAGGTTCATCCGGTTTAAAGAAAGCACTAAGTTTAAATAAGACTGGAAATAACTAATTCAATATATAAATAGAAAAATGAAATAAATATAAGCTTTAAGTCTTAAGATAGTAATAATCAAAATGTAATAAATTATTTGTAGTTCAAATCTATGATAAGACAGGCTTTCGAAATAGGCTCGACCAGAAAGATTAAATTGGAACGAAATTATAATCTCCGTGCCATTTTCAAAACAACCCCACAAAAGTAACGGTATCCTGCAGTTGGTTAAATGACAACGTTTGTGGTAAGAAAAATGTAAAAGAATATTCGCTTATCTGTTTATTTTGAACTGTTTTATTTAATTTAAAAAAAATTGGCTATAACTGGAAGAGAGCGTTATGTTTTGGGGGTTGTTTAAAAAATAGAATGGAAATAAAGTTAGTTCCGTTTTAATTGTCTTTAATTGCGGCAAGCGCTAACAAAATCGAAAAATCACTGTTCACATTCGAAATGTTAACTTTTATAGGTTTACAGGTTTGCTGACAAGGCTGGGGGTGTTTATTTAGAAAGCCATACTTAACATGGGGAGGTTGGGATGTTTAATACAATTATTTTACTAAATTGATTTTTTTCATTTAAAAATAAAATTATTTCTTTTTTAATAAAGTTTTATTTTAAAATATTTGTTTTTGTTTATTTATATAACATTACGATAGTTGAATTGTATTCTTTCAATTATATTGGCAAGTAAAATATAAAAGATTAAAACGGAACGAAATTGAAATTTCCATTACATTTTCAATACAATCCCAAAACATAAAGCTTTCCTCACCAAAAAATTGTTTTAGCAGTAGAAGAAATTGATAATTATGCACTGTAAGAACCAAGCTGTAATATGGGCATTAAAGTAAAATTTTATCCAACTTTTGTACTGGGAAAATAATAATATCTACGAAAGTATTCAGTTGCGAAGTGTTTGAATATCAGATTCGTTGTCGGCGATTCCGAAACCTTGTAAAAAAAATATTGGGGGGGGGCGTAATTCTTGTAATATGATGTTTTAAATATTTTTTTAGGTTAAATTAAGGTTTCACGATATTTTGTAAATAAGCAGATCATCTAAATAAACAATATGAAAACTATTTGAAATTTTAAACTATTTTCAAGAGTTAACAATTTTTATTTATTTTAAACATTATTTTTTTTTAGCTAAAATTGAAGTTTCACGATATAATTTTTTTTAATTGTTAGTTGGAAGCACAAAATAAGTTACAAAACATCTTTGCCTTCATGGCTTTCAAAATAGTAACGTTAATATTTCAGAACGGTACCACAAATACCGAAGGAACTGAACTGTCTATATTATTGGTAAGTGGTAAATTTTCACAATATAAATTTATAGGAATATAAACAGAACAGTGATATAAAAAATAATTTTGAAAGAGATATTGTTCACAAACCTTTTTTAATATTAATTTCAATTTTTTAATGTTGTATTAACTTAAAATCCAGCAGTTGATAGAGCAAACGTAGATATGTCTGTAGGTTTGGTAGCGTGCAGAAAGAATACGTTATTATTTCGAAAGGCATTCGTAGTGTGAGGAGGGGGGTGGGAATTTAAATAAATATTGTGAAATTTCAAGTTTAGATAAAAAAATGTATTAATAAAGTTATGCTTAAAATAAATAAAAATTATTGTTTATTTTTGAAAATAGGTTAAAAAAAAGTTTTCATATTGTTTATTAGAAAATATATTTTAAAATAGCGCGGTAAAAGAAATGCGTAAGCACCAGAAGTTAAAATTATAAACATTTTCATATTGTTATTTTTTTTTAAAAGGTAAATTTAATAAAAAAAATAAGTGGAAAAAAAATCCAATAAAAAGAAAAAGTATCTATTACAGACAACATGTAATGACGTAAATCTCCGATTGCACAAACAGTAAACCTTTCAGATAATATACGTAAAGTGAAATAAATCGAATATAAAATTAAATGAAAATATATTAAATAATTAAATGTTAAATAGATTTTGTAAATAGTACAGTTGAAATGATTAGAATATTTCCAATATGTAATAAGGTCGAGGTAATTAGTTAAAGAGATTTAATATAATGTGATATGCAAATGAGCATAAGTCATTCGATATGGGGGTGGTTTGTAGAATAGTATATAAAGAAATTAGGCATAGATTCTTATGTCTCCTATAACAGAAACATCCTAAAATGGGTTCTAATGTTTCTCTACCAGGAGAGATCTACCCTCTTACCTCCTTTATATTTCGTTGATGATGGAGAGCTGTACACACAGACAGAAACACACGAACCCTATTACTTTATAAAAATATAGATATATGTATGTATGCATGTATCCACTGTTTATAAGTGCGGGGAAAATGAAATGTCAAAACACGAGGATTAAAAAATTGGACTAATTTTCGGCTTATACTAAAGCCCTCATCAGGAAGGTTTGCACAATTTTTTTTCTTACTACACATGATGGTGTTTGAAAACTATGCCAATACAGACGTTCAAAAACTGACCTGTAGTTTCGTGCATTGCGAACGCATGGACACAATGCACAACACTTTCAGTTTATACGGTTATCGCATTTATTTCCAGCGGTCGCATGTTTCAACCGATAGGCGGCCATATCAACTACTCTCTTCGGTCTCTCTCTCTTTTTTTCTTTCTATTTTCTTGTGGTACGGACAGAGACAGACAGCATTCACGCACCCCGAGTTTGGTTATACACGCAAACCGATCTATGTATACCGAATAGCCTTACAGAGGTAAGCTAAACTTTACAAAAGTCATGAACAAACGAACGGTACAGTGACATTAACCAAATATGTAACAAATATATAACCTCAGTTCACTCATGATCGCAGAGATCAACAAACGCACACACATTCGTTCACCAAAACGTATTTTCTGTATAAAAAATATATATTCTTTACAGTATTGGTATTTATTTTCATTAAATTATATCGTCGAACACGGGCGATGCATAACGAAAATCCGCAGTCTCTAGTTGTCGAAGATAGAGATTGTACCGTCCAGTTCGATGTTTGCGCTTATGTGCTTATGTGTTCAAATTAATAAAAATCCACTGTCAAGAATCACGTGGAAAATGAAATTCAAAGCATGATGGTAAAAAGATTTAATTTTTTTTTCAGCATTTTGTTAATACATATTTACTTATTTAACATTTCTAAGTTTCAGCTGATACCAAAGCCCTCATCAGGGAGTCTTACACAAAACTTTTGGTTGTTTTCACCTTTTTTTTCTTGTCAGCTATATTTAGAACACATCGCACCAATAAAATAACAAATTACACACAGATAGTCCAAAATATAACTGAAGGGTATTGAACTTTATTAGATTGTTTATTTATGATGGTATCTTTCTGCAATTTTAACACAATCTGATTAAGACATTGGGAACTTGTTTTAAAGAAATACAAAATTCAAATAATCTTTATATATGAAAAATATTGTCTTTTAAATGTTGTCCATTTTCAGCTTTGCATATTATCTCTTGCTATAGTAAAATTGCCACCACGTTTCACCAAACTTGAAGGCCCCTACTTTTTCTTGTGGAGATATCTTAAAGAAAGAGTCTACGTTAACAGACCCCAAATCCTGCAAGAATTGAAGGAAAACATCGAGAACGAAATAAGGAAGTTAAATCGCAATCCAGAGATTCTGCAATCTGTCATGAATAACGTTTTGGAAAGAGCAAAAATATGCGAAGCTGAAAATGAGCAACATTTAAAAGATATTTTTTTTATTAATAAAGATTGTTTGAATTTTGAATTATTTTAAAATTTCCCAATATCTTAGTCAGATTATATTAAAATTCAGAAAAATATCATCCAAATAAAGAATCGATTTAAGTTCAGAGCCCTTTAGTAACTTTTAGGACAGCCGGTATAAAGAAATTTAATTCCAAAATATGCGCGGTGTTTGTTCTAAATATGTTTGCTTATTTATATATGTTTCCATTTTCGTAATGAAATGGAGCCACAAATGGATGGTAACATTTAATGCTAGTAAGACTAAACTGCTTTCCTTTAACAATTACAAGCAACCTCTCCAACCACCGATATCCATGGCAAATAACACACTACCTGAAAATTCTTTCTTCAAACTCCTCGGCCTAACATTCACGGGTAGTATATATAAGAAAAAATATAATTGAGTACATTGCAAAGGCTGCTGCAAAAAAGGTGGGTTCCCTTTATCAAGCTAGAAGATAGTGAACATGTTGGAGAATATCTACAAGGCCACTATTTGCTCATACATGGAGTATTGTTGCCACATCTAGGCTGGTGCATCTATCATTAGCCTCTCCCTTTTGGATAGGGTCCAAAAAAAGTTTTCAATCTTATTAGCCCCACTTTGTCAACTAGACTCCAACCCCTGTCCCATCGCCACCATGTTGCATCCCTGTGCCTGTTTTACAAGTATTTTAATGGAATATGCTTTGATAAACTTATTGGACTTGAGCCCCCTTCAGCGTATATATCTCCGATAAACCTGCTTAGCAACAAAATCTCACCCCTTCACTGTTGTTGTCCCTAAAATGCCAGAAAGCTTTCTACTCTAATAGCTTCTTACCTCAAAAATCTAGATATTAGAATTTTATTTTCTGCTTTCTGCTTCCTTGGCTGTACTGATATGCAGAATTTTAAATGTAACGTAAACCAACATCTTGTTTAATTTTTCATAGGCATGACCCCAAAATAGCAGCCTCTTTCGTCCAAGTGGAAATATGTCTTGTTTTGGGTAAAGGTGAGTAAAAAAAAGTGAACTTGCACGCTTTTGATGAAGAAATAATGAACATTGTTTGATTTCTATTCTTCATCTGACCGAGTCAACACGTAGTGTATCTCGAGTATAATGAAAAAAGCAAACAATGATGCAAGCAAGCAATACAACAAGCAAGCAATACAACAAGCAAGCAATACAACAAGCAAGCAATACAACAAGCAAGTAATGCAGCAAGCAAGTAATGCAGCAAGCAAGTAATACAACAAGCAAACAATGCAACAAGCAAGCAATGCAGCAAGTAAGTAATACAACAAGCAAGTAATACAACAAGCAAGTAAGAAATGCAAGTAAGAAATGCAACAATCAAGTAATACAACAAGTAAGCAATGCAACAAGCAAGTAATGCAACAAGCAAGCAATGCAACAAGCAATGCCACACGAAACAATGCAGCAAGCAAGCAATGCAACAAGCAAGCCGTGCAGCATACAAGCAATGCAACAAGAAAGCAATGCAAGAAGCGAGAAATGCAACACGCAAACAATGCAGCAAGCAAGCAATGCAAAAAGCAAACAATGCAACGAGCAAGCAATGTAACAGGCAAACAATGCAGCAAGCAAGCAATACAACAAGCAAGCAATGCAACGAGCAAGCAATGTAACAGGCAAACAATGCAACAAGCTAGCAATGCAGCAAGTAAGTCATGCAACAAGACAGCAATGCAAAAGAAAACAATGCAACACGCAAACAATGCAGCAAACCTGCAACGCAACAAGCAAGCAATGCAGCAATCAAGCAATGCAAAAAGCCAGCATGCATCAAGCAAGTAATTCAGCAAACAAGCAATGCAGAAATCAATGAAGAAATCAATGCAGCAAGCAATGCAGCAAGCAATG
>NC_136523.1:40643682-40781182 GCF_053919585.1 Euprymna scolopes | reverse complement strand
GATGTTACAGAGTCTTAGCTTTGTACGACAGCTAAGTCTCTCTCTCTCGGTTCAAAATGTTGAGATCCAGCAACAAGAAAGAGCAAGATAGCCAGCAACAAATTAAACTGCATACCAGCTTAATGCGGGTACTGGTCTTCCACTTTATGGTTTTTTTAAATCAGAGATTTGCTTCTCCTAGAAAGGTTGCCTTCACCACGGCTTACTGGAGCCCTCTCCAGCCCAATACACATATACACACACAAATATACACGGTGCTAGTTGGCCGTTGACCCAGAAAAAGAGTTCGTTCGCCCTTTGGAAGGTCTTGTTTTTAATCCTTCAGGGAGACTAGCCACCCTCCTCACCAAACAAGTCTGGTGGGGGAACCAGTTTAGTCGCCGGTGACCCGACCATGAGGCAGGTAGTACTGGGTTACATGGTACCAGTAGCACATGACATGACCTGACATACATATATATACATAAATATATACCTATATATAAACATATATATACACATATATGGTGATTGTCACTTCTTGACAGACGAAGACCATCTTTCCATTGCTTTATTGTTGATTACTCATTCATTTTCATGTATTTTTGAAATATCTTTTTTTTTAATTATATACACATATACACACTTATACACATATACACAATTTTGTGATACACGGCATATCTCTCTCTCTCTCTCTCTCTCTCTATATATATATATATATATATATATATATATATATATATATATAATAAAAATTACAATTAAATTTATCAAAATGATCCAAGATGGTAAAATTAAAGGAGATTATAAATATTAAACAATTAATATTTATAAAATTATCTCAGCCAGATGTAAAAGCTCGATAAAACTAAATAGGAAATAGAGCTTATAATACGAGCAAACAGTTAATAAAACATGTTAAAAAAACACTTTGAAATGAGTTAAAAAAACATATTTAATCTGAAAAGGAAACACTCGATAAGTGGATAGTCCTTAATCCGCGGATTTTCGAAGAAATACTTTCTTTCTCATCAGAGGGTAGAAATTAGCAAAATCCGGGATCGGATTTTGCAATTCAGAAGTATTTGATGAAACAACAAGTAAGTCAAAGATTTTACCGTCACTGGATTTTTTATCTTCCACCAGATTAGCCATTCGTGTGTAATCACCTTTTTCTTTACTATATTCCCTCTGCTTCACCTTTTTTGTTTTCAAGTAAGATCTTTGACTTACTTGCTGTTTTATCAAATACTTCTTCATGCAAAATCCGATCCCGCATTTTGCTAATTCCTACCCGCTGATGAGAAGGAAAGTATTTCTTCGAAACTCCACGGATTAAGGACTATCCACTTATCAAGTGTTTCCTTTTCAGATTAAATATGTTTTTAACTCATTTCAAAGTGTTTTTAACATATTTTATTAACTGTTTACTCATATATATATATATATATATATATACACATATATATATTATATATATATATGCATAAATATATACATATATATACATAAATATATACATATATATATAAACATTTATATACACATATATATGGTGATTGTCACTTCTTGACAGAAGAAGACCACCTTTCCCTTGCTTTATTGTTGATTACTCATTCATTTTCATGTATTTTTGAAATATCTTTTTTTAAAACTACATACACATATATACACCTATACACACATGCATATATACATGTGGAGATGTGATCAAGATGCATCAATTCCTATTTTCTGTGGGAACGAAGGTGGCTCTTCAGACCAGTCCTGCTCTTACACAGTCTGTTTCAAAGGTCACACTTAAGCTGAGATTAAGGGATGCCAACTGGTGCTGCTCTACTGTGGACGCTCATATGACGCTTCAGGCCTCCACTCGATTTACAGACCACATAGCAAACAGAACATCTGTGCCCTGCAATGTTTTCCCCATCAAAGAAAGATAGATCTCCATGTGAACGCTTGTGGCTAGCTAGGCCAGCTCCGGATAAAGTCATTTTATCGCATAAATGACAGGTGTGGTTCTGCATGAAATCCTCCGACAGACCTGATATATTCGACAGATTTTTCTTCCGGATATCACGCTTCATTTTTGCATGCTCATATTGTTTCTTCTCAAAGCTATCACAGCCATGATAGACCAAGGAGCGCCACTTTTTACGATCATTGGAAGCACTTTCCCAACTGAACACGTCAATACCAAGAGCTTTAAGATTATCTTTGATGCTATCCTTAAAGCGTTTCCTCGATTTATTTGTGGATGCTTTCCTTGTGTAATTTCACCATAGAACAGGCGCTTTGGCAATCTATCGTCGTCCATCATTGTCAGATGTCCAGCCCACCTTATCTGGTGGCGTATAATCAACTTCTTAATACAAGGTACGTCAGCCCGCATGAGAACATCCATATCAGGTATAAAAGTGCTCCACCTGATGCCCAGAATGTGTCTTAGGAATTTCTAGTGTACTCTATCCATGAATTTTGTGTGTCTACCATAAGTTGTCCCAGCACAGAATCGTAAAGCAGGGATGGTAAAATACAAGATTGATAGACACTGATCTTTGTATGAATAGTTATACCCCTGTCAAACTATACTCGCTTCTCTCAGACACCAAAAGCCTTAGTGGCATGTTGTATCCTATAGTTGACCTCAACTTCCTCAGAATTATTAATAGGGCACTTCTGTTCACCGTATCAAAAGCCTTAGTCAAATCAACAAAAACCTGATAAAGCGGAACACGGTGTTCAGTACATTTCTCCTGCAACTGCCGAGCAGAGAAGATCATGTCCGTGGTTCCTCTGCCCGGGCGAAAGCCACTTTGGTTTTCTGGAATGGCGGATTGACAAATATACTTTAATAGTCTATTGAGTAGAACTCTGGAAAATTCTTTGCCAACTGCTTCCAACAAACTTATCCCACGATAACTTCCACAGTCGGTCCTGGGCCCCTTTCCCTTGTACAGTGATATAAGAATTGCATCAACCCAATCCTGATGGACGGGAACACCCTTCCAGACATCAGTGATAAGATGAAGAATTTCATGAACAAGTTTATCACCCCCATGTAAGAAGACTTCCACAGCCCTCCCAACGTTCACTTCCTTGATTGCATCTCTAATTTCGTTCTCAGATGGGAACACAGACATTTCATGGATAAGCTTCTGTTGTGATAAAAATTCATTGATGACGTCCTCATTAACATTAGACGGGTTATCAAAGAGATCAGAATAATGCTCGGTCCAACGAAGGAGAATCTTTTTAGGATCCTTTATGAGGGCAATTCCATCACTTGAGAGTAGGGGAGATGTAGATAGTGTTTGAGGACCAAAAGCTTTTTTAAGCAAATGGTACATGCGTTTGAGATCTTTACAATCAAAAGCCATCTGGATTTGGTTGGCGAGTTTAGCCGACCACGAATTCTTCATTGGGGAATACCCGTGTTTGCTTTAAGTGACTGTTGGAGGGACTCTCGACCTCCATGAGAGGCAGACAACATCTTATGGTTCAACTCATTTTAAGCACTTAAGAGTTGAGTAATTTCAGAATCATTATCATCAAACCAATCCTGATGTTTAGATTTGCGGAAGCCAAGAACATCTACACTTATTTCATAGATTGTATTTTTAAAATGCGCCCACGACCCATCAAAATCCGCAGAATTAACTACGGATCGAAGCTTTTCCCGTACACTTGGATCATCTAGCCTGGACACATCAACCCGCCTGGGAATCCCAACACCACCCAACCTACACTTCCTCCTTATACAGATTTTCAACTTCCCGCGTACCAAAAAGTGATCTGTGCCGTATTCAGCTCCACGCATAACACGCACACTACAGACGTCCCGCAAATCTGCCTTCCTAGAAATAATGTAATCAATCAAGTGACCTTGTTTTAAACGAGGATGAGTCCAGGTAAACCTCTGGATCTCTTTGTGGCTGAGGAAAGTGTTACAGATAGCAAGGTCAAACTGAGTGCATAGATGGAGAAGATGCAGACCATTACTGTTGATCCTACCTACACCAAAGCGGCCGAGTGAGTCCCAGGTGTGATGATCCTTGCCAACTCTTGCATTTAGATCACCCATGAGTAAGATTTTCTCAGATAAAGGAATAGAGGAATTGGTACGACTGAGATCTCGGTAAAACGCCGTGATGGTGTCTTCATCATGACCCATGGTAGGGGCATACACAGATAAAATCGTCATATACCTACTGTGTGCAAGAGGGAAGCGCATCATCATAAATCTGTCACTTACACTGATTGGCTGTTTAATCCTCTTTACCAAATCAGAACGCACCGCAAAGCCAATTCCACCTTCTCGTCTCAGCCCCGATGGTTTTCCTTTCCAAAGTGTATCTCGAGCCCACTTCCACCAATTGATTCTCTCCACTCATTCGTGTTTCAGACAATGCCGCAATGTCTATGCTGTACCTAGTGAGCTCTCTTGCAACAATAGCTGTCCTACGCTCAGGTCTTTCACTATCCAGGACATCTAGCAAAGTTCTCACATTCGACGTAGCAACAGTTAGGTTATTCCTCTCCTGATAAAATTTTGATTTTCCTTGTTTATTTTTTTTTATTCAACTGTATCTTGTTTCTCCTGAAATATAGAGCAGCCTCTAACCGCAGAAAGCCGACCAGCTAATAAAAGGGTAGACAATTTATAGGTCACCTTTTCTAGACCCTTCCCAAATTCATAGGTGAACATTGTATCCCTAGAAAAGGCTGCTCAGCCGCCAGATTATCCACCAAAGTTGCTTCCACCCTGTAAGCGATTTAGTCGACGATGTTAGATAAATCACTGGCCGCCTATGTGCAGATTTGCATCTATGCACTTCCAGCCCGCTAAGCCTGTGCACGTCGCCACTCACCTATCGCCATAAGACTTTTACTTTTTTTTTCTTCGAAAGATATCTGCACATAACGATCGCCACACAACATGATTGTGCTACACATATTGTACCCTCTCGCACCCTACCACTAATTCCACGGTGACAAACTGAAATAGTGAGATGACTGAGCAGTGACATAGTGTGCATGTTTCATTATCACAGAGTTTTAACCTCTCCGGCAGCTGGACATATACACACACATACACATAAGCAAGCAAACATGCATATGTATATATGTATCCCTAGTTCTCACAATATAGTAACCCTCAAGAACATGAGAGGGAAGCTAACAGGTACTACACCTTGCCCAAGGGTGACCTGAAACTATGCAAAGCAGAGGCGTTCATCTCCCTGAGATAGTAGGTATACCCGCATACCCGTATACATATATATACATACATATAAATATATATATGCATATATATGCATATATATACATATGTCAGGTAATGTCATAAGCTACTGGTACCATGTAACCCAGTACTACCTGCCTCATGGTCGGGTCACCGGCGACTAAACTGGTTCCCCCACCAGACTTGTTTGGTGAGGAGGGTGGCTAGTCTCCCTGAAAGATTAAAAACAAGGCCTTCCAAAGGGTGAATGAACTATTTTCCTGGGTCAACGGCCAACTAGCACCGTGTATATTTGTGTGTGTGTATATGTGTATTGGGGTAGAGAGGGCTCCAATAAGCCGTGGTGAAGGCAACCTTTCTTAGGAGAAGCAAATCTCTGATTTAAAAAAAACATAAAGCAGAAGACCAGTACCCGCATTAAGCTGGTATGCAGTTTAATTTGTTGCTGGCTATCTTGCTCTTGCTTGTTGCTGGATCTCAACATTTTGAACCGAGAGAGAGACTTAGCTGTCGTGCAAAGCTAAGACTCTGTAACATCATATTCGTATAGATACTCCCTCAGACATTTGGGCTCATGGATTTTAAATGTATGAGGGAGTGGCACTCGTCTGACAAGACGTTGCAATCATCATATACATATATATACATATGTACATATACATATATAAATATATACATATATATATAAATATATATGTATATATATACATATGTATATATTTATATATACATATATGTACATATTTATGCATATATATACATATACATATATAAATATATAATAGATATACATATATAAATGTATAATAGATATACATATATAAATGTATACATATATATAAATATACATATATATATATATAATAAGTTATAAAATGTATATATCGATTCAGCTACACTAAATATTCCGCATTTCATCCACTCTAGGGCTCTTCAGGCTTATGCGCGAATTTTGTGGTTGTCTGCCGTTTTATATACGCACCTTCTATTAAGATTTTAGTTAGCCAATCTGCTTTCTTGTATCCACCGCGACCTTCCTATCACCCAATGAACATGCACTTACCGGACAAAGGCCTATTTGACCTCTGGTTGACCTGTTCCTTTTTGTGTGCTCTATTTAGTCTGGATATGTATACATATATATATATATATATATATATATATATATATATATATATATATATATATATATATCAACACGACGGTCCTAGGTTCAATCCTTGGCCTGGGAGAGATGCTGGTCTAGCGCCACTGATGAGTTGTAATGCAACGAAACAGGACTGTATGTCGATGACTACAAATAAATTTAAGCCCCCCCCCTCTTTGGGTAGAGCACTGTCGTAAATAATCTCACCCGCTACTTAATTGGCTGAAAATGCGAAGCTCGTTGTTTGTTTGTTTACGAACATGCGATTTGAGCACTATAAAAGTGGTGGCGGGTCTCTATTTAAATAGACATTCCGACGAGTTTTTTTTTTTTTTTTTTTTTTTACAAAGGCATCACCACATTATCAAGGCCCAGAGGCCACTCAAGGATAAGGGTTAAAGAGTGTACAGTAGAAGTTGGTCAATATAGTAATCATTAGTAATGAAAATTTGGTAAATTTAATAACTTATATGGAACGGCTCATCAAGAACTTATTTACTTTAGACTTGAACAAAACCATATTGTAGTCAGCCGGAAAGCAGGAAAACGGAAGACAATTCCACAGGCGTGCAGTTCTAAGAAAGAAGCTTTGTTCATGGAATCTACGTTTAGGTTTAGGGACAGATAAAGAGTGGGGGGAATTATTGATAGTGTTTACAGCTAGACGAGTGTTTCTTGTGAAAGTTTGGCGAGGGGGGACCATAGATTGAAGCTCAGTTGAACACTTTCCATGAAAATAACGATACATCAGAGACAAACTCGCAACATCTCTTCTGTGAGATAGAGGTTGCAAGGAGGAGAAAAGGACATCTCCTACGAGGCTACGAAGTCTATTTTGAACTCTATCAAGGCAGGCCAAGTCCTTTCTAGCAGCTCCTGCCCAGATGTGGCAACAGTATTCCATCCTTGGACGTACCTGGCTCTTATATAGATAGAGAATAGCATCAGCAGTGAGATATCTACTGGATCGATAGAAAGATCCCACCATTTTTCCAGCGGCCTTGGCAACAGATTTGATATACGTGTTCCATTTAAGATCAGGAGTAATGGTCAAGCCCAGAAGTTATTTACGGGGGTCAATTCCATGGTCGAGTGGGAGAACCGCCGACTGTCAACACGGCGGTCCTAGGTTCAATCCTTGGCTTGGGAGAGATGCTGGTCTAGCGGCACTGATGAGTTGTGATACAACGAAATAGGACTGACTGTATGTCGATGACTACATATATATATACACATATGTACATATATACACTTATATATACATATATACATATGCATATATATGCATACAAATATATACATATATATAGACACATATATTCACACACACACATATATATATACACACACACACACACATATATATATATATATATATATATATGCACGTGCTAGCAGGTCACCGAATGTTGCTCGGTCATAAAATATGCATAAACATTCTATTTTAATTCATGCAAAATTATCATGTGTTATGAACAGAAATACCATACATAGGCATAACGTTTAATTCATTTTAAAAGTAAAGTAAAAAAAAAACGGAGAGGAACTTAGTCATATGCATACAAGTATTTATTTCTTAACAGTTTCCTTCGTGTAAGTAAAAAATATATATTAACATTCCAGCTGAGATCGAAACCAAACCTTAAAGACAGTGAGCCGAGAACGATAAAAATTAGACCTACTTACCACGTTCTCTAATAAAGTGTTTTCAAAATGACTTATGCTTTACATAAGGAAGCTGTATGTTTCACGACCGCGCACGTGCAGTCGTGAAACAGTTGACAAACAGATGAAAATACGATGACCCCCCCCCAAATACCAATTTTTTAATTTTAGCCTCTGAACAGCCCGTTTTTTTTGTTTTGTTTTTTTTTATGAAAACTGATTAAATGTTTTCCATATGTCTGAATACCCTTTATACCTAATTTCAAATCTGTGAATAAAACGTCGTCGAGTATATAGGTTGAGAGCTTTCCTTACACATTTTCATTGTTATAGATGGATTATTAACATAAACAAATTTACATGGTCACGACACTGGACATAATAACCAATAAGTTGGAAATAACTTATATACCATACATTACGACCATGTAATCCCTACAGCCACCTACCTTGTAAATGCAGCTGTGAAACCTTACATAGTTATATGGAATAAGTCAGAGAGAGTTGCAACCTTGGTTGAAGTGAGTGTCCCTAATGATGGCGGTCTGGACAGAGCTGAAAGGGAGAAACAGACCAAATACCAAGGTCTCATGTACGATATGAAAAGAAACTGGAATCTTAGGGAGATATCAATCATACCAGTTATTTATCATAGGTGCCACAGGACTTATGAAGAAGAACCTGAAGTCCTATCTTACTAATATTCCTGGTGAATCAAGTGCAAAAGAGATCCAGACAATTGCACTTAAGGGAACAGCGAGGATACTAAAAAGAGCTCTCGGTTGGTTTCAATAAAAAGCAGGGCAATGTTGGCAGCTGGTTTGGCTCCCCCATACCCAGCATTACAATCTTCAAAGGAAGAAAAATAAAAATTAAAAAAATGTTTTGTAAAAATGGTCGGTTAAACCAAAAGTCCTCGTCAGGCGACTTAATAAATGGTTTCTTTCCACAGAAGAAACCAGTCGTCTGCTATAATATAAATCTTATCTGTCTGTTTAAATGTATGTATGTATGTATGTATGTATGTATGTATGTATGTATGTATGTATGTATGTATGCAGGCATGCCTAAACTTTTCGACGGCGGCCACAGATTTTCATGCAATTGATATAGTTTTGAAGTCGACCCTTCGGACAATAAATATCGAAAAATTAGCTGAAAGCATTAATTCCTTCACCCGCAACTGGACAATTTTCTACAAGGATGGGGTCGTTTATTTCGCCAATATTTTTGAAAGTCAACCCCTCTTTTCGAATTACTAGCCTTAATTTAAACATTCGCCACTTCCGGTTTGGCGATGGGCGCAACAGCAAAGACGTCACTTTTTTCACGCTCGTTTCCTCCTTCGCTATAGGGGTTCGCACCTGCCTTCCTAATACCATTTTTTTCTTTTTTATTTTCACACACCTTACAAAAACACCTCCAAACACTCGGTCAACACTAGGCACCCAGGCTAGTCTATAATATAAATCTCACTTGTCTGTTTAAATGTATGTATGTATGTATGTATGTATGCTTAAAACTTTCGACAAAGGCAACGGATTTTCAGGAGATTGGTATCGTTTTGCAGATCGACCCTTTCGACGACAAATATTGAAAAATTGGCCAAAATCCTTGATTCCTTCACTCTTAACTGGGCACTTTCTGCTAGGAGTGGTCGCTTTTTTGCCGATATTTTCGAAATGCATCCCCTATTTTCAATTGACTGGCCTTTATTTAAACCTTCGCCACTTCCGGTTTCGCGATAGATGTTACTTTTTTTTTCACGTTCTTTTCCTCCTTCGCGGTACGGGTTCAAACCTGTCTTTCCCGTTTCTTTTCTTTTTTTTTCTTTTTTTTTTTTTTGCTCAACACCTCTGGAAACGCTCGGGCAACGCCGGAAACCTAGCCTCGTATATATATATATATATATATATATATATATATATATATATATATATATATATATATATATATATATATACTAGCAAAACTACCTGTCGTTGACTGGGTTCAAAAACAGCCTACAGAAAATGGACTCTGATTTATGAAAGTATGATAGGTTATGAAAAGGAACGGTTGTAAAGAGATAACTTCGAATTTGGGGGTATCAAAACCAAAGCAAAATATGATGAAAGTAAAAATAAAATAGATAAACCCCATAATTTATTATACCATACCTGTTCACACTGAAACACTTATCACAATATTCTGTGGATATATATTAAAAAACCTTGTTAAACTTTGTGACATATTTCCATTCTATGGAGGCCAGGCGCGAACGCAGACACCACAAATTTTATTATACCATACCTATTTAAGTTAAAACATACTTATCAAAGTATTCTCATGTACATCTATAACAAAAACACTTGTAAACGGTGTTTATTTTTTTTTTTCATTTTTAATTTTTTTTATTTCCATACTATGTGGACCAGGCGCGAACGCAGACCCCACAATTTTAATGAACCACCGTTCTGCAGGATCAAACATACCCATTCCTGTGTCTCGATACATCTTCTATCATTATATGTAATCAGTTTGTTTTTAAATAGTCAACCATATAGGAGCCTATTCGTGACCAGACACACACACGCGCGCGCATTCAGCTTTATATTATAGATATAAAGCTTTTCAGCCGGCGTTGTCCCATCGTACAATACGCTTAAACATGATATGTTAAGCTTACGTATGTATTATAATAGAGTTAATCCTCCATTGATTATTATATATTGACATAAAGTAAATAAATAATAGAATAAAATAACTTAATTGATGATAAGAACATATTACCCTTGAAATCTAAGAAAATGAAACACTTTAAATTAAAGGTTATCTACCCTTAACTGGTTTTTACACAATTCAAGGTCCCATAGATAAACGATTGAAAACGATAGGACCACTACAAAAATTACTACGTCTTTATGTAATTATTATAAGATTTCTCCAATCATAATCATAATAACCCATTCCAAATAAATTTGCAGTAATAACCAAATACCAAGAAACTATAATTATTAGGTAAATACTGGCGTAACACCGTAAGTAATTAAATAATAATTGAATAATAAGTAAATATGAACACCTCCGAGTTTTTCAAAACAAATCGAAATATAAAAACTCTTGAGATAATTAATTAACTAGCGACTAATTTTGATGCATTAAGTATAATTTTATGGTTTTCACATAATTAATACGACGACTTATATTTGAAGGAATTAAGTTAGTAATTCAGAGTTACTCCCCCTTGAACTGGTTTTAGTTTATAATTCCATCGAAGATAAATATTATTTTTACAATAATAATTATTACTCGTTAACATCCTAAAATACCAATAAGGATTATATAGTTAACTTATTTTATTTTAATTTACATTATATTGTCGTATTTTATTTATTTTTATGTACAGAAAAAAAAAACAGCATTGCAGTATTACCTAGTTTAACATTGAAATAACCGAGTAATACACAAAATACGAAACTTTCCGTGTGAGGGTGTTGAATTTTTAGTAAACGTTAAATTATAACAAAATTACTTGAAATTCATTAATATATAAAACACTAAAAATAATAAATTAAATGTAAGAAACCATAAAAAGCATTAATTCAGAATTATAGTCCGGTTTCAATTCTCGCCGTAATTTAGAACAAATATACGAACATAGGACCAATATAAATTTCTTCAACACCGATGGCAAACATGTTAAACACGCGAGGGTTGGTAATCACTGCCTGATGTACCTATTTACTATGCCTCCCCACGGGACAGAGTTAGACACCAGGGTCGTTTTTTAACGTGGAGAAAAGGTACAAAAATAAAAATTGTCTCCGTCGTGAAGGATTTCTCCTCCACCGAAAGAGAACAAGAAATAGAAGTGCAGCATCTGGAGAACAGATACTACACTTTGATCTTGTCCCGAAGGCCTGATGTAGCTTGTCTTTTATGCAAATATATTTGATGAGATGTAACTACAAAATTTATTAAATAATTTAAAATTGTCTGACTTATGTCAAAACAACTGTAATATCCGAAAAAATACAAATGTTAGTTATTCCTTCTTGGTTTTGGTTTGCCAGTATATATACATACATATATATATATGCATATATATATATATATATATACAAACATATATATATAAATAAACATATATATAAACATATATATACATATATAAACATATATACATATAAACATATATATATAAACATATATCTAAATATATATATATATACATATGTATTTATAAACATATATATACATGTATTTATATGCACATACATAATCATATATATAGATATATATACAAATATATAATATATATATCTACATATATATAGCAACATATATATGCATATATATATGTACATAAACATATATATACATATATATACACATATATATACATATATATACATATATATATATACATGTATATATACATAAATATATATATACAAATACATATATATACATATATATACATATACATCTATATATATACAAATATATATATGCATATATATATATATAAATATGATGATTGCAACGTCTTGTCAGACGAGATCCACTCCTTCAGACACTTAAAGTCCATGAGCCCCAAAATAACTTCCATCGCCACGGGACCATTTTTATAGACAAATGCCTGAGTGAGTATCTATACACAGATGATATTACAGAATCTTAGCTTTGTACGACAGCTAAGTCTCTCTCTCGGTTCCAAATGTTGAGATCCAGCAACAAGCAAGAGCAAGATAGCTAGCAACAAGTTAAAATGCAGACCAGCTTAATGCGGGTACTGGTCTCAGGGACTGTTTACTTAAAGTCTAACTTCGTCAATTTCCTCAACAGAGTGTTTTAACTTTCAGGTCATGAATGCATAAGCTCAGTCATCATAACAGTGTAGTTTGCAATGCTTTCTGATCTATTTGGGTGGAATTAAAACCATGCGCCATTACCTTTCGAACGTCCTCCGACTTTTTCATGCGTCGATATGTTTAGAGGTTATTTCTGCTAACTGACCGAGGTCTGGAATTTCAACCTGATTATATCGCCAGTCATCACTTTCCGCTTCTGGTTTCGTCCATTTAGCATGTGTATTGCGTTGCGATAATTAACGTGGAGAGTTTAATTGCCTGTTGTGTTACCTAAATTCCATTACATCATCTGTGTCTTCCTTCTGGCGAATTGTCTGCCTTTATGGCGAACGAAAGGAAATACAACTTCACGAATTATCACTCCGGTAATGCAGATATTTTTCAGGGCAATCAGTTTATTATTGCTATCATTATTTACTTACTAGGAGTAGTCACACAGGCCATCATCTAAGATTTCTCTTTGAGAACAACTTGTGGTATTTCCTGGAGTCTAAGTGACAAGAGGTCTCCACAGGTTTACAGTACTCTCGACCTCTTTCGATAACCTATGCAGATGAATTTGCGTTATCGCATCTGACGCTTACTATACCCTAACGAAGATCCTTACGGGTGTTCATCGGTATGAGTTCGAATCCATGAGTAACGGGAATCAAAGAACAGCCAGACAAAGTTCTACAGCAATATGGGTCACTCAAATAGCTCACACATTATCGTAGTTGGCCATGATTGATCTGCACGAGGACAGAGATGGGTGGGTCACCGTTGGGTCGTTTATTACTGGACAATGAAGAAATCGATGTTCTCAAGTCGGAGGAAGTGGCACACGTCCACGTTTTGTCTTAGATTAGATCCGTGGCCACGTCCTCGGACGTGGCCACGGATTCCTGCAATTTAAGGCACGTTAAATCCGAACAGCAATAACAAAAAAAAAAAAATACAACGATCAAATCCTCTATTCGTTTTCTATAACAAGTGTTGTATTATCAGTAACTAGATAATTACAAAGCTCTTTAAAAAAAAAACTGTACAATATACAACGCCGTTGCAACAAAAGTTAAATTGATATATATTTGAAGGGCATCAAGCCAATAGTTCGTTACAGAAATACTCCGTTCATATACCCTGATTAAACCCGCATCAATGGTCATTTAGGGGAAAAAGCATTTTGTTTTTGAATAGCGGCAACAGTCTCGTTGGGTCATCAGCAGCGTGCCAGCTTGTTGATTCCTCTCTCTTTAGGAAATACCCTTTCTTCTGTCCCCTTTTGAGATACCCTTTCTTCTGTCCCCTTTTGAGATACGCTTTCTTTCGGAAAAGCCTGCTGTCAGCGATCGTTACGGGTATGAGGAACGGATGGCTTATGGGTGACTTACAAATCCAATTCATTATTGAATATTATATTGTACCTAATATATAGCAGTGATTTCAAAAGTTAAAAAAATAGAAATGATTTGGGTGCCATCAGCTAGAATTGAAACAAATATGTAGCGCTCCTGCCATATTCCCTACCGATGTAGCTATCTAGAGAAAAGTAAGAAAGATTTCATCTTAAACAACTTAAAGAAATGAATTGGATTTGGGCATGCGCAAGAAGGAAGTTTAAATTCCATTTTGTATTTCAACTTACCGATATATTTGTACGCTTAGTCATCCAAACAAAAATTATATTCGTTATAAACCATCTTTGGTGTATGATTACTATTTCCTATTAATTTCAGTGTTATGTGACCAGTAGTTTAAGAGTTTATCAGTTAAATATTTTCACATAAACATACATTTAAAACATACATTTACTGTATATACATATATATATATATATATGTATATATATATGTGTATGTATTTACACGGTGGTCACCACTTATCAAGGTCTGGAAGCCACTCAGGGATAAGGGTTATTGCAAGTACAGTACGTTAGTGTGGAGATTTGATGAAGTGTTTACTTAAGGACCGGTTCATTAGGAATTTGTTAACGTTGGACTTGAACACATCCAAGTTGTAGTCAGGTGGGAAGCAGGCAGACGGAACAGAGTTCCACAGGCGTGCAGTTCTAAGAAAGAAGCTTTGTTCATGGAATCAACGTTTTGATTTAGGCACAGATAAAGAGTGGGGGAAATTTTTCACAGTGGATTCAGCTAGCTAGATTGGGGAGGGGGGGCAGAGATTGGAGTTCAGACGAGCACCTGCCATGGAAATAACGATAAAACAAGGATAGGCTCGCAACGTCTCTTCTGTGGGAGAGAGGTTGCAGGATATAGAAAAAGGCATCCCCTCTAAACCACGAAGTCTATTTTGCACTCTGTCAAGGCAGGATAGGCTGTTTTAGCAGCTCCTGCCCAGATATGACAGCAGTATTCCATCCTTGGACGTACGACGTACTTGGCTTTTATATAGATAGAGAATTGCATCAGTAGTGATATATATATATATATATATATATATATATATATATATATATATATATATATATATATATATATATAGGAAATTTATTGCTGTGAGTCCAGAACAATATGTAAATTCATTTTGGATTCACAGCAATAGATTTCCTATATACTGCTCTGGCTACACATTGAGCACTCTCGTCCGAGTTTTTTTCACCCCTGAAGATATATATATATATATATATATATATATATATATATATATATATATATATATATATATATATATATATTTAGTGGAGATGGTAATTAATAAAAATTGAAGAAAGTGCTCAATACTGTTCTAGGGCAAATATACGTTTTATTTTTTATTACCGTATCTTTCTGTTAAGTTACATTATTGTTTCAGCTACCCGGCCGTTTAGTGTTTTTTTTTTTTGCCGTCTGTAGGGTTGTTTTCGCTTGTGTCAAATTTTCTGTAAGGTGCTAAGATTGGGTGCGCGTGCGTAGTCATGGATGCGCACATACACAGATACATACATACATACATCGATGTATGTATGTATGTATGTATGTATGTATGTATGTATGTATGTATGGATGGATCTGTGTATGTGCGCATCCATGCCTACGCACGCGCACCCAATCTTAGCACACTAAAGAAAATTTGACGCAAGCGAGAACAACGCAGGTGCCTATGCAAGCAGGCGCACATATGCACGTCAGGGCGGGCATGTATGTGTACCTGTGACCGTTTCTTTTAAGTATATATGTGTGTATGTGCGCATGTGTGTACCCGTAGCCACGACCGCTCGCTGACCCTCTCCAAACAATTAACAACAAAATAAAAACTAAAAATAAATAAACCGAATCATAGCCCTCCCCGCCTCCAAACATAAGCGAACGCCCAACAGCTCAAGACATACTTACCAAGAAATCACCTCATCAACGGGACGCTAAAAACTTTAACACTAAGACTCGAATTTTAAAGTAACCCCCTCCTCCCACCCCCACATATTCCCCTTCCCCTCATGTATCCCTATGTCCTCAGTCACACCAGAAATGAACCTCTCAGACCCTCCCCCACAAGTTCGTTAAACCTCAAAACTAAAACATTATCAACATACCAAACGCCCCCCACCTGCCCTCCTTGTTCCCTTCCTCTCTTCCTCTTCAGCCCTCCTCGCAACTCCCCCCGACTCCATTCACTCTTCCACTCTTTGATCCCAAAATAGCGAACATTTCTGGAAAAGTCTGTGGACGCTACAGACGGCAAAAAAAAACGGCCGTGTAGCCGAAACAATAATGTAACTTAACAGAAAGAAACGGAAATAAAAAATTAAACCTATATATATATATATATATATATATATATATATATATATATATACCATTCAAACACTACCGTGTTGGTATATATGATTAAGTGACAGTTTTAGTCATTTAGAACTGCTTTAAGCTTCATCGCTCACTCATTTTTCGACCCCATTTCAAACAATTATTGCACCTTCAGAGTTATATTGTGAAAAAGAAAATTTCAATTTTTCCTCAGTAAAACAAAAGTTATGATGAATTTTCTGGTGTTCAAAATCGTAAACATATGTAAGGCGGTGAGCGACGCTTTTTGTGGCTGGTTTCCATAGCAACCACGTCGCTTCAGCGACTACTGTTGCTACTAATTCGAAAACAGAAGTAACAAGTGAAAATGAAAGCATGAAAGGGAGATAATTTGAAAGAATTTTATTGAAAGCAGGCGAGCGCTATACATTGTTATTACGTGTGTGTTTATGAAGGAAAAAAATAAGACTGAAATTAAACAAAGAACAAGGGAGTTTATTGGAAGTCTGGAAAAATCATGGATTACAATAGAAAAATGCGAGCACGAAAAGTAATATGGTTAAGCTTAAACATGGAAAAGTAAAGGAAAGCATATGCTAGTAAAATATACAATAAATTTATAACTTAAAATATTGCAGCATTAAGAATATTTTTTAATTCAATTTAACAATTAAATCAGTTCTTATTACTGCAATATTTTAAGTTATAATTTGTTTATATTTTTTACTAGAATATCTTGTCCGTGTCTTTTCCTGTTTAACAACTAATTCTTTAATTTTCCATGTTTAAGCTTAACCATATTACTTTTTATGCTCGCATTTTTCTATTGTACTATATATATATATATATATATATATATATATATATATATATATATATATATATATATATATATATACTAGCAAAAGTACCAGTCGTTGACTGGGTTCAAAAACAGCCTACAGAAAATGGACTCTGATTTATGAAAGTATGATAGGTTATGAAAAGGAAGGGTTGTAAATGAGATAGCTTCGAATTTGGGGGTATCAAAACCAAAGCAAAATATGATGAAAGTAAAAATAAAATAGATAAACCCCGATAATTTATAATACCATACCTGTTCACACTGAAACACTTATCACAATATTCTGTGGATTTATATTAAAAAAACCTTGTTAAACTTTGTGACATATTTCCATTCCATAGAGGTCAGGGGCGAACGAACACCCCATAATTTTATTATACCATATTTCTTCAAACTGAAACACAATTATCAAAGTATACTTACGCAGATAGATACGAAAATCTTTCATAAAGTTTGTGCCTATTTCCATTATATGGAGGCCAGGCGCGAACGCAGACCCCACACTTTTATTAAACCATCCCTACTTAAGTTGAATCATACTTATCAAAGTATTCTTATGTACATCTATATCAAAAACACTTGTAAACGTTTTTTTTTTTTAATTTTTTATTTCCATACTTTGTGGACCAGGCGCGAACGCAGACCCCACAATTTTAATGAACCACTGTTCTGCCAGATCAAACATACCCATTCCTGTGTTTGACACATCTATCATTATATGTAATCGGTGTTTTAAAATAGTCAACCATATAGGAGCCTATTCGTGACCAGACACACACACACACACACACACACACACAGAGAAACATTCAGTTATATATATATATATATATATATATATATATATATATATATATATATATATATATGATTAGTTTTTTTGAAAAAAGAATTCCAGCAGAGTGCTCAATTAAAAGGAAAATCCAAATTTTAAGAGCGTACTTATATTTTGTGTACAGAAAGTTGTTAGTTGAGACAGGTCATTGGTACCGTCGGTTTCAAGCCCGATAATAAGGCCCGTTTAAGGTATCCTTAGAAGAAGAGAGCTCGATAAGGATACCTTAAACGGGCCTTATTATCGGGCTTGAAACCGACGGTACCAATGACCTGTCTCAACTAACAACTTTCTGTACACAAAATATATATATATATATATATATATATATATATATATATATATATATATATATATTATGGCTTTCTTGATTCCAAAAGTGATGCTTTTCTAGTTATAGAATCATTAGATCTGTAAAAACTAAATATGAAATCTGCATTAATAAAATATGTTTAAAATTTTTCGTTTTGATGAAAAACAAATGCATAAGTCAGCAATTTCAAATGCAAAATGTTCATTTCAACTTGCCGACATATTTTTGCTTTTTTCTGCGCATGCTCAAATGCAATAAATTTATTCTTTTACTCATCTCTCAATAGCAACACTGGTAGGAGACGCGGCTCTAGCACTAAGCTATAGCATATAGCATTGGGAAACATAAGTACTAATGTTCGGACAATTAATCGGAATCGGTATCGGAATCGGAAAAAAAAAATATGTGCCTATTTTCCGATGCTAAAAAACGATTTCTTTAATTTAATTTTTAATTTGATTTTGTTTTAAAACAAAATCTTCCACTGCTAGTAATACTAATTATAAAATAATAAATATTTATTGAAGCGTATTTGAAGGAAGACACACCGCAAGACATAAAAAGAAAAATAAACATATGTTATTGATGCCTAATCGTATGAGCTTGTAAAACGTTGGCATCGCGAAGTCAAACCTGGCCAAAAAATCTGCGGTAAAAGCTCTCAGACCTAGTTGTCTCCCTTCTGCCATTGATCCGGCATATGTCAGTCAAGTTGAGGTCGCCATTTTGGAAGATCGATGCTTGACTATTTTCAAATAGTTTATGATCTCATCCAGGAGCATATGCGTGTACATCAGGTGGATTCCCAGGCTGCTGACAACTGAACACGTCGAGTGCTCGAGCAGTAATTAGAAGATGTGTCAAAAATGTGAGTCAAAATTTTTTCAAAAGACATCATTCATGCTTAAACTGGGATCCATCACATCCACAGCTTACAACCAGTCTCTCTCACTCTTAGACAGGGTCGAAAATACAGAAACTCAAACCTATCTAGAACTATCAACCAAGTTTCACCTCCTGTCCCATCACCATAACGTTGCATTAATTTCAAAATTTAGCTTAAACTTGTTCATTATTTGCTCGTGATTTTACTATATTTTCGTGTTTATTTATTTATTTATTTTTTTTTTTTTGATTAATCAAAAAGATCTTGCATTTTTTTTTTGTTAATTTATTTTTTTAGATTTCCTATGAAGCATACTGAAACTGTTTGGGCCTGCAGTTATGTATTTTGACCTCTATTTCCAGTTTTAGAAAAAGTTCGATAATTAAATACCTGCAGCCATTTAATTTTTCTATATAAAGCATTTGGTCCCACTTTTGGGAGACCCTGATCTAGTCAACTGAGCGGGGCATTTGAAGAGACATCATTTTCTTACCAAGCAAGTATATAAATATTTCTGGAAAATCAGCCGCCCTGTTCGCTAACCAGTGAGCTCTATCGACGGATGTAATATGCCTTTTTCTCATTATAAATATCAGTAAATAATGAATGGTTCAATTTCAGATATCGGTTTGACAGGAAGATAAATGTTTCTTCTCATAGGAGCACAAGAAATGAATATTCCCCAAAGGAAATTGGCATCTATAGATCCCACCATGCAATAAAACAGACCATCATGTTTTTCTTTTTAAACACACACACACACACACACACACACACACACACACACAAACATATATATATATATATATATATATATATATATATATATATATATATATATATATATAAAATGGGTTAAGAAATTCCAACGAAAGAAAGATGTATATTTAAATAAGGGGGTAGTCACCAACAATGTGTATTTTTTAACATTATTTTATTATTCCGTGTCTTGGTTTTTCATTGAGAA
This sequence comes from Euprymna scolopes, assembly GCF_053919585.1. Lineage (NCBI taxonomy): Eukaryota > Metazoa > Mollusca > Cephalopoda > Sepiida > Sepiolidae > Euprymna > Euprymna scolopes. The sequence goes on along the minus strand of NC_136523.1, from coordinate 40,760,720 downwards.
TTATGTTTAGATCATTTTAATAATGTTTTTAAACCATTGAAATCGTTTTTAACGCGTTTCAGACGTTCTGTGAAGCGTCTTCGTCAGAAATTATTTTTAAATATGTTGGAGATGTAAAAATAACATTTTCATAGTTCATTTGAAGTGTTTCCAAGGGGTGGAAGCGTGTAACTGTCTACTATTCATTGGAATGTTCAATTTTTATTATTCTTTTATTGGGCTTGTTGAGGCCGCTGACCTCGGCTGTGGTCAGTCCTGTGTTGTGTTTCTCTCTCTCTCTCTCACTCTCTCTTTCTGTTTGTGTTGTTTTCTTTTTGTTTAGGGCAGGGTATGTGTGTGTTTTCTTTTATTGGTTTGAGAATGTGTGTACTGTTTTATAGTATTATAAGGTTATTTGCTTCCCTAGATAGGTGACTGCGATCCAAGGTTGTTACTAATGTGTATGTGTGAGGAGTGGAGGAGAACCAGCTCTGCTGAAATAAGGGTAGGGGTGCTTTCATTCTATTTTGATATTTATTTTTTGGATTCTTGGATTTTAGTATTGTGATTTTTCATTTCAGTCTTTTCAGGTATTCTTTATATTATGTTTGTTTAGATAGAGGGGTGTATTTAAAATATGTATAGCGGATTTTTGATGTTTCTATTTATTTATCTCCCCATGTAGGTGTGGCCAGACCCAGGATCGATTCCTAGTGTGGGGAACATCTTGTTCCCCAGAGGGGAGGGGCCAATTGGAGGGGTATAGGTATGGGAGGGGGATGATAGAAGGGATGATAGTTGTCTCAGTCATGAGGGATTTCTCCTCCACTGACTGAGGAGGGAGAGAGGTGTTGGAACAGATATTATACTATGGTTCTAGGTGTTTCCTAGTGTTTTTGGTTTCGAGGTTAAGTAGGGTTGGTATTGTTCAGTGTGTTGTATTAGAGATAGGGGTGTTATGTCTGTGTGTTGTTGTATGCGCGCGTGTGTGTGTGTTTTAATGTATATATTTATTATTTTTAAAACAGTAATCTACGTACACGCGTGTGTCAAGGTCATTACCTCTCGTCAGCGTAGTTACACTGTTTCTAGGGATCGAATATATATATATATATATAACTTTCCTAAGTGTGTTATATATATATATATATATATATATATATATATATATATGTATATATATATATATATATAACTTTCCTAAGTGTGTTCTCTCTCGACTCTTAAACGGTTTACCCAATTTTCTGAAATTTCACACAAATGGCATTATTGTAAGATAGGTTTCTTATCGGAATGTCTTCGATAAGTATCGATAATCGAAAATCAGAACAAAAGCATCCGATAAAAGACGATTTTGACTAAAGTTAACGCCTAATACAGCCTAACTTCACAAGTGCATTTGAGATGCGTTATTACCTAACAAGCAGAAAGGCCAGCATATAAAATTAACAGTAGTTTATTTGATATGACAGGGGCGCGTCTGAAATGATTTTTTTCTGCTTAGAGCGCAACTGAACTGTAATATAAAACCTTCGTATTTAAAAGTTATTGTATAAAAATAAGTTTACAAAATCAACAGTAGTTGATCTACAGTGCAATGTAGACTATCTATAATATATTTAACTATGTTACCGTGTGAAGGCATATGTTGTTTCTTCTCGGTGGATGCGGTTATATATATATATATATATATATATATATATATATATATATATATATATATATATATATATATATATATATATAAACACACTTCAGAATAAAATTATCCAACAATCAGCTGGTATGGAAACCTATGATTATAAGATTTACAAGATATTACTGGCAGTAATATTTTATAAGTACTATCCCACCAAAATAAGAATTGCTCGATATACAAGATAGAGCAAATAAATCAAATTTTAGTTCTTCAATGAATTTAATATATATATATATATATATATATATATATATATATATATGTATATACACATATGTATATATATAAATTGCCATATATATATATAAATTGCCAGATATATGTATACACACACGCACACACACACACACACACACACATATATATATATATATATATATATATATATATATATATATATATATATATATATATATATATATACTATTATTTTAGCCCAGCGTTGCCCGGGTGTTTAGAGGGGTATGCTCAGCAAAAAAAAATAAAAATAAAAAAATGGTCATTTTTTTTTAATTAGACCCCTATTATGACCCTTTAACATTTATTGTTTTGGGCTCAAATCAAGTTATTAAGTTAGATCCATGTCCAAGGAACCTATATCTAAAATTTCAACTGTTTAGACCAAAAATTGTCGGAGGAGTTTGGTAGAGTTCTCAAAGTCTTAATCGTAAAATTTCTGGCCGAAATTTGGTCACATCGATTTTCCCAAATTTCAGTACTCTGTATATCAAATTTCGAGTCTGTAGACTAAACATTTACAGTGTTATTGCGTATGGAAATGTACACAGACACACACAGACAGGCACTTTCACTTTTATAGATATACTAGCATGGGCGCCCGGCGTTGCCCGGGTGTTTGGATGTGTATGTTGAGCAAAAAAAAAAAGTGGTAGTAGGAAGGCAGGTTCGAACCTGTACCGCAAAAGAGGAAAAGAACGGGGTAAAAACCTAACGCTCATGCTGTTAGGACCACCGCGAAACCGGAAGCGACATTTTTTAAAATTACGGCTAGACAATCTAAAGGAGAGGATAACTTTCAGAAATATCGGTGAAAAAAGTGACCCCCCCCCTTGTAGAAAAGTGCCTAGTTGAAGGGGAAGATATTAATGTTTTTAGCCAATTTTTCGATATTTGTCGTATGAAAATCGAACTTTAAAACGATACTGATCTTGATAAAATCCGTCGCTTCTATTGAAAGTTGTAGGCAGACATGCAAACAGACATACATACATACATTTACATATTGGTAACTAAAAATTTTCGACCCAAACTGATGAAAAAGCTTGCCCTATCTCTGAATACCCTTTATATAAAATTTCAAATATTTAGACCAGAAATTGTCTGAGTAATTTGGAAGATACCGCAGAGGTCATTTTTCTAAACTTTGACCCCTAATATGACCTCTTAACATTTATTGTTTTGGGCTCAAATTAAGTTATTAAGTTAGATCCATGTCCAAAGAATCTATATCTAAAATTTCAAGTGTTTAGACCCAAAATTGACGGAGGAGTTTGGTAGAGTTCTCAAAGGTTAAATGTTTGCACTTTGACCCCTTTATCGCCAAATTTCTGGCCAAAAATCGATCACATCGATTTTCCCAAATCTAAGTACGCTGTATATCAAATTTCGAGTCTGTAGACTAAAAATTGACAGAGTTATCTCGTATGGAAATATACACAGACACACAGATACACAGATACACAGAGACGTTCACTTTTATAGATATATAGATAAATAGATAGATATATAGATTTTTGCCAATTTAATGCAACCGTATATATGCCCTCCCCAGGTGATCAGAATCAAACAAATTGCTTGGTTTCATATATCTGCCTTTGTGCTCATCGCGTTCTAGTAGTTGCACCCGCCACTAGCTTGTTTACGACGAACTTTTACGATATATCGTAGATCTGAGAACGTCTCACTGTACTTTAGTTTATTTGAGAGGTCAAATTTAGACGCAACGTCGACATTTAATGGAGGTTCGGTGGAGGCTGCCATCCGCCCTTCTCAAAAAGCTGCCACAAAATGATTCCCTCACAAATGAAGGCGTTTTACTGTAACATAACGCGGACAGTTATATGCATATGCGCGCGAAATGGCGTCACCAGTAAAGAAAAAAACTTTTAAAAAGGGATCAGGTAAGAGACGGGGAGAACGTTCGAGACCACATGAAAGACGTGGATAACGATTGAGATTACGTTAGACGTTTGGATAACATTACATTAAGAGACATTGTAGTAACCCTTAAACTTAACAGTTACTACACTGTGATCCTGGAAATTGCCGATGTAATTTAGAGGAAATTCGATAGAAAGTGAAGCGAAACGTCTGTGCTAAAATGTAAACTCTAGAAATACGTTCAATAAATAATAACTCTGGCCTCATTCTATCTGTCTGATCTAGCTGGAATTTGGCATGTGCAATGATTTATAACTCTATAGCAGTGGTTTTCAACCTTTTTTTACTCATGGGCCCCTTTTCCCTTCTTTTTATCTTGGTGGACCCCTTCATAACTTTTGGTCATAAGACAATCTTCTATTTTTCACTAATATAAATTTTGAGGTTTTAATAATCAAAGAAATATTATATACTTAAGCTTTATTTTTAAATGAAAACTAATTTAATGCAAATAAAGTATTCTACACCAACTATAATAATTATGATATTTTGTTATGTGTTGCCTGTGGACCCCCAGAAATATTCCATGGACACCTAGGGTCCATGTGGACCCCGGTTGAGAACCCCTTCTCTATAGGTTATATGACAAATTACAACTCTAAACTACGTGTGGTTACATGAGTTCAAACTGAGTCAGGTGTCGAATGTAATTTATTTTTTCACGCAGTGATCCAGGATTTGCATTTGAAAGAATGCACACCATAGATGATGAAAGAGTTAATAGTAGTATCGTATAGGCTAGACTTTCATATCTCTATTTTTCAGCCAGTCCGAGAAGTTGTCCTCAGTTATATGGGCTGTCGCATAACCTCCTTCCAGTCGGGTGATTGGACAGTGCAGGATCAGGTGGTTTGTATCTTGGGGAACTTCCTCACAAAGCGGGTGATAATTTTACATTAAATTGATACAGAAAAGTGATCACCCACTTTATATCACAAAGTTACAAACATAAGTACAGCATGTAGAACGAACATATACTACACTTTGATCTTGGTCAAGAGGCCAAGAAAAGGGTATTTATTTGCTCCCCCACCGAGCAAATTAGACACAAGGCCGATTTTTGATGTGAGGAGTGAAGGGAAAATGGGGACCAAATCCCCGGGGAGTAGGGGAGCTGGATAGTGACAATTGGTATGAAGGTTTGCCCCTACATTGACCAAGGTCTTATATGTGGCGTTGCCCCCACATATGGTCTTTGCTTGCAGTATCTGCCGGAACAGATACTACATTTTGATCTTGGCGAAAAGGCCAAGAAAAGCTTTAAAAACTAAGAACAGCATCTATTAACAACAGACCTTTGATCTTAACCAAAAAGGCCAAGCACAAAAGTTTTACGGACGGACCGACAGACCGACAGACCGATCGACTGACAGACCGACCGACTGACGGACCGACGGCGTGACTTATAGAGTAGCTTGCACGCGACTATAAACCTGGGAGGTGCAATTTTGGGTCTTTAATAATATTCCCTCCTTTGGAAGCATTGTTTCGCCATTTCTTTCTTCAATGTCCGTAACGGGTCGAAATTTTTTGACTTTTGAGTTGTAGAAGTGCTTCCAGGATTTCAGTTTGGAGGTATATGAGGCATATTTTTTTAGTTGTTGGATAGGTGTTCTCCTGCACAAAGGATCACCATTTTGTAGTGATGTACGACTTTATAATAAAGAATGATCCACTCAGATGATGAGACGAGATTTAGAGAATTTCTTAATTCCCTCCTGCTCAATTCTTCTACGCCGCCACAACAAGAACGTCATGGCTGACGGAACAAGAGCATGCTACCCCTGTGGTTTAAATACATGGTTTTGATCAATTCTTCTGCACCGCCACGACGGGAATGCAATCAAAGAACTGTATAGGAATAATGCCATTATAAATGGTTCAACGATAAAATTGTCGCCATAGAAAATACCATATGATTCCATTTCCGTTTGATGAAAACCGGTTTTCTTTTTGTCTGTTGCCGACCATCAACAAGTTGGCCAGTTGTGTACAAATCTCAAGAGCGATAAGAGCCTTCTATCATGTCTGAAAATGATACAATGTTCAACAAGCGAGATCAGAGATGCGCCGCTGTACAACTTATGTTTTCTACAGGTCCAAGTTATGACAAGAGGACCATTGCCAGCACCCTCAAAATGCATCGCTGCATTGTCACAGTGATCAGGGACGTTTCCAGGGTGATGAAAACAAAGTTTCCGGCCACGGTTATCGTCTTTGGTGTTGTTTCAAGTAGAGGTCCCATCATTCCACCTCACACCTTTGAAGTCGGCTTAAAAGTCAACACCAATAAAAAGAGACCCAGGCTTGACTTCAGAAAGAGTGCTATGCGTTTGTACCCTTCTCCCTCTGGTGTCTACTCCTCCCCTCGACTTGAATCCGCCGGACTAATTTGTTTAATAATAAATTGAAAACATCACCAACATGACCTCCCACAACACAAAAGCCAGCCCGAGCGCCGCCATCCGCCGAGTATTCGCCGAGCTCTCGCCGACGATTGTGGAAAAGGCATGCTCCGGGTACCGGGCGCGTATTGAAGCGGCGATTGAGGCTGAAGGCGGCTACATTAAATAGATCAACTCTACTACATAATCAAGTTCCTTAAATTGATTTTTTAAAGGTGTAGTGTTCTTTTATTTAGGGAGACAAATTCATAATTCCACTCTGTACGGCCTTGTAAAACATTGGCACCGTGCATTAAAATATCGCTGGAAATCTGTTGAAACGGTTCTTTGCTCTGCAATATATGAAGACGCTCTCAATCAAGTTGCCATTACTGTTAACCAAGAGGTCAGGATTAGTACAGAGTCTGTAAAAATTATCTTTGATGACGATTTATATATGTACTAATGTAATAATATTAGCAGGCCGCCCGGCATTGCCCGGTCGTAAAATACGCTTTAAAATGATATTTCGATTAACGTAAATTTTGTATTTAGTATTATATTATACTAGCATGGGTGCCCGGCGTTGCCAGGGTGTTTGGAGGTGTATGCTGAGCAAAAAAAAAGTTAATTTTTTTTAATTTGACACCTATTATGACCTCTTAACATTTATTATTGTAGGCTCAAATCAAGTTATTAAGTTAGATCCATGTCTATATCTAAAATTTCAAGTGTTTAGACCCAAAATTGATGGAGGAGTTTGGTAGTGTTCTCAAAGGTCAAATCGTTGAACTTTGACCCTTTAACAGCCAAATTTCTGGCCGAAACGCGATCACATCGATTTTCCCAAATCTCAGTACCCTGTATATCAAATTTGGAGTCTGTAGACTAAACATTGACAGAGTTATTGCGTAGGGAAATGTACACAGACACACACACAGACACGTTCACTTTTATATATATATATATATATATATATATATATATATATATATATATGTATGTATATATGTATTTATATATATATATAGATACATACATACATACATACATACATACATAGCTTCACCTATTCTCCTGGATTCTAATTGTTGGATTCTTCGGGATACTGTTCTCATCTTGAGTGTGGTGTTCAATACGTTTCGATCGATGTAACCTCCGGCCTTTCGAAGGTGTATCTTATCGAATTCGGGAATTTTTCTGTCGAACGTGAAAATCTTGACGGGTTTCCGAACAGAATCCTTTATTTACTTTACGGGGTAGCGTGCTCTCGTTCCGTCAAAAGCAAATATATAACAAATAAATGTTACCAGCAGCAATATAAGTTACTCTTCTACCTACCTCCATAAATAATAATATATATATATATATATATATATATATATATATATATATATATATATCACGGTAACATATATTAGGTAGATTTTTGTCAGAATCTTTTGGAAATTATTTTCAAATTATGATTATGAGCATTTCTCGGAACTCCAAACAGGAGACCGCCATCTCACCGTCTTTATTTTTGTTTCAACTTAAGCGCTCAGCACTGCTTGCGTTTCGAATGAATAAATGCTTTAAAATACGTTAAAACACAAGCAAGCTTATCCAGGTAGGTAGAAAAGTCACTTACCTTGCGTGTAGAAACTTTTAATTATTTTGGTTTTAGCACGTTTTCGCTTTGTTGTCTATTGTAAAAAAAAGTCCAGTTTTTTTTTTCAGTGGGAAAAGGATATGATAGACAGAATTTCGCTACTTAAGCACGAAATTTCGAATGGAAATCTTTATTTACTTCACGGGGTAGCATGCTCTCGTTCCATCAGCCATTATGCATGTATTATTATAGAATCAATCCTCTATTGATTAGTATATATTACGAGGAATAATTTACCCGTTTACATAAGAATACTTTGATATAGATTAGAAAAAGTCTAGGGACAGACTGGTGTTATTAGTCAATTGTTCAATTGTTCTTTGTTCAATATGACTTTTAGAGCAATAAAATGTATAAAGTTTTTTTTACCCATTATTTTGCTCCCGAGTACACACACACACACACACACACACACACACACACATATATATATATATATATATATATATATATATATATATGTTTCAAGGCTCATCAGCGCAGCTAGACAGGCAATTGCCTCAAGCCGGGATCGAAATCCGACCGCCCAAATGACATATATATATATATATATATATATGTGTGTGTGTGTGTGTGTGTATGTGTGTGTGTGCGCGCGCGTGTGTGTGTGTGTGACTTGATATATTATTTCAATACATGTATAATTTAGCAACCTATGTGATTAGTGTTTAATATCTAGATGCGTCTGCTTAGCACCACAATATTTATCACTCTGTCTGTCTATCTGTCAAGCTTAATAATGGGCGAGAAAAAAATAGTCCAGCTGGTTGCAGTCAATTGATGTGGGAAACACGAGGATGACGAACAATTGTGAGGAACATTGTTGAGAAGCCAAGCTACGATCGTCGTGGCCTTGTTTGCTAAAGCGAAGTCCTGTTCAAGGGAAGTCCGAAGGCGATCTTGTTAATCAAGGACATTACCACAGGCCTCAACACAACAACCTGACATATCTTACTGATCTCAAGTGAAAATTTTGCTTCAACAGCACACACACACACACACACACACACACACACACACACATATATATATATATATATATATATATATATATATATATATAAGTCACTTACTGGGTCTCTCAGTTACTTCCTCATAGGTTCCGAAACGGCTGAGTCTATGTTTTGCAAATATCACACAAAGGTAATTTATATGTCTGGCAGTGTTCTATGTTTGGTACAGAAATTAATTCGATAAGTATCGAAAAATTTCGATCCTAGAATTGTCTTTGTTTCTTATAGATTAAAAAAAATCACAGGGAAATACTTTACGTTACACCGTTCAAGGGAGATAATTCTCAGCAAATCATTTCTTGTTTTTAAAAGTAACAAGACCATTGTCATTTAGAGATAAAGGCTCAGGAGTAGCGTGTTCGACTACAGATCAAATGGTCCTCCGTTCAAGCCCGTGTGTACCTCACTATTTTATCTCATTAGTTTTATTTATGACATCAATTTACGATAAAAGAAGAGGTACCATTTGCAATCGCCGCAAATTATTTCTTTGTTTGAATTTTTAAAACTAAACATCTATTAGAAGTGACTTCTCCCAAATATCAGCTGACGTGATATTGTAAACAAACACAGACGGAATTTTATGAAGGACATTGTCATTATTATTTTTTTTTATTTTTTTGCGAATTAATCTACCGGGCAAATTATTCATTGTAATATATAATTTTCAATAGAGGACTGATTCTATAATAATACATGCACAATCTGCATAAATAAAAAATAAATAAATATATATATGCAGTAGTGGTATCTATATATTAATACGGTACCGTGTGTGCTATTTTCTGTGTTACGCTTACATCCGGGTCGTTTAATGGTTATGTACTTCCATTTCCTGTAATAAATAATTTTATCAAATAATTTTTAATAAATTTTGGTTTCGGTTTTGTTTAGAGCGGATTGCACTCAAGCCATTTAATTTTTGTGCAAATAATTTTACCAAGAATTCCTCATAAGTTTTGGTTTCTGTTTCGAATATTGGCCCTCCAATAATCTATTTTTGAAACAAGAATTTTATCAAGAATTCTTCATGAATTTTTGTTTCGGTTTCAATTTAAGCTGATGGCACCTTAGTAATCTATTTTTATAAATAATTTTATTAACAATTCTTCATAAGTTTCGGTTTCGGTTATGACTATAGTTGAAGGAACTAAAGTTTTATATATATATACATATATATATATATATATATATATATATATATATATATATATATATATATATATATATATACTAGCAGAAGTACCCGTCGTTGTCTGGGTTCAAAAACAGCCTACAGAAAATGGACTGTGATTGATAAAACTATGATAGGTTATGAAAAGGAGGGGGTTGTAAAGAGATAGGTTTTGATACTCAAAAATTTTACCCAAGCAAAATATGATGAAAGTAAACATAATTTTCGCGAAAACATATTTTTTATATCAACTTTGTTTCCAAGAGTGACCAACAAAATGATGTTTCTTTACAAAGAGAAAATGTTATATATATAATAATATAAATATACAAGAAATAAATGTTACCATAGTAAATAAAAGTTACTTTTATGGTAGAAAAGTTCATTGGTTTGTATTTTTTAGTAGTTTGTAAAAAAAAATTGTTTTGTTTTAATTCACGAACCGGTTTAAAAAAATCAAAATGGCAGCGACTTTGAAATGGAGAGCCCCGTTTTCAATTTGAAAGAGGGACACCTGAGAATTCTGTGCTAACAATTTAAGAGAGTTTCGTCAACGTAAGGAATATTTATAAACATATTTTAATTTTTTCCGTTATTTTGTGGTCCAGGAATATTCGATTATGGCATGTGTAGTTTATATAAAAATTAATTAAAGTAGTTATCGCCTCAAATTTCGTTTTAATTTCGGTTCGCTGAATGTATTTCAAGTAAAGAGCATTAAAAACTATTTCAAAACAAAAAAAAAACATGAACTGAACTTTTATTGACTATGGTAACATTTTTCTTGTATATTTATTTTTTCGGGTAGTCGTTTGTTGGCTTTTCTGCTAAACACTCTAACTAAATAATATCGACGAAATATCGAAAAACAATGAAACAAAAACAGTTTGGAAAAAATGAAGTTTTACTTAATTTAGTAAAGTAATCCAAAAAATCAAAATGGGATATTAAAAAAGTAAACACGTAATTACTTTAGTTTTTAAAGCAAAGAATCGAGATAAATATGAATAAAAAGAAAATGGCGCCCTTTTCAAGCAGAACAGCTTCGTTTCAGTTTTACAGTATAGAACAGTGTAGTATTGCGTCGTCGGATTCAGGGTTGTACTATTGTAATGTAAAGAACACGCAGAAAGGGTTGTAATCAACTGAATTCCCGCTAGCACACTGACAAAAAATGCTTAAACAGATATATAAATAAAAATAAAAAGGTTATGCAAATGTTTTTAAAAAGACACGAAATCGCGTGAGCAGGATTTTTCCTATTTTTGACTCGATAACGTTCTTATTTTTTTATTATTTATCAATTTATCTATTTTCGAAAGAGTGCCACGTGCAAGTAGAGAAGGAAAAAAACAGATTTATGCCAAATTTGTGTCGAGAATTGTCTAAAGTTCCGACTTTTTTTTTTGGCTTTCACTTTAATAAGAATGTGAATTTATGAGGTTAATTTATAAATTCAACTCAAAAAAAATCTAACGTGAATTAAGATTAAAGTTGTTATTGTGGACCCTCCCCCCTTTTAAAAAACGTTGTTAAACTTTGTGACATATTTACATTTTATGGAGGTCAGGCGCGAACGAACACCTCATAATTTTATTATACCATATTTCTTCAAACTGAAATATACTTATCAAAGTATACTTATGCAGATAGATATGAAAAGTCTTTATTAAAGTTTGTGCCTATTTCCATTCTATGGAGGCCAGGCGCGAACACAGACCACACAATTTTATTATACCATCCCTATTTAAGTTAAAACATACTTATCAAAGTATTCTTATGTACATCTATATCAAAAACACTTGTAAACGTTTTCTTTTTTCATTTTTTTATTTCCATACTTTGGGGACCAGGCGCGAACGCAGATCCCACAATTTTTATGAACCACCTTTCTCCTAGATTAAAAATGCCCATTCCTGATCTTCGATACATCTTCTATCATTATATGTAATCAGTTTTTTTAAATAGTCAACCAGATAGGAGCCTATTCGTGACCAGACACACACACACACACACACACACACACACACACACACAAAGACGTTCAGCTTAATATTATATATATATATATATATATATATATATATATATATATATATACATATATATATATATATACATACAAAGTTCGGAATTCGGTTTCGATTCAAGCTGATGAACTCAAGTCACACACACACACACACACACACACACACACACACACACACACACACATATATATATATATACTAGAAAAAGTACCCGTCGTTGACTGGGTTCAAAAACAGCTTACAGAAAATGGACTCTGATTTATAAAAGCATGATAGGTTATGAAAAGGAAGGGTTGTAAATAGATAGCTTCGAATTTGGGGGTATCAAAACCAAAGCAAAATATGATGAAAGTAAAAATATAATAGATAAACTCCATAATTTATTATGCCATACCTGTTTACACTGAAATACTTATCACAATATTCTGTGAATCTATATTAAAAAACCTTGTTAAACTTTGTGACATATTTCCATTCTATGGAGGTCAGGCGCGAACGAACACCTCATAATTTTAGTATACCATATTTCTTCACCCTGAAACATAATTATCAAAGTATACTTACGCAGATAGATATGAAAAGTCTTTATTAAAGTTTTTGCCCATTTTCATTCTATGGAGGCCAGGCGCGAATGGAAACCCCACGATTTTATTATACTATCCCTAAGACATACTTATCAAAGTATTCTTATGTACATCTATATCAAAAACACTTGTAAACGTTTTTTTTATTTTATTTTTTAATTTTTTATTTCCATACGTTGTGGACCAGGCGCATCCGCAGATCCCACAATTTTAATGAATCATCATTATGCCAGATCCAATATATCCATTCCTGTGTCTCGATACATTTTCTATCATTATATGTGATCAGTTTTCTATAATAGTCAACCATATAGGAGCCTATTCGTGACCAGACACACACACAGACGTTCAGCTTAATATTATATATATGTATGTATATATATATATATATATATGTGTGTGTGTGTGTGTGTGTGCGTGTGTGTGTTAATTGCAACTTCATCTATATATCTATAAAAGTGAACGTGTCTGTCTGTCTGTCTGTCTGTGTACATTTCCCTTCGCAATAACTCTGTCAATTTTTAGTCTATAGACTCGAAATTTGAAATACCGGGTACTGAGATTTGGGAAAATCGATGTGACGGGTGTCAGCCAGAAATTTGGCTGTTAAGGGGTCAAATTTCAACGATTTCACCTTTAAGAACTCTACCACACTCCTCCGACAATTTTGGGTCTAGACACTTGAAATTTTAGATATAGGTTCCTTGAACCTGGATCTAACTTACTAAAGTGATTTGAGCCCGAAACTATAAATTTTAAGGGGTCATAATAGGGGTCAAATTAAAAAAAAATTTACTCTTTTTTTTTTGCTCACCATACACCTCCAAACACCCGGGCAACGCCGGGCTGAAATGCTAGTAATATATAAAAATCGATAGAACATTAACTCTCTTATCATATATACGAAATCCGCAGGAATTAAAATATCATATTTAAGCGTATTTTACGATTAGGCTACGCCGAGCGTCCCTGCTAGCTTGGATAAATATTTTTGCAGTTTTAACAAAATAACTTGTCCAAGATCAAAGTGGAGTATCTGTTCTTCAGATGCTGCACTTCTATTTCTTGTTCTTTTTCGGTGGAGGAGCAGTGTTTCACGACTGAGACCATTTTTTTTTATTTTTGTACCTTTTCTCCCCGTTAAAAAACGACCCTGCTATCTAACTCCGTCCCGTGGGGAGGTATTGTAAATAGGTACAATAATATCAGGGCGTCTCCATTTACGCTGAACATCCACAGAATGCCAACATCAATAAATTACATGTGAATCAGTCACCCCGTGGAATTTCCATAGATCCCGCTAGTTATATATTATACTAGTGTGACTTTAAAGCTTAGAAGGAGGATGGCGGAGCCTTGCGCTCCGTTGGTGCTTGGTTTTTGCCATTGTCATGATTGTCTCCGTTTAACGAAAAAAGAGTGATAGAGAGATGAGTACAAAGTAAGAGGGGAGGTGGAGGAATATTTTGAAGCGATATCTTCGACCGTGCCGCCTCGAAAGAAGTTAAGCCATCTTTATTATACGCACGAATTTCTTCCTTTGCACCGACGGAATTAATTGCAATGTCTTATGGGTAAAAAAAAAATAGTATAAGAAAAGAAAATAGAAAACGCATGAAAGAAAGGAAAACGAAACGAATAATAATAAAAGAAGAAGAAAGAATCTTAGTCGGCTCTCGACTTGTTTTGTCGACAAGAGGACGTGCTATTAGAGGCGTTTGGGGAGGATTTTAGTGCCTTTTGTGTCCGTTTTCAAGACGTGGCCATAGAAATATAATCACGTCTATCAATGTTTTGCTGGCATTGGGTTTTTGCTTTTATTTTCCTTCTTATATATGTGTGGCAATAACAATAGTATCAAAATACACTTGATATCTTACTGCAGTTTCACGGTATTATCGATTCATAGAAGACTTCCAATATTTACATTTAAAAAGTTACAAAAAAAAAAGCATGTCTGTACAAGATGGGGTAGTTTAAACGAAGAACTAAATAACTTATTAGTCTTTCGAGTCAAATCTAAATAATTGATACTCGCAAACATCTTAAATGGAAAATAATTTCGATATTTATATAATTATAAAACTCAGATCAGTTTGCTTGCTTGGGCGTTTAGCCGTCCATCCGTTTTCTGACTTCCGGTTTCAAAAAAAATTCGTCTGATTTCCTATTTCATGGCAGTCCTGCCTAAAGTCCGATATTAAAAGCGACTGCTGCTATTCAAAGCATACACAATATTTGTTTTTTTTTAACTTATTTTAACGTACTTTCCTTACAAATAAATGTAGTTTAATCCCATTGAGTTAAAAAAAAAAGAAAGTGATTTAAATATAAGCTATAATCATATTTATTGCTTTTAGTAGCGCACCTGTGGATTCTAACGATTTTTTTCGGGCCTTAACAAAATATTTTCTTATCAACGAGAGGGAGAGGAAGAAACGTGGTTCTACTGGTGCTTTTAGCAGGGCCTCCTTATTTTTAATTAGTGTTTGCGATCGTGCTCTGAAGGCTTCCTGAATTTTATTTTTTTCATTTAAAAATATTTTCTCACGACAATAAAGGACAATATAATCTAAAAATCGCTTTTTATTTTGAACATTTTTCATCTTACCCTTTAAGGGCCGAGGGGTAAACTAGTATCTTAATAAAAAATAAAATAAAATATAAAGAAAATGCATACTATAAAAAAAATTATGGCTGAAATAGTATCCAACTTTCGACTTGTTTTGTCGACAAGAAAACGTGCTATGAGAAGCGTTTCGGGAGATTTAGCTGACTTTTTCTATTTTGAAGACGTAATCATAAAAATATTACGTCTATCAATATTTTGATGGGATTTGATTTTTCTTTGCCTTTGGGAAGGATTTGGGTCCACTTAGTAGTCCGTTTTCAATATGTGGTCATCGAAATGTAATCACATTTATCAATGTTTTGTTGCCATTGTATTTTTTTTCTTTTATTTTCTTTCTTATATGTATGTGGCAATCACAATAGTATAAAAATACACTTGATATTTTATTGCAGTTTCACAGTATTATCGATTCATAGAAGACTTTCCATCCTTTATGTAGTCCGTTTTCAATATGTGGTCATCGAAATTTAATCACATTTATCAATGTTTTGTTGCCATTGTATTTTTTTTCTTTTATTTTCTTTCTTATATGTATGTGGCAATCACAATAGTATAAAAATACACTTGATATTTTATTGCAGTTTCACAGTATTATCGATTCATAGAAGACTTTCCATCCTTTATGTAGTCCGTTTTCAATATGTGGTCATCGAAATGTAATCACATTTATCAATGTTTTGCTGGCATTGGATTTTTTTTCTTTTATTTTCTTTCTTATAAGTATGTGGCAATCACAATAGTATAAAAATACACTTGATATTTTATTGCAGTTTCACAGTATTATCGATTCATAGAAGACTTTCCATCCTTTATGTAGTCCGTTTTCAATATGTGGTCATCGAAATTTAATCACATTTATCAATGTTTTGCTGGCATTGTATTTTTTTTCTTTTATTTTCTTTCTTATATGTATGTGGCAATCACAATAGTATAAAAATACACTTGACATTTTATTGCAGTTTCACAGTATTATCGATTCATAGAAGACTTTCCATCCTTTATGTAGTCCGTTTTCAATATGTGGTCATCGAAATGTAATCACATTTATCAATGTTTTGCTGGCATTGGATTTTTTTCTTTTATTTTCTTTCTTATAAGTATGTGGCAATCACAATAGTATAAAAATACACTTGACATTTTATTGCAGTTTCACAGTATTATCGATTCATAGAAGACTTTCCATCCTTTATGTAGTCCGTTTTCAATATGTGGTCATCGAAATGTAATCACATTTATCAATGTTTTGCTGGCATTGGATTTTTTTTCTTTTATTTTCTTTCTTATATGTATATGGCAATCACAATAGTATAAAAATACACTTGACATTTTATTGCAGTTTCACAGTATTATCGATTCATAGAAGACTTTCCATCCTTTATGTAGTCCGTTTTCAATATGTGGTCATCGAAATTTAATCACATTTATCAATGTTTTGTTGCCATTGTATTTTTTTTCTTTTATTTTCTTTCTTATATGTATGTGGCAATCACAATAGTATAAAAATACACTTGACATTTTATTGCAGTTTCACAGTATTATCGATTCATAGAAGACTTTCCATCCTTATATGATGGAGATATCTATTTAATACGAGAAAGATAAACGAATAATTTAAGGTAAAACTCTGACGAAGTCTTCGAAACACTGAAGAATCATTTTATTATTGGAAACCTTTGAGATGAGTAATTTTAATATCTATTTATTTATTTATTTATTTACTTGTGGACTGTTATCCTCATCTTCATAGTTTTTGTTTCACGACGTTTCGGCCAAACCATCCTCCGGCCTTCGTTATGGTGGTTAACTGCGACCTGACGGAAGACCAGATAAGAACCAAAAAACAGATTTATAAGACATAAAAAACATCCGGTCCTGGATATGACCTTAAACTATATGCGATGAAAAGGCTCCAGCTTGCAGGCCTTGGGGAGTGTGGAGCCACCCTTTAATTGCCATTGCTCCCAGGTCCACTCTGACCCGGAGTAGTAGTACGTATTAGGGTCCCAACTATGGGTTAAATAGAAACCTATTTAAAAAAATATATATATATATATTCTATTAAAAAATTATTCTTCAAAATCACTAGATTCGGCATTAAATAACTTGAAAAGGGTTGATATGCCATAAAAAAAACAACCAACCAACCAATAATAAAAAAAATCCAACCATGATCACCCTTTGGGGCCCGTGGCGTAGTGGATAGAGGCGTTGAATCTCTACGGTTCCAGGTTAGCATTGTCTAAAGATAGCGGTTTTAACCTGCCTAAAGCTGGTCAGAAGACTAGTTGGCCAAAACGTATTGAGTCGATAACAATTATGGAAGGCGGTAAACACAGAAGAATTAATTAGACTTTCCGGTCCAATCTAAACAATTGATGCTGTGTGAAAATTTCCACGTACAACCGCCATATTGTTTTTGGCCGCCTACATGCTTTGTAAGCCGGTCTGTCAGTGGTTTAATTTGAATGCGCCAAATCTTGTCTTAGCGCCAATTTGTATTCATGTATTATTTCTTCTGCCTATAAATGAATACGGTAGATAGCGGATTCATAACAGCGGCGCTATGTTTCGGAGAGCCAGGATTTTACCTTCATGGACACCAAACAGTGGATGAACGAATGACATTTCTCTAAATACAGAGACAATATAATTGCTGAACTTATTCTAATGAGGATATTCTACTGTATTGGGCATGATATATTTGATTATAGGAGTTTTTTTTTACACTGTGGTCACCACTTATCAAGGCCCGGAAGCCACTCAGGGATAAGGGTTATTTCAATCACAGTACGTTAGTGTGGAGATTTAATAAAGTGTATACTTACGGGCGCGGTTCATCAGGAATTTTTTTACGTTGGACTTGAAGACATCCAGGTTGTAGTCAAGTGGGAAGCAGGCAGACGGAACAGTGTTCCACAGGCGTGACATTGTAAGAAAGAAGCTTTGTTCATGGAATCCACGTTTTGATTTAGGCACAGATAAAGAGTGGGGAAAGTTTTTTGACAGTGGATTCAGCTAGACGGTTGTTTTTCGTAAAAGATTGGCGAGGGGGGACCAGAGATTGGATTTCAGACGAGCACCTGCCATCGAAATAACGATAAAACAAGGATAGGCTTGCAACGTCTCTTTTGTGGGAGAGAGGTTGCAGGGAAGAGAAAAGGGCATCCCCCACTAAGCCACGAAGTCTATTTTGTCCTCTGTCAAGGCAGGATAGGCTGCTTTTAGCAGCTTGTGCCCAGATATGGAAGCAGTATTCCATTTCTTCAAGAGACCACGAGGTCCCAAAATATGCCGTATTCGGTACCAACATTCACACCGTGTTCACCATGTACAACAAGGCTCCTTCTAAACCCGAACTAACATTCCCACAGAGGAATCAAACTAAAGGCTCCATGCGTATGGATAGCAAATTCAGCCACTGTTTTTGCAAAGGACTTGCCGTGACCAAAGATCTTTCATTTCTGATATATTGTGAATAAAGTGTGAGTTTAAAGGTATGGTTTTGTTTGTGGAATTTCATTTGTTGTCTGCAGGGAGGAAATTGGGCGTGTGGGAAAGAAATTTCTTACAATACTCGTAAACATGACAAATTGAAAATAATTGCGATACGTTTGGATAAAAAAAGCAATAAAATTATAAATATATAGAAAACGCATAATTTAAAGAAAATAATTATGGAAGAAAGCGTATCCAGCTCTCGACTTGTTTTGTCAACACAAAGACATGCAATGAGAAGCGCTTGGAGAGATTTAGGTTTTTTTTGTTGTTGTTTTTTTGGGGTTTTTTTTTTTTTCTGTTGTCAAAACACAGTCATCGAAATATTATCACGCATATCAATATTTTGTTAGGATCCGATATTTTTTTCGTATTTTATTTTATATGCAGGTGACTATAACAATACATTGAATATGTTTTTACTGCACTTTCACGGCATTGTCGATTCTAAAAATATTACTAACCGATATCTAACAATTAAAAGTTAACTTGTAGGTTTACTCAATATGAGAATAGGTGCTTCTGCTCTTTCGTGCCCGTTTTTCCGTGAATCTCGTTCGGCAACGCCCGGTGCACGACGGAAACCGCCGGATTACACCGAATGAGCAAAAAGGGACACGAACTAGCAGCCGGTAAAAATTAGAAGAAAAAAAGAATGAAAGAAAAGAGTTAAAAAAAAAAAAGAAAAGAAAGTCTTGTTACAAGGAAGGAAAATAACGGTATTTTTTACGACCTGCGCTAGTGTAACATAAACACTTCCAACTTCCCCTTATAAAGAACGGCTTTCGGAATAAACAACCCCAATCTTCCCATGTTAAGAACGGCTTTCGGAATAAACACCTTCAATCTCCCCATGTTAAGAACGGCTTTCGGAATAAACACTCCCAACCTCGAAAGCCATTCTTAACATGGAAAGGTTGTAGAGTGTTTAGTTCGAAAGCCGTTCTTATCATGGGGAGATTGGGTGTGTTTGTACTACGCTGGGGTAGATCGTAAATACATACCAAAATAACTTTCCATACAAAAACATTTGGGCGGTCGGGTTTCGATCCTGGCTTAAGGCAGTTGCCTGTCTAGCCGCACTGATAAGCTGTGAAACAGCGAAACAGTACTGTATATGGATGACTGTGTGTGTATATATATATATATATACACACTAGCAAAAGTACCCGTTGTTGACTGGGTTCAATAACAGCCTACAGAAAATGGACTCTGATTTATGAAAGTATGATAGGTTATGAAAAGGAAGGGTTGTAAAGAGATAGCTTCGAATTTGAGGGTATCAAAACCAAAGCAAAATATGATAAAGTAAAAAAAAAATAGATAAACCCCAGAATTTATTATACCATACCTGTTCACATTGAAACACTTACACAATATTCTGTGGATCTATATTAAAAAACCTTGTTAAACTTATAATTATCAAAGTATACTTACGCAGATAGATATGAATAGTCTTTATTGAAGTTAGTGCCTATTTCCATTCTATGGAGGCCAGGCGCGAACGCAGACCCTGCAATTTTATTATACGATCCCTATTTAAGTTAAAACATACTTATCAAAGTATTATTATGTACATCTATATCAAAGACACTTGTAAACGTTTTTAACCATTGCTATTATTGTTCATGTATGGAGTATTGTTATCACATTTGGGCTGGTGTATCTGCTACTAGTCTCTCGCTTCTAGACAAGGTTCAAAAGAGAGTCGTCAACCTGATAGGTCCTGAGCTGTCATCTAAGCTTCCGCCTCTGTCCCATCGATGAAATGTTGCATCCTTCTGCCTGTTCTACAAGTATTTTAATGGTGAATGCTCCGATAAACTGCAAGCACTTATACCCCGTCGACGGAAATACCCCCAACAAACCCGACAAGCAGCTAAATCCCACCCCTACACAGTAGAGATCCCTAGTTGTAAGATACTTTTCTACTCCAGTAGTTTCTTCTCAAGAACTGCTAGACTTTGGAACTCCTTTACGCCTCCCTGTTTTCACAACTGTACTTACATGCAGAAGTTCAAGTGTAATGTGAATCGACATCTTGCTGCCCAACTCCCTACATAGTACCCCTGTAGATTAAGCCCCTGATAGTAGTCCGCCCCCCCCCCACATCAAAGTGGCACTGTGCCTTGTCTGGGGTGAAAATGTAATAATATATATATATGTATATTTGTTCAAAGAGAAAAACCTTTTATTACCCCTCCCCCCCCCTACAAAAAAAAAGCACAGGGGCCATAAAAAATAAAAGAAAACAGTAAAATTTATGAAAGACTTACGTTAGTTTTTTTTTTTTTTTTTCTATTTTTTGTTCATTTTTGTTATTGACTCCCATTCGCGCTGTATAACCCCGTGGTTCGGTCGTCCACCGAGCGTTGCCGCGCGAGACTTACGGCAAAACGAGAAGTAAAGTGCAGAAGTGCCTACGGATAATTTAAGATAAATTGCAAAGGAAGAATCCTAACATGAAGAACGTATTTGACTTTTAGCAATTGATATTCGAAAACATATCAAATCTCTATCGATTAAAAAATACGCGTTTCTGAACTCTTTATTTAACGGACTATTGTCCGTAGTTTTCTTAATGTCTATTTTAACTGTCCGTGACCGTATAGCGTTCGAGGGTGAATGTGTGTATTACATATAATTCACAGTATCAAGGCCCGGAAGCCACTCGGGGATAAGGTATATTGAGTGTACAATGGAAATCAATGGGAAATATCGTAGAAATCGTTAGTAATGGAGATTTGATGAATTGGATTACTTAAGGGGGCGGTTTATTAGGAATTTGTTTACGTTGGACTTGAAGACATCCATGTTGTAGTCAGGTGGGAAACAGAAAAACGGAAGACAGTTTCACAGGCGTGCACTTCTAAGAAAGAAGCTCTGTTCATGGAATCACCGCTTTGATTTAGGCGCAGATAAAGAGTGGGAAAAATTATTGACAGTGGTTTCAGCTAGTTTTTTGTGAAAGATTGGCGAGGGAGGGACCAGAGATTGGAGCTCAGACGGGCACTGGCCATGGAAATAACGGATTCGCCAACATCTTGTGGGAGCTGGGTTCTGTTATAACAACGCACGCGTGCAAGACACACAAGATGGTGTATGTTCTTATATATATAGTATATTCACTCCCAGGCATCTCGTCTTCCGCAGCATGGAGTGAAATTGACGATCTCAGACTTGTGACGTTTTCCTGCATCCATTTGGCGACCGTCGCTCCCTTATGGGGAGACCTGTTTAACCCATCTTGCTTCCTCGAATTCTTGGACTCAACAACTTAACTCAGTTTATTCAAACCGAAACCTCTGTCACGTCACGTCCGGTCCCAATTCAGAAACTTCCGGTGCAAACTAACCGGTCAACTAAGTTTAATACATGTCACAACATGACCCTTTGTCCCTTTTTTGCACATGAATGCTCACTCAACTTATTGTCTCCCACGATTTAATCAATAGATTTTTTAAATCAATTTTCACCCCAAACAAGGCATAGTGTCACTTTGAAGTAGGGGGCTACTATCGGGGACATAATTTGCAGGGGCATAATGAAGGGAGATGAGTAGCAAGATGTTTGTTCACATTACACTTGAACTTCTGCATATCAGTACAATTGGGAAAGCAGAATCCCGGAAGGGAGTTCCAAAGTCTTGCAGTTCTAGGGAAGAAACTATTAGAGTAAACGGCTTTCTTACACCTAGGGATCTCTACTGTAAAGGAGTGGGACTTAGTTGCTTGTCGCGTTTGTCGGGGGTAGTCACGTCGGAGAGGTACAAGTGTTTGCAGTTCGTCAGAGCATTCACCACTAAAGTATTTGTAGAACAGGCACAGGGATGACACATTTCGTCGATGGGACAGAGGCTGAAGCCTAGATGACAGTTCAGGACCTATCAGGTTGGCGACTCTTTTGAACCCTGCCCAGGAGTGAGAGACAAGCAGCAGATGCACCAGCCCAGATGTGACAACAGTACTCCATACATGGGCGAATAGTGGCCTTATAGAGGTACAGGATACTTTCGGGCGTAAGTAATTTTCTAACACCGTAGAGAGAGCCCAGCTTCTTTGCAGCAGCCTTGGCAATGCTCTACATGTATCTATTCCAGTTCATGTTCCCTGTAAACGGTAGGCTGAGGAGTTTAAAAGAAGTACTTTCAGGTAATGTGTTTTTAGCCATTGGTCTTGGTGGTAGAGAAGGTTTCTTGTAGTTATTGAAGGAAACAAGCTTAGTCTTGGCAGCATTGAATGTGACCATACATGTTTGTCCCCATTCCACTACAAATTGGAAGTCATCCTCTAGTGTTTCTGCCATTTCCTTAGATATGTGTTCATTTATTTTCCTGTTGTGCCTCTTATAGAGCATGGTGTCATCAGCAAATATACCCATCTCCGAAACAATTTTATCAGGGAGGTCATTTATACATATCAGGAATAATGAAAGTCCAAGCATAGACCCCTGAGGATCTCTCGCATTTATATCATATTGTTTAGATGTACGACTGTCGAGGACAACTTGGATTTTTCTCTTACTTAAGAAGGATTTAATTACATTATGTATTCTTCCAGTGATACCATATGATCTAATTTTCCTTAGAAGACCATCGTGCTATACCCTATCAAAAGCCTTAGATATATCGAGGGCTACCGCTCTACCCTCCCCTGTTTTGTCCAGTGAACGGTATATACGTTCAGAGATTACAGTTAGGATAGCTGATGTTGAACGGGCTTGCCTAGATCCATATTTTTTGTCGGTCAGGAGTTGAGCAGTTGTTAGGTGTTGGAATAGGGCTTGATTAACTAAGGACTCAAATATTTTGGCGAAAAGCGGGAGGAGGCTAATGGGGCGATAATTAAGTGGGTCAGTTTATTAACCAGAATTCTTGAAGACTGGTACCACAGAAGCGGTTTTCCAGCAGTCGGAAAGTAAGATTTGTCAAGGCATTTATTGTAAAGTTTGGAGAGAGCTGGAGCAACCTCATCAGAGCATTTTTTAATAGCACAGCCGGGATGAGATCGGGTCCACATGCTGTTGAGGTGTTTAGGTTTTTTATGATACCATGTAGCTGAGAAGGGGTGATTTTCAAATCGTCTAGTGTGGCGTCTGTCCGTAAAGGGAAGTCGGGGAGGGAGCAGTGTGCCGGGTTCAGTGCGAAGTTGAAGGCAAACCGACTGACAAGCAGATTAGCCTTGTTGGTTGCCGTGCAAGCAACCTCATGATTGTTTGTTTCTTTGTGGATAATTAGTTAGATAGATAGATAGATAGATAGATAGATAGATAGATAGATAGATAAAGACTTCATTTATCTACTATTATATAAAAATTACTTTGTGTGTGTGAGTTCCTTCCTCATAGGTTCCGAAACGGCTGAGCCTATCTTTTACAAATTTCACACGAAGCTAATTTATACGCCCACCAGTGTTCTTTTGTACAGCAATTTTTCTAAGTATCAAAAATCCAAAAATACTCTTTTTTGTTTCTTATAGATAAAAAAGGAGAATATTTACAGGGGAATATTTTAGGTTAAACCGGACAAGGGAAAATTTAATGATCACAGCAAATCACTTCGTCTTAAAAAAAAAAAACAGATTTATTGTCATCTAGAGATATAGCTCAGTGGTCGAACATTCAACTACAGAACGAATGGTCCTCTGTTCAAGTCTAGGTGTACCTCGCCATTTTACTTTTTATTTTTCTTATTAATGAGTTCAATTTACAATAAAAATAGGTACCATTTAAAATCGCCGTAAATCATTTCTTTGTTTGCGTAATTTAAAATTAAACATTAATCAGACGAGACCTTTCCAGGGCATTCTTCGTCAAGCTCAAATATTAGATGGCGTGATATTGTAGACAACTACAGACGGAATTTGGTGAATGACATTATCATTATCATTTTTTTATTAATTAAAAAAAAAATTCTGAATTAGTCCACTGGACAATTTATTCCTCGTAATATAAAATCAAAGAGTCAATAGAGGATCGATTCTATAATAATACATACGCAATTTGCATAAATTAAAATATCATGTTTAAGCGTATTGTACGACCGGGCAACGTCGGCCTTTTAGCTCCTCTCTTATAACAATAATATCAAAATGCGTCTAATAATTTACTGCAGTTTCACGGTATTGTCATTTCTCAAAAGCTTACAAACCGATATATAACCTATTTAAAATTAAAGAACATGTTTGTTTGTTCGAGATGAAAAGGTAGACGAATAATTCGAGGTAAAACAGGTATAAGGGACCCGACGTAGAGAGACTGGCAGTTGTTGCCAGTCTGATATTTATAAGTGATAATAGGAGTACATTGTTTTTAGCTTGAAAATTATTTTGCGAGCGTAGCTGTAGGTTGCTTTGTTTACCGGAAGTGGCATAATAATGTTAGAAAAACGGGTCAAATAAGTAGAGAAGTCGTTGACACATGGCGTGATGTCGTCGGATTGCAACGCCACTGAACCGTTCGTTGAACGCGATTTGGTGGAAAATTCAGACGAGGTCGAACAGAGTCTGATTCTTGGTGGCAGACAGATTTGGATTTTTTTTTTTTAATTTTTGTTTGTTGCTTTGCGAAGGTATCGGACGGCGTGGGAAGGAGGCGAGCCAGGTTTGAACGAACACAGTTTGAGTGTAATATTACTTTCTCTCTTTGAGAAGAGGTTAGCTTACTGCTAATCGCCTGAGGCATCCTGCAGGAAAATGCATCTTTGACAGAGTCACTCTGGAGCACTGACTTCTTCCATCTCACTTTCTGACTCTTGTCACATTTCTTATGGTGGGAGAGAACTAAATACCCAAGTTCACAAACTATTCTCTTACCTCTATACCTTTTCCAGTTCAAAATGGGAATAGTTCATTTCAAAATGGGAATAGTTCATTTCAAAATGGGAATAGTTCATTTCAAAATGGGAATAGTTCAATTCAAAATAAGAAATTTAAAATAAAAAATTTAAATTGATAAATATCTTTGGTGCTACAACAAGGTATTGATTTGTTTTTTTGTTGTTTTTTTAGCGTAATAGTTAGATCAACGGAAAACTGCGATAACAGGAGAAGTGCGAAAGCACGTATCTTGGATGTATTCCCATTTTGAAATGAACTATTCCCATTTTGAAATGAACTACTCCCATTTTGAACTGAAAAAGGTATAGTTTACACAAAATCAATCTTGGCAATGTGAAAAGCTTTCTCTGTGTCTATAAAAGCATCCTCCTCAAGATTTCATGTTTCCTCAGTGGAGGAAGTATATGACACTATCATTTCCCGGGGAGGGTTATTGGTTGAGTAATGTCCTGGGAAAGCAACCAGCTCCCCGAGTGTTAGACACGATATCAAACGATAGGCATATGGAAACAGCAACAGAACGGATCGATATGTCCTCGGCTATATCCGGCTGGCATGAGTCGCTTCTCTAGTCTTCATTGCGTCGTCACAGGCAGCATTTCCATCATCAGCAGGGGCCGCATATCTAGACAATTGCACTTAAGGGAACAGCGAGGATATTAAAAAAAGCTCTCGGTTGGTTTCAGTAAAAAGCAGGGAAATGTTGGCAGCTGGTTTGGCGGCCTTATACCCAGCATTACAATATTCAAAGTAAGATAATTAACGCTTGTATAGAAACAGAGAACAAATGCATTTTTTAATAAAAATACATAATTTATTTTACGTTTAACACTGGCGGAGCATATTTTATAAAGACTAGTTGAGACCAGACGCATGCAGATAAAACTGCTATGTCGCGTCTGCTGACCCCAGGATGCAAGCTTCAACTGTTTAAAAAAAACAATAGAATTATATTTAATTCTCTCTTTCTTCATTGAAAATGAGAAAAAGGGAGTAAAAGAGAGAAATAGAGAAAGAGAGAAATAGAGAAAGAGAGAGTGAGTGAGAGAGAGAGAGATAACCTTTAAACATTGTTTTGTTTTTATATCTATGATTTCTTTTGGATTTAACCTTTCAAATTCGAAGGTCTTATATCGTTTTGACTTGGTTTCATATTATAAAAAAAACTGTCCTTCTTGGCTTGAGTCATAGCAGATTTATATATTCTAACATTTTCGAACTCACAAGCACCTGCTTAACACATCTACACCTCACAAGTACAGACAAGTTAGGAACAAGATTCATTAATGTAGAAGTCTCCAGCTCCCTCAAAAGGGCAGCTCTCCATTATGCCACAAGTAATCAACTCCTTAAACATATATCCCCCTCCCAAACTTAAGTATAAGTTCTAGTACTGAGAACTATTACAAGAAATTGAGACCGTTTAAATAGGATTGGATACCCCTCCCCCAATTGAATACCTGAGGCCACTTCTTCTTCTGCATTGAGATAAACTTGATGAAAAACTACACATCGAGGAAAGCTTTTTAACACAATGGAGAACGAAGTAAAATTTCAGGTCAAATTGATATTCGTAAACTGTATATTTATTCAAGGTTTAATCGATATTCGATATTGTAGGTCAAATCGATATTCGTAAGCTGTATACCTGATAAAGATGGGAAATATAGACGAATAAGCCATTTACATATAAGAGTGAGTTTTTTTCTTCTTTCTCCGACATTGATATTAAAAGCCTATTCTTTCTGTTGGTATTTATTTGCTTCCCATAAAAGTAAAATGTGACACAAGGTCGTTTTTTTTAATGTAGAGGAAAGCCTACTCCCCCAAAACGGACAAAAAATAGAAGTAGGAAAAAATAAAAATTGCCTTATAAAAGGGTTTCTCCTTCATTGACTAAGGACAAATTAACTTAAATGCATTATCAGAACAGATACTACACTTGGATCACAGGCCAGATACATTTTCTATTTATCTATATGCACTAAAATATACTTTTGTGTTCTCAACTTTTTTTTCTGTATCGACGCTCCGTCTTATCTTGGACTTTTTATTAGTACAAAAGGCAAAAAATTAGATTTGTTTTAGTATAGAAGGGTCCCCCGCCATTGACCGAAGACAAATTAACTTAAATGTAGCATCAAGACAGATACTACTCTGTGATCTCAGCGCGAATATCAGATGTTTTTCTACCTAAAAATTATTAAAACGCACTTCTTAATATACTCAGGCATGGATATGTGAGCGACTGCATGAAAATTTACTAATTTGCATATTCTTTTGAAAAAGGAGCATTTATTAATATACAATAATTTTTTATAGTTTCTTAATAGATGATTGGTTTCATTTCATCATTTGCTGAATTCTATTTATGCATAGTTTCTACATTCTGCATAACTGCGTAGAATTTAGGACGGAAACATTCTAGCACAAGAACCTGTTTACATATACATATTGTCAGAGTTGTGTTTTCTGTGATATGAGCATTGTTTAAATTTTAAGGGAAATTATGTATGAAATACGTTTATGAACCAAATTACATCGCAATAAAATATAAAATAAACAAATTATATATATATATATATATATATATATATATATATATATATATATATATACTAGCAAAAGTACCCGTTGTTGACTATGGAGGCCAGGTTGACTATTTTACAAAACTGATTACATAAAATCATAGATGTATTGACAGACAGGAATGGGTATGTTTGATTTGGAAGAACGGTGGTTCATTAAAATTGTGGCTCTGCGTTCGCGCCTGATCCACAAAGTATGGAAATAAAAAATTCAAAAAATTCAAAAAAAAACGTTTACAAGTATTTTTGATATAGATGTACATAATAATACTTTGATAAGTATGTTTTAACTTAAATAGGGATCGTATAATAAAATTGTGGGGATCTGCGTTCACGCCTGGCCTCCATAGAATAGAAATAGGCACAAACTTTAATAAAGACTTTTCATATCTATCTGCGTAAGTATACTTTTATAATTATGTTTCAGTTTGAAGAAATATGGTATAATTAAATTATTGGGTGTTCGTTCGCACCTGACCTCTATAGAATGGAAATATGTCACAAAGTTTAACAAGGTTTTATAATATAGATCCAAAGAATATTGTGATAAGTGCTTCAGGGTGAACATGTATGGTATAATAAACTATGGGGTTTATCTATTTTATTTTTACTTTCATCATATTTTGCTTTGGTTTTCATACCCCCAAATTCGAAGCTATCTATTTACAACCCTTCCTTTTCATAACCTATCATACTTTCATAACTCAGAGTCCATTTTCTGTAAACTGTTTTTGAACCCAGTCAACGACGAGTACTTTTGCTAGTATATATATATATATATATATATATATATATATATATATATATATATATATATATATATATATGGCTGGTTACTTTTAATGCATCTAAAACCAAGCTTCTCTCTTTACGTCATCAACGTTCTGGTTCCCATCTGGCATCAATTGAAATGAATGGCTCTATTCTTGAAGAGGCCTCATGTTTTGACAAGCTTCTGAGCTTGACTTTTACTCTTGATCTTAAATGGAACACGTACATCAAATCTGTTGCCAAGGCCGCTGCAAAAATGGTGGGATCCTTCTATAGATCCAGTAGATATCTCACTGTTGATGCAATTCTCTATCTATATAAGAGTCAGGTACATCCAAGGATGGAGTATTGTTGCCACATCTGGGCAGGAGCTGCTGCTAGAAAGGACTTATCCTGCCTTGATAGAGTTCAAAATAGACTTTGTAGCCTTGTGGGGGATGTTATTTTCTCTTCCCTGCAACCTCTATCTCACAGAAGAGATGTTGCGGGATTGTCTCTGCTTTATCGTTATTTTTATGGCAAGTGCTCGACTGAGCTTCAATCTATGGTCCACCTCGCCAAACTTTCACAAGAAAAACTCGTCTAGCTGAAAACACTATCAATAATTCCCCCCACACTCTTTATCTGTGCCTAAACCTAAATGTAGATTCCATGAACAAAGTCTCTTTCTTAGAACTGCACGCCCGTGGAATTGTCTTTCGTTTTCCTGCTTTCCAGCTGACAACAATATGGTTGTCTTCAAGTTCAACGTAAACAAGTTCTTGAAGAGCCATTCCACTTAAGTTAACAAATTTACCGAATTTCCATTACTAGCGATTACTATATTTTCCAATTGACCACTGTACACTCTTAACCCATATCCTCGAATTGTCTCTGGCCTTGATAAGTTGTTATGCCCCTATATATATATATATATATATATATATATATATATATATAAATTATTAAGTTGTGAAGCTAATTTACATGTATGGAAATTCCATGGTTTCATTAGTTACATACACTATTTATTACGTTATTGAATTAATACCCAGTAAATTTCTTTAGGTGCTTTGATAATTTCTATTACTCTTACCGGAATAGGATAAATGGATCTATTCATATCCGTGTATATCGTACGTCCGGGGGGAATAATCCGTCGACTCTCCATCTTGACCTCCTCATCTCAATGGTAGGTCGGAGTTTCGATTTCCCTAGCGATTATCTTTCAGGTAATGCAAGTACGATTACTGATGCGATCTTGTCTACTCTCTCGACGCGAATGGAAAGCCAGAAAAGCGAAGAGTTAGAGAAGTGTTCAAAGAATTTACGCCGGAACTATATATAAAACCGAAATATGTCTGGGTTTTTTTTGTCTTCTAAATCAGCACACGTAGCATATTTATTTTTAGTCTACATTTACTGGCGAACATATACTCCCCCTGTCATATATTTTTTATTTACTTTTATACCATTGCTCCCTGGTCCACTCTGACCCAGAGTGGTAGTATGTTAGGCTCCCAACTATGGGTTAAATAGAAACTGACTTGAAAACAACAAATATATTCTATTAAAAAAATTTTCTTCAAAATCTTTGGATTCGGCATTAAATAAGCCGAAAAGGGTCGATGTGCCGTAAAACAAAAACAACCAATCAACCTTACTATTCCAAGGATTTTAGTTGGAATATCTGTTTTATTTGTTTTAAGGTTTTTCTATCTTATTTCGACTTGAATTTTTTGTTCCTTTTTCTCCACTCAGCTTTTTTATGCTTCTTTTATTTTACCTACTTAGTTTTTTTAATTTTCTTCGTTGTCTAGACTTTCCACGGCCAACAATCCTCGATTTTTATCCTCATCCCTTTTAAAAATCCCCATCAATTCACCCTGCATATTTTTTTACATTCTTCCATTTTGGATCTAAATGTTCTCAAGCCGGTTTTATTTCTTGTATACCCATACAACCTGTAGAATGCAGGTTTCTCCACTTCCGATGAGAATCATTTAGCTTCGAAATGATATGGCTTAAAGAAGTTCTTTGTTAACTTTCTTCTCATTTTCTTTCTTACTGATGACTTTACAAATTCTGTGTAGCTTTATTCACAATCTTTTTAATTAAACTTATGAATTGCTCCTCTCAATCGGGTAGAGCATTTAATATATTGATAGGTTTGCTTTATTAAAGACTAGCCTGGGTGCACGGCGTTGCCCGGGTGTTTAGAGGTGCGTGTTGAGCAAAAAAAAAGTAGTGGTAGGCATGCGGGCACAAACCCATAAATGTGGAGAGAGGTGTTTCAAAAAATGGTAATAGCGTGGGGAGGGTACCAAAACAACAGTAGGCAACTAGGGTGAAGGGGAGTTGTTAAAAAATAAAGTGGTAGTGGGCAGACAAACTCGAACCCCTGACGCAAAGGCGAAAAAGAGTGTGAAAGAAAAGCTGACATCTTAGCCAATGTCTCCATGACCCGAGCGGAAGTCAAAAGCGTTGAAATTAACCGAAGTTAATCCAAATATCGGCGAAAACAAAACGACCCATCCTTGTACGAAACGGCTGGGTATAGGGTGAAGGAATTAATGTTTTGGCCAAGTTTTTCGATATTTATCGTCCGAGACATCAAGATTCAAAATGATACCTCAATCGAAAGTTTTTGCGATACATACATACATACATACATACATACATACATACAAGCAAACAACTGAGATTTATATGATAGATAAAGTTTCTAGTTTTATCTGCTTTTACAAAGATTTTATTAGAGTTGTTTATGTTTTAAACGATTTTGTGTAGTTTCCGTTGGAAATTGTTATGTTGATTGTGGAATTCTAAGTTTTTAATTCCGTTTAAAAGGTAATTTTCAAAGCTTATCACGCATTTTTTAGGGTTTTAAAACCATAGGATTCTTTTTTTGTTTATGTTTTGTTTATGTGTTATGCAAACACATGTAAAAATTTAAGGAAGAAATTTGCTCGCCATCGCATTCAGCGTATTAGTTCATCTGTTTTTTGAATTAATTTAATAATATAGCTATGCTTGCTAGGTGTGGAGGATGATTTTTAGCGATGTTTCGAAATTAACCCTTTCCATATCTATTTTTGGTGTGGTGAAATAAATTCTTTTGTGAGTGCTCAACTGTTTCAGGAGTTAAGTATAACTACTTCATATAATCACATAAATTAATATACAAAAGCATGAATTTATGCGTAATCTTTAAGTATTTACTTCAACAGACCTCAATACGTAGGTAGAGCTAGGTCAAAAACCTAGATGAACTACAGCTAGGTAATTAAAAAAACATGAACTAATATGGCGAATGCGCCAGTAAGCAAATACTGCCGAAGCAATCACTTGGTTTAAAAATATAGAAAACAAAAATAAATGTACGTTTATAGAGTTCGACATCATAGACTTCTATCCCTCGATATCCGAAGAACTTTTCAACATTGCCCTAGAATTTGCCGAGGCATACACTGATATATCCTCGGGAGAAATCAACATCATTAAAAAATGTAGAAAATCAGTTCTACTAAATAGCAATAACCAATGGATAAAAACTAAAATGATAAATTCGTTTGATTTGGCGATGGGTGCCAGGGATTCTGCAGAGGCATCAGATCTTGTGGGATTATTCATTCTATATACCCTCACAAGCATATTTGATACTACGGATATCGGCCTATATAGAAATGATGGACAACCTATAATAAAAGACTCCAACAAAGTCAAGGGAGAAATCATACACAAGGAAATGAAAAAATGAGGCCTAAAAAATAACAAACTTTCTGGACGTCACGTTAAATTTAGATAAAAACACGTATGAACCCTACTTAAAAGATGACGCTAATCCAATATACGTAAACAATTCCAATCACCCACCATCAATTATAAAACAGATTTCTAACTCGATCGTAACTAGACTCAGCAATAATTCAAGCGATGAAAATGTATTTAACAGGTCAACCAATATCTATGAAACAGCCCTAAAAAATAGTGGATACAAAAATATTGATATCAAATATAAGCAACAAAATACCGATGACTATAATAAAATTAAAAATAGAAGAAAAACAAATATAATCTGCTGTACGGCGCCATGCAATCAAATGTTAAAAACAAAACTTGGCAAGAAAGTTCTAGATCTTATTGAAAAGCACTTTCCCGCAACCAATCCCTTACAGAAATTTTTCAATAAAAATAACCTAAACTTATCCTACAGTAGCTGTGAAATTTTAGATATGATAATTAAAGCACA
Organism: Euprymna scolopes; assembly: GCF_053919585.1. Classification (NCBI taxonomy): domain Eukaryota; kingdom Metazoa; phylum Mollusca; class Cephalopoda; order Sepiida; family Sepiolidae; genus Euprymna; species Euprymna scolopes. The sequence goes on along the minus strand of NC_136523.1, from coordinate 40,727,472 downwards.
TAATAACAAAATACTAAATTAAATCAATGAAAACAACAACAAAATAAACAATAAAAAAGTGGACACCATGACAAAAATAAAACTAACACAAAAGACACATACGTAACTAGTAGAAATAATAATAATAATAATAATAATAATAATAATAATAATAATAATAATAATAATAATAATAATAATAATAATAATAATAATAATAAACCAACTCCGGACAACGACAACCATTCTAGAAATAAAAAATACTAATAACGAACAAGATAAATGCAAGTGTAGATACCGCACACTTTGCCCACTTCAAAATAAATGTCTAACCAAAGCATAGTTTACCAGGCCACAATATTTGCAAACGAAAACCCGAATAACAAGAAATATTACATAGGTATGACTTCCTTAGATTTCACAACTCGATAAAAGTACATTCAATAATACAAAACACCGTACGAAAACAACTTTAGCAAACAAATACTGGGAACTCAAGGAAAACGGACGTCCGCCGGTAGTCGAATGGGAAATAGTAAGACATGCAAACACATGTAGATTATGCCTTTATAAAAAATTTGCTCTCCTATACTTTAAATAACCCCAAAATCTATTCAACTGTAGGAGAGAAGTAGCGAACAACTGTGTTCACAAGATAAAATTTACTCTAAGATAGAGATGCAAAATAATTTTTGAACTAACAATAATAATAGAAAATAAACAAATAAATAAATAAACATGCATGTATATATGTATATATATAAACTAGCATATAAAAAAACAAAAAATCTAACCTAGATTTAAAATAGGTCAGGACACTAGATATCTACGCTAAATAGCACACACAAAAGAACGGGTCAACCGCAGGTCAACTGGGCCTTTATCCTGTAAGTGCCTGCTCATTGGCTGATTAGGAATGGTGCGATGAAAACTAGAAAGTTGATTGGCTAACTAAAAACTCAATAGAAGGTGCGTATATAAAAACGCAAGACAACCACAAAATTCTCGCATAAGCCTGATGGATGAAACCCGGCATATTCTGTGTAGCTTAATCGCCATATATATATTTATATGCATATATATATATATATATATATATATATATATATATATTTATATACATATATATATTTAGATACATATATATATATACATATATATATTTATATACACATATATATACATATATATATATACATATATATATTTATATACATATATACGGCCCTTTCCGTGGGGCATTAGAATACGCCGACTGCCCCCCTGCAGAGGGTAAAAGTCCCTAAATGGGGGTCCTGGATATGACCTTAAACTATATCCAGGTGTGAGGCCCCAGCTTGTGGGCTTTGGGGAGTGTGGAGCCACCCTTTAATTACCATTGCTCCCAGGTCCACTCTGACCCGGAGTGGTAGTACCTGTTAGGGTCCCAACTATGGGTTGAATAGAAACCGACGTGAAAACAACAAATATATTCTATTAAAATATTTTTTCTTCAAAATCTTTGGATTCGGCATTAAATAACCCAAAAAGGGTTGATATGCCGTAAAACAAAAACAACCAACTAACCAATACATATATATACATTTATGTATATGAAATATATATATATACATATGTGTATATATATATATATAATTAGATAGATAGATAGATAGATAGATAGATAATGTGTACACAAATATATATATACGATAGGTTATCTTGTTATGCAGATGTATAAAATCCCTGTGGTGAATCTCACAGGAATATGCTACAAATAATGAGGCGAGCGAGAGGGAAGCAATTTTCAATAGATTTTTTTTAATTATGTCAGGTTAATACAGCATGGAATCCTCCCAGAGGGGGACACATTTACGAAATATATTACCATGCGTCTGTTTATTGAAGAAGATACGTTGAATCTTCGAGACGCAGAGAATGGAAATGCATATGGAATCAAAGACCGTAAAGTTCGCTCGGGCGAAATATTGGTTTTCATTGTAAAGATAATTCGTAAATATTTCGTATGTGAAATAACTTGGTAGACGGATAATGAGAACAAACATCGGGGAAACCAATGCCAACAACCATCGAGCTCCTGACGACTCTAAAAGTAATCTGTGTCATATAGACTAAATGTTACGTTGTATAACATTGGGCAGCAACAATTACGAATAGAGATGCTTTGTTGCCTAAAAAGTGAATATTTTAAGCTGGTTTTAAAATCATTTGTTCCTGCGGAGTTTTTTTTGTTTTTTTTTTTTTGTCGATTTGAAGTTATTTTATTAAATTGACGTGAACACTAGGATACTTCAATCAAAAGTCAAATATGAACAGGTAAAATTATAGAAGAATAAAAGGTGAATAAAATCAGGTATAGGTTGTTTAAACAGTTGCATTCAATTAAGCTTAAATTTGAGGTTTTTGAAAAAATGACAAGTGCGGACTTTCTTTTAGTGACAATATATATATATATATATACATATATGTGTGTGTGTGTGTGAGTGTGTGTATGTACGTATGTATATATAAATGCATATGTATATATATATGTATATATACATGCATATATATATATGTATATATATGCATGTCTATATATATGTATATATATATATATATATATATATATATATATATATATATATATATATACTATCAAAAGTACCCGTCGTTGACTGGGTTCAAAAACAGCCTACAGAAAATGGACTCTGATTTATGAAAGTATGATAGGTTATGAAAAGAAACGGTTGTAAAGTGATAGCTTCGAATTTGGGGGTATTAAAACCAAAGCAAAATAGAATGAAAGTAAAAATAAAATAGATAAACCCCATAATTTATTATACCATACCTGTTCACACTGAAATACTCATCACAATATTCTGTGGATCTGTATTGAAAAACTTTGTTAAACTTTGTGACATATTTCCATTCTATGGAGGTCAGGCGCGAACACACCATAATGTTATTATACCATATTTCTTCAATCTGAAATATAATTATCAAAGTATAATTACGCAGATAGATATGAAAAGCCTTTATTAAAGTTTGTGCCTATTTCCATTCTATGGAGGTCATGCGCGAACGCAGACTCCACAATGTTATTATACCATCCCTATTTAAGTTAAAACATACTTATCAAAGTATTATTATGTACATCTATATCAAAAACACTTGTAAACGTTTTTTTTTTGTTTTTTTTAAATTTTCTTTTTTCATACTTTGTTGACCAGGCGCGAACTCTGACCCCACAATTTTAATGAACCACCGTTCTGCCAGATCAAACATACCCATTCCTGCGTCTCGTTACATCTTCTATCATTATATGCGATCAGTTTTCTATAATAGTCAACCATATAGGAGCCTATTCGTGACCAGACACACACACACACACACACACAGACGTTCAGCTTTATATTATACATATATATACATATATCTATCTATCTATCTATATATATATATATATATATATATATATATATATATATATATATATATATATAAGAGAGAGAAAGAAAATTTAAACTGCAGATTGAAATTTACAATCAAAATTTATTGTTCGACTGAATACTCGAAAAATACTGTTATTTATTATTGAATTTTACCATTACGTATATCAGGTAAACACTACATCATTTTGATTTCATTAATATATTAATATATATGTGTGTGTGTGTGTGTGTGTGTGTGTGTTTGTGTGTGTGTGTGTGTGTGTGTGTGTGTGTGTGTGTGTGTGTGTGTGAGAGAGAGAGAGAGAGAGAGAGAGAGAGAGACGGAATCTATATAGATATAAATCGACTGAAACATTGAGAGCAACAGCTCGAATAATCTAAACAATAAAAATCATCTCCAAATTTAAAATTTCCAAGTTTGTATGCACGAGACAAACAGTTCCTACTTAATTCGTATAGATAAAAATGAACATTTTAGTAGTTTGGATACTAATAGAATTATCTTTTGTAAATAAGACCGTACAGTAAAGAAAAGAAAGAAAAACACATTGCCTGGATCTAGTTTGTTTCTATGTGTTGTGCTGTCTTTTAGAACGAGAATGCCCACGGAAAGGTAGTTGTCAACAACCTTGTGTCCTCAGTATTGGAGAACCGCCTTGGTTTAAAACCCGAAATATGTTTTAATTGCACTATTGTCATTGGTTGATTTGCACTCGATAACAAACATATTGTATTTGTTCAGGACACTTTATTCTCCTTTGAAGAAATCAATATGATTATAAACCTCAGATCATCTTGCTTGCCGATAATCCGGTTTCTGACTTCTGCTTTCAAAAATTCGTCTGCTTACCTATTCCATGGCCACCCTGTCTTAAATCCGATATTAAAAGCCACTGCTGCTATTCAAAGCATACGCAATGTCGACAAAAATTTTTTTTGTTTTAACGTGTTTTCCCTTGATAATCTGGCTTATTTCTTTGAAAGTCATTATTTCTAGTTTTCGAGGGTTAGGGTTAGGGTTCGGGTAAACCATTTTAGCAACCTTCATTATTGCTTCATAAACAGCGCTAGCCATGAACACGTCGATGATTTCATTTTCTCCTCCGCCGTTTTTGTTGTCTTTCAACTTTTGCATCTCGCATTAGCAGCGAAGCAACGAATCCACGTATCTAAATATTCTGGGTCTTCAAAGACCAGAGAGTACGAGGGGCGTGCAATAAGTAATGCCCCTGATCCACTTCCCATAGAAGTAGAGCAACGAAACTTAGCACAGTTATTAGTCTTTCTGTACATAGGAACCACCCGGAGTTATGCATTGCTCCCCTCGTTTGATGCAGCTCTGGAGACCGTTTTGGTAGAACACCCCAGGTTGGTCCTCCAACCAAAACGTTACTTCAGAAATCAAGGCTGCATCATCTGGCTTGGAAGAGGTGAAAGTCAGAGGGTGCAAGGTCAGGAGAGTAGGGAGAATGGGGTAGGATTTCATAACCACACGCCCGTGCTTCTGATCTGGCGACATGCGAGTTGTGGACCGGAGCGTTGTCCTGCAGGAGGAGGGCACCTTTGCTGATCTTGCCTCGCCTCTTGATTTTGATAGCTTCCCTTAATTTCCTCAAAAGTAAAGCATAATAGGCTCCTGCAATTGTGGTACCCTTTGCCAGGAAATCTGCCATCACTACTCCGTCCTGGTCCAAGAAGACTGTGAGCATGACATTGCCAGCGGAGGGCTTCACCCTTGCCTTCTTTGGAGGTGGTGAGTCCAAGTGCTTCCACTGCATTGTCTGGGCTTTGGTCTCTGGATCATAGTGATGGACGCAGGTTCATTCTGTGTAATCAGTCTTTTGAAAAACTTTGACTCATCTTCTTGGCACTTCTCCAAATTCATCCTCGAGCACTCGACACGTTCTCGCTTCTGGAATGGTGTGAGCAACCTGGGAATCCATCTGGCAGACACCTTACGCATATGCAAATCGTCATGAATGATAGTTTCCTCAAACCCTGTACTAATCTTGACATCTTGGGCTATTTGGCGAATAGTAATGTGTCGATCTTCCAAAATGGCAGCCTCAACTTGACGGACAGATGCCTCATCAATGACAGAAGGGGGAGGACGACCAGGTCTGGGAGCTGTTTCCACAGACTTCCGGCCATGTTTGAATTCACGATGCCAGCGTTTCACAAGGTCATATGATGGGGTATTATCACCATAAGTTTCTTTCATTTCATCAAAAGTCCCCTGTGGTGTGCGTCCTTTCAAATACAAAAACCGGATCACTACTCGACATTCAACAGGCTCCATTTCACACCTGACTCAGTTCAAACACCTGTAAAACAGAAACCACAATTAGTTCAGAGCTGTAATTTGCCACATAACCCGTAGAGATATAAATCATTGCACATGCAAAATTTCAGCTAGATCAGACGACTAGAAGTGGGTCAGAAGCATTACTTATTGAACGCCCCTCGTATCCTATCGGCGACGCCATTGATATTTCGTGTATAACGCTAAGCGTTCAACAACCTTTGATCTAGTTGGTATCAGTTTATAAATATGAGCTTAATTTTCATATCGCTACACAAATAACTGTAATTTAACCCTGTTTAGTTAAAAAGAACTAATTTAAATATAAATATACAATATATAACTATAATCATATTTATAACCATATTTACTGCTTTTAGTAGTGCTCCTGTAGATTCTGACATTTTGCATTTCGACTAGGTGATGTAATTCTGTATGCGTTAATCATCCACCCAAACAAAGATGTTATTCGTTATAAACTATCCTTAGTGTATGATTATTGTTTCCGGTTAATTTAAGTGTTGTGTGACCAGTAGTTTAAGAGTTTATTGGTTAAATATTTTCACACAGACACACATGCAAAGAATGCTTTATTTATATTGTACCGTTGTAACAGAGCGCGTATGAGCACGTGTGAAAATAGCAGCAGCAGAAGGATAGCTGGCTAGCAGAAGGTATTAATAGGAGCAGAAGCGGTTAAAGCACGTATGCAAATTAGTAAGTGTGCGCGGATCTTGCATCAGAAGAAAGAGAAAAAATACTCCACGTGATCGAAGGGTGAGGCAAATTGCGCGCCGAAAAAGATAGACGGTAAAATCGAAGACAAGAAATGGTTAGCCACGGTAGATGTGTGGTCGAGGAGAAAGAAAAACCGGGTGAGATGAACTTTTAAGCTGGTGTCGAGACAGCAGGGTTTTTTTATCTCGTGGCAGACGAAATGAACAGTTAGGAAAAAAAAAAGCAAGGAGCAAGCACTGTTAGGAAATAATAGACTTCGTGGCTTAGTGGGGGATGCCCTTTTCTCTACCCTGCAACCTCTCTCCCACAGAAGAGACGTTGCGAGCCTATCCTTGTTTTATCGTTATTTTCATGGCAGGTGCTCGTCTGAACTCCAATCTCTGGTCCCCCCTCGCCAATCTTTCACGAAAAACACCCGTCTAGCTGAATCCACTGTGAAAATTTTCCCCCACTCTATATCTGTGCCTAAATCAAAACGCGGATTCCATGAACAAAGCTTCTTTCTTAGAACTGCACGCCTGTGGAACTCTGTTCCGTCTGCCTGCTTCCCTCCGGACTACAACTTGGATGTCTTCAAGTCTAATGTTAACAAATTCCTAATGAACCGCCCCCTAAAGTAAACACTCCATCAAATCTCCACACTAACGTAATGTACTTGCAATAACCCTTATCCCTGAGTGGCTTCCGGGCCTTGATAAGTGGTGATCACTGTGTAAAAAAAAAAAATGGTAATAAAGAAAAGCCGAGTCAGACTTATATATTTTGTTCTGTGACGGTCCGAGAGAAGTTTGAACTGTAACGAACACGTTACACTGTCTATAGACAGAACGATTGGTTGTTTCTGTTTTACGGCATATCAACCCTTTTTAAGTTATTTAATAGCCAAATCCAGTTATTTTGACGAAAAAAAGTTTAATAGAACATTTGTTTTTTTTCTGTTTTTTTTTTTCAAGTCGATTTCTATTTAACCTATAGTTGGAACCCTAACAGGTACTACCTGGGAGCAATGGCAATTAAAGGGTGGCTCCACACTCCCCAAAGCCCGAAGCTGGGGCCTCACCATCGGATATAGTTTAAGGTCATATCCGGGACCAAGACGGAACGGGGACAACACTTTAAATTTTCAATTTTCCATACAATTTACAAAAAAAAAAAAAAAAAAAAAGATTTGTATTTATCTAGAATACGAACCGCGCGGAAATAATAATTTTATTATTTAGAAACCCCTTTTTAGCATGGGAAGGAGAAAGTGTTTTAAAACTATTCTATACTTTAACCTAACAATTTTACAAACAAAACATAAAGTAAAATATAAATTTCACTTGAAATTGCTATGTAAAAAATAGCACTGTCTGTAATCTGCTAAGTACTAACGTACAAGGCACAAGGCTATCGAAAGTGAGGTCTTTAGTCATTGTTTGTCTATTCTATTTGTCTATTCTACAACAAATTTTATTTACATTTCTGAATCTTGGAGATGAGTATTAGTCATTTGTATTATTTGGAATCCTAGGACTACTATTCTCATATTCAGGGTCATTTTCACAACGTTTCCACCGATGTTACCTTCGACCTCCTTCAGGTGTATCTTGTCGTACTCTGGAATTTGGACCGAATTTCAAACGAAAAATAGTTTTCGAAGAAATAAGCAATTTTAGCTAGCATATTAGGTTCTTTTTTTTTTCTTTTTTGTTTCCGTCACATGGCACGTGACAAAACAAACATGGCCGAAATCATTTTCCGTTGAATAATGAAATAAGTGTTTTATGTAATACTAGCGAGGGGTACCCGGCGTTGTCCGGGTGTTTTGAGGTGTGTGTGGAAACTCCGGGGGTTGGGCGGGTGGGGTTAAAAAAAGTAAGTATGAGGATCGAACCCGAACCGTTGAGGCAAAGTTGTAAATTAAAGTGTGAAAAAAAAAACAACCTGCGACGTTAACCATTGCTCCACCGCGAGATGCTAACGAAAACACGTTTGAATTTATTTAATTACTTGGATTTGGCAGGTGCCCGTTTTAATGAGTTAATGAGGTCAAGTTTGATTGCGGCATTTTTATTTTCTCAAGATGTTATACGAAAAAGACTAACCCACATGCGGCGAGTGACAAATGTTGAATGTTTATCTTCCCGAAATCGAGCAAATTAAATAGACAGGCGAGCTTCGTTGTTAACTCTGAGATATAACGATTTATACGTGATATAAAAAGTTTTAAAAAGTTGTAAATCGACCGACCGCTTCTCTAAAAAAAAAGCCTTTTGTAGACATACAGGATAAGCGAACACACATACATACATTTTCGTTTTTATATTTATAGATTTCGGAAATATGTAACTAATTGCGACATGACTATTAGGTAGATAAAATTGCTTATTGTTAAAATTGACAAAAAAAATGTAAGTAGATTTTTTTTTAATTATTTTTATGAAAACTCTATTTTTTCGACTGCCGTATTTCGCAACAATAACGAAGAAGCACCGAGAAAACATATTTTATCATCGGCCTGACTTTTCTTCAAGTTCTCGACATCACGCTCAATCGCAAAGGCCTTCGCTATACAAAGTCTACTTCTTAACAGTCGGGCCTCGTGTAATGGTGGTTGTCTCAGACGGCTCTGTTCATTGTTGGCGGTGTATTTTAAGTGGATTTAATTTATTCTCCAATCTAAATAGCAGAGCTGTGAATCGCTTAGCGAAACACTAAATTTTTGATGATGACGTCAAACGAATAATTGTCTATCTTGGATGTTGATCAACAGCGCATGAGACCGTGACATTCGTAAAGTGAAAGCCTGTTTGCAGAGTCCCGTATTTCAGTTGAGGTCACAGTCGTTGGTGTTAAGCTTCATTTTTTTTCTTTTTTTTTTTACACATGTTCACCGCCCAAACTAGGCATATTGCCTTTCGCACGTAAGAGGCTACTATTTGAGAACATGTTTTAAGGAGAGTGAGCATATATATATATATATATATATATATATATATATATATATATATATATAAATATGTGTGTGTGTGTGCGTGTGTGTGTGTGTGTGTGTGTGTGTGTGAAGAATAAAATACGTATTGAATACGTTTGTAGCCAAAACTGCAACGTAAAATTAAAACAAAAATAAATAAATAAAAACAAAAGTTTATTTTTTAAGAAATATATTTCGGAGTAAAACTCACTTGTCAATCTATTGTGTTTTTCTTTCTCTTTTTCTTCGCCATAATGTCGAGTTGAAGAAAGTTGGATAAAAGGTGAGTCCACGTGATGTTAACTGTGGTGTTTTTATAAAGTCGGATAGGTAGTGCGTGGCCGCACGATTTGAAAATCTGGGTATTTTTTTATCCATTAGAAGCTGTATCCCTAGAAATATATTTTCTTATAATATGTATCAATCCTCATTTAAGAAGCTCAATGTAATTAAAGAGCAATATAGAGAATAAATCACAAAAACAAACTATATTCCAAAATTCATGATGTTGACAATCTTATAATTTATTCCTTTAATTCAGTTGACATATACAATTCTTGACAGTATCTGTTTCGTAGCTTAAAATCAATCACTTAATTATTATATCAGTCAGTGAATCTATTATGCCCAATAACTTATCAGAAGAAATAGCAACAATCAATCCACGAAAAGGAAAGAAAATGCGTTTGGACAGGATTTAAAAATCCGAAAACTTTAAGAGAAGCTGCAAATATCTTATAGTTTGCTTGCATTAGGCCATTAATTTTGTGCTATTAAACAGATGCTGTCAAGAATTGTAAGTGTCAACTGGATTAAAAGAATAAATTGTAAGATGGTCAACATCATGAAATGTAAACAGATGCTGTCAATCAATCCATCAAAGGAAAATAAAGTGTGATTTGACATGATTAAAATCTGAAAATTGGAAGAGAAGCTGCAAATACCTTTAATATGTTTCCATTACGCCATTTTGAATTTTAAAAATAAATTCACTAAACCCAACTATTCGTACTAACATTCCCTGTTAACTTCTGAATATTCTGCCAAATTCATGATGTTGGCCATCTTACAATTTATTCCTTTAATTCACTTGATATTTACAATTCTTGACAGTATCTGCTTCGTAGCACAAAATCAATCACTTAAATATTATATCAATCAGTGAATCTATTAGGCTCTTAACTCAGAAGAAATAGCAACAATCAATCCGTCAAAAGAAAATAAAGTTCGATTTGACATGATTAAAATCCGAAAATTGGAAGAGAAGTTGTAAATATCTCATACTGTGTTTCCCTTATGCAATTTGGAATTTTAGAAATAAAGTTACTAAACGCAACTATTCGTACTAATATGTTCTATTAATTTGGAAATATTCTGCCAAGATGTTCTATTTAATAATTAGTAAATTTATTAATTCTAATTAATGTACGCATACTTATTAAAATAACATCAACAATTATAAACTATTATACATGTTTGTATATACGAAACTAAAGTAAAAAAAAAAAACGATAGACCTTTACGGTTATATAAAATAATTTATAGATTTGAATTGAAACCAAACATAATTCAGTTCACTTGACGGTTATAATCAAGTTTATTACTATTTCAATTATAATTCTTGGTATCAGTAAATTCTAAACTTATAATTATGTTTGGTTGAGATTAAAAATTTGCTGAACACTCAATTGTTTACATTAAGCGTAAAAAGTTAAAATTAATTTAATTTAAAGTACGATAGAGTTACCCCCCTTAGACCAATCTATCGGTATATAAACGTTTCTTATTTTTATTTTTATTTTTAACATTCATGCGTTTTCCATACATAACCCATTGCCATCCATAACTAATAAGTGATGTTTATACAGTTCTAATGTCTTTCACTTAATGTTATTAAAAGATTAAATCAATGTGTATGTAAATTAATTCACTAATACGTTCAATATAAAACATTAGTATTAAAACTATTTCAATCGATAGTCATAGTTATACTTTAATTCTGCTTAATATCTAATTATAAATTAATTGGTTCTTACATTTACCTTAATTTTAATTAACTTATTTCTATTATTTTTATCAATAATATTATTATTATCTATTTTGAAAGTAATATTTTTAAATTTCACACACACACATACACACCCACCCACACACACACACACACACATATATATATATATATATATATATATATATATATATATATATATATATATATAGTAATTTATAAAATATATATGGCGACTAAGCTACACTGAATATTCTGCGTTTCATCCACTGTAGGATTCGTCAGGCTTATGCGCGAATTTTGTGGTTGCTTCTTGTTTTTATATATGTTGAGGATTTCTAGTTAGCCAATCAGCTTTCTAGTATCCACCGCGCCCCCTCCTATCAGCCAATGGGCATGCATTTTATCGAACAAAGGATCTGTTTTAGAACTAGGTTAGTAGTTTAAGGTAGATATTTTCCCTCCTTTTATATATATATATATATATATATATATATATGAATATACCTATGTGTACACACACAGATGCACACACATATATACATATATATATATATATACATATATGTGTGATCGTTTATGTATATTCATGTTTATTTAATTTATTTATTATATATATATTTTATAAATTACTAACTAGCTCTACCTACGTATTGAGCACTTTTGAAGTAAATACTTAAAGTTTACGCATAAATCTATACTTTCGTATATTAAATTTATGTGAGTAAATGAAGTAGTTATATATATATATATATATATATATATATATATATATATATATATATATATATATATATATATATATATAATTATTTTTTACTATAATAATTAAATATCTACAGACACTAGTGTTTAATCCTTTCGGGAATCTCCAGTGCAGGGTGTCACGATTAACATCAGTCGACAGATTCGAACTCGACAACACGAGCCATCTCTGGCTCGATTAGCAAAGACCGTATCGATTCGGCTACCATTAACCGCGTGAAATAACGTTGAATTTAAACATTTTAATTTTAAATGTTCTTTACGTCAGTCAGACAGTGATCTAATCGTTATACGATGATCTATGCATAAGAGCTAAATAGACCGACTTAATTCAACTGAAAGTGCTCAAAGATAAGAAACGAGTTTCTTAAAGGGACTGTCATAATCATTTTTTACTATAATAAATATCTACAGATACTAGTGTCTCATCCTTTCGGGAATCTATAGTGCAGGATGTCACGATTAACACTAGTCGATAGACTCGAACTCGGCAACACGAGCCATCTCTGGCTCGATTATATATATATATATATATATATATATATATATATATATATATATATATATATATATATATATATATATATATATATATATGAAATAAAATGGAGGTGGAAGGACCTGGATACTCAACGTTTCGCCCGATTTATGCGGGCTTCTTCAAGAGGGATGGTCATTGACTTCTTCAAGAGGGATGGTCATGACTTGAAGAAGCTCGCATAAATCGGGCGAAACGTTGAGTATCCAGGTCCTTCCACCTCCATTTTATTTCATATCGTCGGATTTAATCCAGCTCAACAATCATATATATACATATATATATATATATATATATATATATATATATATATATATATATATATATATATATATATAGTTTTCATATTTTTAAATTTCATTTAGAAAAATATAATTTTCAACGCAAAAATTTATTGTTTGGACAAAAAAAAACAATATTTATATTATTTTCCTTAATCCATGAATTTTCGATGTAGCCTTATCTCCTCAGAGGAAAAGTCATTAGCGAAAATATTAATTTTGGTTTGATTTAATTTTGCTATTAAGCAAAATATATTATTATTATTATTATTATTATTATTATTATTATTATTATTATTATTATTATTATTATTATTATTATTATTATTAGAAAACGTAATTTCTCTGTGTGTGTGTTTTTTTTTTGTTGTTGTTTTTTTTTTTTTTGCGTGACGTGGTCTGTAGGTTCAAACCCCGCACGTAAATTTCTTAATGATTTTTTTCTTTTTTTAGTTTACTGGAAAGAAGTTTACATAAAATAATTTTTTAAAAGAAACATTAGGTTTTCTAGAGTGCAATGTAGAATAACATATATTTTGGACTAAGTTACTGCATGGAGACATGTGAAGCTTCCTCCCGGGAGATTTCACGGATTTCGATGACAATAAAATTATAGGAGTGTGAAATATTCGTTGATCATCATTCAATCCCGGGCAACGTCGGGTCTCTCTGATAGTTTGAAATAAATTTAACTATTTTTGCTTGTATGAAATCAAAAGTATGATTATGCAGCAATGAATGAGGGAAAAATGCATTCAAAGAATTGCTATTTCTTATATCTCTTTTATGTTCATTAAGTCTTTTTTCTAATCTATGTTGGGTTTCACCAACGTATATATCATGGTAATTTGGGCAAAGAACAGTGTATACATACACACTCACACACACACACATATATATATATATATATATATATATATATATATATATATATATATATATATATATATATATATATATATATATGACTGGACGATACACGACATCTTCGACAAATATACGGTGCCGAACTACAACATGACAAGTAAGAAAAAAATAATGTATAGTTTTAAGAAAAAATCCTGATGAAGACTTTTTTTTACATGGTAGTCACCACTTATTCAGGCCAGGAAGCCACTCGTGTACAGTAATCAATGGGATAGTATCGTAGTAATCGTTAGTATTGGAGATTGTATGAAATTTGTTACTTTTAAGGGGGTGGTCTATCAGGAATTTGTTTATGTTGGACTTGAAGACATCCAAGTTGTAGTCAGGTGGGAAACAGGCAAACGAAACAGAGTTCCACAGGCGTGCACTTCTAAGAAAGAAGCTTTGCTAATACAATCTGCGTTTTGATTTAGGCACAGATAAAACTGGGGAAAATTGTTGACAGTGGTTTCAGCTAGACGGGTGTTTTTCGTGAAAGATTGGCGAGGGGGGACCAGAGATTGGAGCTCAGACGAGCACTTGCCATGGAAATAACGATAAAACAAAGACAGGCTCGTAAAGTTCCTTCTGTGGGAGATAAGTTGCAGGGAAGAGAAAGGGCATCCTCCACTAAGCCACGAAGCCTATTTTGTACTCCGTCAAGGTAGGATAGGCTGTTTTTTTTTAGCAGCTTTTGCCCAGATATGGCAGCAGTACTTCATCCTTCGACGTACTTGCCTTTCATATAGATAGAGAATTGCATCAGCAGTGAGATATCTACTGGAGCGGTAGAAGGATCCCACCATTCTCCAGCGACCTTGGCAACAGTCTTTATTATAAACGGAAAAATAGAAACTTTAAATGAATGAATGTTTATTTAAAAAATAAAAATATCGCCTTAAATATAGTTCATTTTGTCTAGCTTTCGCATATACTTTTAGAGAGTCGTGATTTTAAAAAAAATATTTGGGCAACATAGTTTTGCTTTCGTTTTCAAAGCTGGTGACGTTACCACTGTACCAACGTGACACGCATATGAACTGATTAAAATAAACTAAGATAGATGTACAAAATGTATAAAGTTTTTCAATTTTGACCCCTAACCCTAACCCTAACCCTGACCCTAACACTGGCCCTAACCCTGACCCTGACCCTGACACTAACCCTGACCTTGACACTGACCCTGACCCTAACCCTGTCCCTGACCCCAACCCTAACCCTAACCCTAACCCTAACGCTTTCACTTCTTAAAAACTATTTTGACCAGCCATAAAAGATCGAATCATTTGAGGCCCCCAGCGCCGCTCTTGCTCTGCGACTTTTAGTTTCGGGAGAGATAGAGTTTGAAAATATGGAGACAGACAGACAGACAGATAGACAGACATAGTGAGTTTTATATGTAAGATTTATAGAGTATTTATATATTGGCTGTGTATATGTACGTGATTGTGCGTGTGAGTTATAGATTCCGAAACTGCTAGGCGAATTTTAATGATTGGTTGGTTGTTTTTGTTTGTTTTATATCAACCCTTTTCAGGTTATTTAATGCCGAATCCATTGATTTCGAAGAAAAACTTTTGGAATAGAATATATTTTTTGTTTTTAAAGTCTGTTTCTATTTAACCCATAGTTGGAACTCTAACAGACACTACCACTCCGGGTCAGAGTGGACCTGGGAGCAATGGCAACTAAAGGGTGGCTTCACACTTCCCAAAGCCCGCAAGTCAGGGCCTCACCATTGGATATAGTTTAAGATCATATCCAGAACCGAATTTTAATGAAATTTCACACAAATGTGCCTGACAGTGTTCTTAAATAGGTTTTGTATCGGGATTTCTTTGATAAGTATCGATAATCGATAACCAAAAACTCCAATGAAAGAAGGAACAAATGTATATCATCATACGTATATTTGAGAAGGTTCATTACCACACAAGCAGAAAGGCCCAACTTATAAAATCAACAGTAGGTTTTGGGATATTAAAAGGGTGCGTTCAAAATGACCGTTTCTGTATAAAACACAAGTGAATCATGATACTTGACTTTTTTCATTTTAAACTTTAATTCCAGCCATTGTCACCGTACAGGCAGAAAAGTCGGGCATATAAAACCAACAGTAGGTTCTTTGATATAATAGAGGCGCATTAGAAATGATGTTTTTCTGTTTAAGGCACAATTGATGTATGATACTTGACTTTTGCATTTTTAATCATATATAAAAATGATTTCATAAGATCAACAGTAGGTTCTCTACAGTGCAATGTAGACTACGATGTATTGTGGACTAAGTCACTGTAGGGAAGCATTTTAAGCTTCATCCCGGTGCACCGCGATGGGTCCCTAACTAGAAATGGGTGATTTTATTGATTTGGTGACAATAAAAATTTGGGAGTATGAAGCATACATTGATCATCATTCAATCCCGGACAACGTCGAGTCTCCTTACTAATTTTAAAATCTACAAGTGAAGCATGCATGGTCCTCCGTGAGTGTACAATGAACGAGGCATATAAAAAAAAATAACTAAGTTCAGCATCCCCTCCCTATTCAGCCCCGAAAAGTCCCCAGAGGACGTCAAATCCTAGTGAAAATGAACACAAACAGTGCAGTTTTACGCCTTAACATATGTAAATTTGAGTACTGCACCATGCAAAAAAAAAAAAGAAATGATTAAGCCCATCATTTGACCCTTCCCCCATTTGGCCCCAAAAGTCCCCGAGGCCTCAACATATTTAAACTTGAGTTCATCACCATGCAAAACTGCTAAATAGACATACACATAAAATTTTGGACAAATATGGTAAAATAGCCCCCAAAATGGAGTGTTTTTATTAGCCTTAAAAAGAGCCCCTGGGCCACACCCAAAATTTATCGCGAAGTATAGACAAACAAAATTATGTAGAAATCAGTTAGTTACAACTTTTCAGAAAGTTTTATAAAAATCCAAGGCATCAATTTTTTTAATAAGCACAAAAGTGTCAATTTTAGCCATTAACCCGAAAGGCACCCCTGGGGGGGGGTATAACCGGAGTTTTCCCCGTAAATCTGTTCTGTTATATTTTTACTCATATCATGTTCAATGTTTCTACAAAGTTTTTAAAAAATCCAAGGCGTAGTTATTGAGAAGAGTGCGGACAGACGGACGAACAAACGGACGAACGGACAAGATTGAATTTACAGGCATGCCCTCCTTTTATCGGGTGACCAATAATATACTTGAAGCGTATTTTTTTTTTAATCAAAATTACTGGATTCTACATGAAATAACCTGAAAAGGGTTGATATGCCATAAAGTATAAAATGAAACCAAATACCATGAATAAATACTTGAAGATAAAATGTTTTATCAAAACCAATTAATTCGACATTAAATGACATTACACGTTGAATTAAACTATTTCGGTAAAAGTTTCACCAATAAAAAATGATGAATCTAAGATTTCTTTTCAGGTTTTGATGCCATTAAAATCCAATGTTATTTCTGAAAGAAGATGAAATAAAATAAATCGTGTGTAAGACAGGTACCCTGCACCCGACTTCTACTGAACGATTCGCAACCAGCTTGAAGATATTTTCTCTGCGTTATCTTTATTCCAAGTTGAAAACATTTGTCATAATGAAACCTAATAGTAAAAGTATATTCATCTCAACAGGTTTAATTGTAAACAGCATTAATCTATGAACACGTGCGCATCTGCTACGATCACTAAAAATAATCTGCATGTGCATCCCAACTTACGTTATTATTTAGAAAGTCGTTCTTAATATTGGGAGGATTTAGTTTACGAAACAGAAGCAATTGATGTAATCATAGTTAACAGATGGGTTCGTTGATTTCAGGGTCGCAACAGACATGTATGTGACAAAGCGTGTCTGGATTTTTACGACCGAAGAATATCTTGTCCTTTTCTTTTCCAGTTTTAACAACTAGTCCTTTTACTTTTCCAAGCTTAATCTTAACCATATTACTTTTCATGTTCGCATTTTTCTATGTAATCCATGATTTTTCCAGGATCGCCTTGAAATAATATTTTCTTTTGTTTTTGTTCAATACCATACGCATTGTCAACAATCCATAAAAAATTATTATCAACTTCTTAAATTAAGCAAATAAAAAAAATCAAATGACACTGACGAAAGTGCATTCTGGAGACTAAGTAGAATATCTTAATTCTGGAGCACAAATGGTCACTCGTTTTAATGGTATTACTCTCGTCTCCGTAGCTCTTCAACGTTTTGGACTTTAATTAAAAAAAAAAGAAGAAATAATTTCTAGCAATGGCGATGGAGCTTACTAATATTGTTTTTCTTTCAAACAACATGAATTATTTTATTTGCTCTGCTCTATCAGTTAAATTGTAAACAGCATTAATCTATGAACACATGCGCGTCTACTCGGATCACTAAAAATAATCTTAAAGATTCTGTGTACCTGGGTGGTCTTATTAGCTAGAACACACCTGCCATACACAAAAACATCCCACCCAGCATGTCGAAAGGTCAGAATGCAACAGAATTGATATGACCTTAAATTTTCTCAAACGAAATCAGACCACAAGGAGGTAATGTTAGCAACAGTATATATTATTTCCCATAACAACGCTGCTCTGAAAAAGATAACCAACTTAGCATATTGAAAAGTGAAAGTGCTACAAAGTTGTTGTGACCTAAAAATTAACAAAAGTATATTTTTTTACATAGAAAAATGCGAGCATGAAAAGTAAATATTGCATTAAGGATTTTTTTTAATTCAATTTAACATTAAATATCAATTCTTAATGCTTCAATATTTTAACTTATAAATTTATTATATTTTTTACTAGAATATCTTGTCGTTTTCTTTTCGAGTGGTAACAACTAGTCCTTTTACTTTTCCAGGCTTAATCTTAACCATATTACTTTTCATGTTCGCATTTTTCTATGTAATCCATGATTTTTCCAGGATCGCCTTGAAATAATATTTTCTTTTGTTTTTGTTCAGTACCATACGCATTGTCAACAATCCATAAGTAATTATTACCAACTTCTAAAATTGACCAAATAAAAAAATCAAATAAAAAAACGCAATTAAGTAAACAAACAGAATGAAGTGATAAAAAAGAGAGAAGCAGAATTAACGGGTGACGTCGTAAGTGAAATATCAGCCCTAGCACGGCAAATAGTATCACTTTTGTTACCTCTCTCTATACAACCCAAATAAGATGGCATGCGAGCGATACCCCCGCTATGATTTATGAAGGTGTCGACGACGAAATATTTACTATGGTAACCAACAGCCAATTAGAAGAAATTGTCTCTCAAATGTTAATGTTGAAAAAGTTGCTATAGTAACGAACAGCCAATCAGAAGAAACCGTCTCCTACGTTCCTTATTTATTCTCAAGATTTTTGAACATCAGTAATTTTATTATAGCTATGGACTGTAAAATTTGTTTGAAATTTGGTCGCGAAATGAGTGAGCGGTGAAGCTTTAATGCAGACTTAAACTAACACTTAACTTCATATATTCCAACACGGAAGTATTTGAATGATTAACCACAACATACTGACCTCTAAAAAATATCCAAACTCAGCATTGCTAAAAATCAAGGTAGCACAGATCTGTTGTTGTATTAATGTTCTCAAAAGGGAATTAAGAGTACAAGAACTCAAATTTGCCCAGCTGGGCAAATTTGAGTCCTTGTACCGGAAGAATATCTGGTAAAGAAAACATTGTTTAGTAAATCGTGATCTTTTGCATTTCACTACGTTAAACATGGATATAAATATCACTAAAACATTCGCTGGGTCATAAGCTTTATTTCGGTACCTTACTTGTCTGGGCGGGTTGCCTGTAGACTGAGATAAACCGCGTCACACACATAGACACACACACACACACACACACACACACACGTACATAGACAGACAGTAAATCGAACTTACTAAGGGAGATAATAACTTCCGGTGAATACCGGAAAATATCCAGTAAATAAAACGTTGTTTAGTAAATCGCTACTTTTTTGCATTTTTTTATTTTTTATTTTTTGCATTACCATGCACCAAACATGGATATAAATATCACTAAAACATCCGCTGCGTCATAAGCTTCATTTTGGTACCTTACTTACTTGTGTGGGCTGCCTGTAGGCTGAGATAAACCGTGTCATACACACAGACAGTAGGAAAATTTATAATAAGATATCTTATTAGCAAGAAAAACACGGCCCAAAAAAAAGGCATCTAATTTCATCGGCTTAATATTCACACGAAATATGAACTGGATCAAATACATTGATGACATTGCGAAGGCTGCTGCAATGAAGGTGGGCTTCCTCTATCCTGCTAGAAAACTACTCACACCTGAGAATAATTCTGTACCTCTACAAGGCCACCATTCGCCCAAGCATGGGGTATTGTTGCTACATCTAGGCTGGTGCACCTACCGCTAGTCTCTCCCTCTTGTATAGGGTCCAACAAAGGGTCTTCAATCTAATATATCCCACTTTGTCAACTTCTGCCCAATCGAAGCGATACTGCATCCCTGTGCCTGTTCTATAAGTATTTTAATGGACTGTGCTCTGATGAACTCATTGCACTTGTGTCCCCTTCACGTACATATCCCCGACAAAACACGTTTAGCAACAAAATCACACCCCTTCACTATTAAGGTTCCTAAATGCCAGAAAGTTTTCTACTCTAATAGCTTCTTACCTAGACTTTGGAATTCCCTTCCTACTACCTGCTTCCCTGACTTTACTAATATGCAAACGTTTAAATGTAACGTAAGCCAACATCTTGTTAATCTTTCTTAGGCATAGTCCCGAATAGTAGCGCCTTACATCCAAGTGGAAATATACCTTGTTTGGGATGGAGGTGAGTAAAACAACAAAAAAAACAAAAAACAAAAAACTCCGCATTGCAAGATTTTGTAGTGCTAGAGTCGTGCTAAAGGCTAAAATGCTACAAATTTGTTGCGGCCTTAGTTCCAAAAAGAAATAAGACCACAAGGAGGTAGAGTGAAAAAGAGCGTGTATTTCTAAACATGTTTTAGATGTGTTTCCAAATGGCAGGCGTTGCAGGTGATAGATATCCGGTCCAGGGAAAAGGAGGGTGGGGTACAGACAACTTAAAACATCTCAAGGAGTGAAAGTCAACAACAGTACGGGGTGACCCATAAGTCACTTTACATTTTGAAAATTCAATAACTTTTTTTCTATTAATATATTTTAATTTTTCTTTTCAGAATCATAAAATAGAATCTTTGGAAAGTTTTTGAATGGATCAGTTTACAACAGAATAACGAGTGCGGATAATTGAATTTCACTTTTAAAATGGTCAATTGTTGCAATGCAAAGATCTTATATGCGCCATTTCAATGTTCAATACCCTCTTAAAAGATATGCTATATAATTTGTTCAACCTCAGTTAGTACACATGCCAGGTCATTGGTGGCAAATAAAATGGAGCAACTGCACATACAGCTAGAGCAACAAAGCAGTTGTTAACTGTGATGTTTCAGGATCGAAAAATCTCTTGAAAATTCGATTTTGAATAGCCTCTACGTTTATCTAATTTGACAGAACTAGACTTTTGGCTTTGGAGATATCTTAAAGACAAAGTGTATGCAAATAAGCCTCGAAGCATCTAAGAACTTAAGGCAAACATACAGAGGAAATTCTTTCCCTACAACTTCCGATGTTAAGAACTTTCATAAAGAATAGCTTAAAAAGAGCTCGACTTTGCAAAGCCGAGAATGGAGGCTACTTAAGAGACATTATCTTTCGTAATTATGTCAGAACTAATTTACACACTATAAACAGTGTAATAAAAAAAAAGAATTAATTAAATACAATCATTTAAGAAAAAGTTATTTGATTTTCAAACTGTAAAGTGACTTATTAGCTAGAACAACGCTATCTTCAGCAAGATATCTCACTCAGTATTGAAAAATGTCGCAGTGCTATAAAATTGTTGGTTAGATAATCCCTATTAAATAAAAACTGTCTGTTATTTTTTGTAGACATTTCAAGTAGCCAGCTTCTAGACAGTTGAATCCAATTAGTATTGGAAAAGGTCGTAGTGTTACAGAATTGTTGTGGCCTTGAAGTTCAAAAAAAAACAATAAAATAAGACTACAAGTTAAAACTGAAAAAGAAGAAGACAAAATATTCTAGTAAAAAATATAATAAAATTATAACTAACTAGCATTTCAGCCCGGCGTTCCCGGTTGTTTCGAGGTGTGTGTTGAGCTGGAAAAAGAACAGTGATAGTAGGAGGGCAGGCTCGAACCCGTACCGCGAAGGAGGAAAAGAAGGTGAAAAAACGGGACGTCGTTGCTGTTACGACCACCGCAAAACCGGAAGTGCCGTAGGTTTAAATTAAGGCTGAACAATCGCAAAGAAGGGAAGACTTTCGAAAATATCGGCGAAAAAAGCGACCCCTCCCTGTTGAAAAGTGCCCAGTTGAGGGTGAAGAAATTAATATTTTTAGCCACTTTTTCGGTATTTGTCGTATGAAGGGAGGAGCTTCAAAACGATACTGATTTTGTGAAAATCCGTCGCCTTTGTCGAAAGTTGTAGGTAGGCATGCAAACATACATACATACATACATACATTTATATATTGGTAACTCAAATTTTTGACCAAAACCGATTAAAAATATTGCCCTATCATTGAATACCCTTTCTCTAAAATTTCAAATGTTTAGACCAGAAATTGTCTGAGTAATTTGATAAAGACCGTAGAGGTCAATTTTTTAAAAATTTTACCCCTATTATGATCCTTTAACATATTTTTTTAGGATCAAATAAAACTATTAAGTTAGATCCATGTCCAAGGAACCTATATCTAAAATTTCAAGTGTTTATCTCCAAAATTGGCAGAGGAGTTTGGTAGAGTTCTTAAAGGTCACAGCGTTTAACTTTGACCGCTTAACAGCCAAATTTCTGGCCGAAATAGGATTGCAAAGATTTTCCCAAAACTCAGTACCCTGTATATCAAATTTCGAGGCTGTAGACTAAAAACTAGAGTTATTGCGTAGGGAAATGTTCACATGTAGACACACAGACACACAGACACGTTCACTTTTATAGATATATAGATTTTAAGTTATATATTTATTATATTTTTTGCATAAGGAATGTAAAAAAAACCAATTCAATATTATATAAAAATTCTTAATGCTGAAATATGTTAAGTTATAAATTTATTATATTTTTTGCTTAAGGAATTAACTATATGTATATATGTATATATATATATGTATATATGTGTATATATGTGTACATATATGTATATATATATGTATATATGTATATATATATGTGTACATATATATATGTGTGTGTTTATATATATATGTATATATATGTATATATAGATAATATATGTATATATAATATACATATAACATATATGT
The DNA here is from genome assembly GCF_053919585.1 of Euprymna scolopes. Lineage (NCBI taxonomy): Eukaryota > Metazoa > Mollusca > Cephalopoda > Sepiida > Sepiolidae > Euprymna > Euprymna scolopes. Next base: position 40,704,166 of record NC_136523.1, on the reverse strand, counting down.
AAAGATACATGTATATATATATATATATATAATATATATATATATATATATATATATACATATATCAAATTGACATCGCAATCGTATAGGATAAGGAGTTATAATATTTCAAATGTATACTTTGTCTCAATTATTTAGCAAATAAGGTGTAAACCGTTATAATTATTTTCTAATATTTTCTCCTCTGAAGAGATGGTAGACATCGAAATCCTATAGGATAAGTAGTTATTATATTTCAAATGTATTCTTTGTCTTACATAGAATAATAAAAATGTTTTGATTTAAAACTAAATCATTTCACGCCATAAATTCTTAAATTCATTGGATGACTAAAATTTGATTTATTTGCTCTATCTTGTATATCGAGCAATTCTTATTTTGGTGGAATAATACTTATAGAATATTACTGCCAGTAATACCTTGCAAATCTTATAATCACAGGTTTCCATACCAGCTGAGTGTGAAATAATTTTATTCTGAAGTATGTATATATATACACAATATATATATATATATATATATATATATATATATATATATATATATATATAATATAAAGCTGAATGTGTGTGTGTGTGTGTGTGTGTGTGTGTGTGTGTGTGTGTGTGTGTGTGTGTGTGTGTGTGTGTGTGTGTGTGTTTGTGTGTGTGTGTGTGTCTGGTCACGAATAGGCTCCTACATGGTTGACTATTTTAAAAAAACTGATTACATATAATGATAGAAGATGTAAAACACAGGAACGGGTATGTTTGATCTGGCAGAACGGTGGTTCATTAAAATTGTGGGGTCTGCGTTCGCGCCTGGTCCACAAAGTATGGAAATAAAAAATTTAAAAATTAAAAAAAAAAAGTTTACAAGTGCTTTTGATATAGATGTACATAATAATACTTTGATAAGTATGTTTTAACTTAAATAGGAATGGTAAATTAAAATTGTGGGTTCTGCGTTCGCGCCTGGCCTCCATAGAATGGAAATAGGCACAAACTTTAATAAAGACTTTTCATATCTATCTGCGTAAGTATACTTTGATAATTATGTTTCAGTTTGAAGAAATATGGTATAATAAAATTATGGGGTGTTCGTTCGCACCTAACCTTCATAGAATAGAATTATGTCACAAAGTTTAACAAGATTTTTTAATATAGATCCACAGAAGATTGAGATAAGTGTTTCAGTATGAACATGTATGGTATAATAAATGATGGGTTTTTATCTATTTTATTTTTACTTTCATCATATTTTGCTTTGGTTTTGATACCCCCAAATTTTAAGCTATCTCTTTACAACCCTTCCTTTTTATAACCTATCATTCTTTAATAAATCAGAGTCCATTTTCTGTAGGCTGTTTTTGAACCCAGTCAACAACGCGTACTTTTGCTAGTATATATATGTATATAATTTGTTTACTTTACATAATATTGGGATGTAATTTGGTTCATAAACGTTTTTCATACATAATTTCCGTTAAAATTTAAACAATGCTTATATCACAGAAAACACAACTCTGACAATATGTACATGTAAACAGGCCCGTGTGCTATCTCTTTACAACCCTTCCTTTTCATAACCTGTCATACTTTCATAAATCAGAGTCCATTTCTGTAGGCTGTTTTTAAACCCAGTCAACGACGGGTACTTTTGCTAGTATATATATATATATATATATATATATATATATATATATATATATATAGTAATTTATAAAATATATATGGCGATTAAGCTACACTGAATATTCTGCGTTTCACCCACTATAATTCTATAGTGGATGAAACGCAGAATATTCAGTGTAGCTTAATCGCCATATATATTTTATGAATTACTAACTAGCTCTACCTACGTATTGAGCACTTTTGAAGTAAATACTTAAAGTTTACGCATAAATCTATACTTTCGTATATTAGGTTTATGTGAGTAAATGAAGTAGTTATATATATATATATATATATATATATATATATATATATATATATATATATATATTATCAGTTCTTTCAACATATAAAAACCTCGCTACGTATTTTACAGATTGGTTTTGTTTGTAAAAAATATTTTTTTATTTTACTCATATATCATTCAGAAGACAATTTTAATAAACACATGATATGAATTCCTGTGTATATTTCATTTCCAACATTATAAACAAAATTTCTAACACAATTTTCTTGAGGGTTTTTTTTTCTGATTTTTTTAATAAAAAAATGCATTGACTGTTTGACATAAACGAAACAGATTTGGAACATGTACGGAAGTTTTAAATATTTTCATTTGGCTTCAGTCGAAGTCGTCAGAAATCAAGGGCTACGAGGTGCTTTCAGTAAGCTTCCAGACTTTTTCGTAAGGGTATTTTAATCGTCGTAGACTCTTTAAGCTTATAATTTTCCCTAAAAACATAGACTTAAACTCCTTCTTTTCTGATAGTGTTGATTTTCATCAACCATAAATTCTTTTATTTTTAAAAATTGAATGTATTTTTAATTTCATCATTACAATTATTTCCCCATTTTAATCCGTGGACCACATACCGGTTCCATAAACCATATGAAATCGTTTTCCCCCCAATTTTTTATCGCATAATTTGTCAAAAAGACTTTCATTAGAATTTGTTGGCCCTTAAAATTGTGGCATCACTTAGCGGCAGACGTGAACGTAATTTTTAACAAGGAGAATGTAGCATCTGTTTGTAAATACAGAACAACCGGTTATAGGCCGTATTTGTTTCTGCACATGGAATAATATCACGTAACAACAAATTGCCGATAGATATTATCGTATTTATAGCAAAATGCGTAGTTATTTATCGATTATTTCTTTTTTAGTGTTGATTTTTCAAAGCATTTCCTGTATAATCATATATTAGCAATATTGAGCTCACTAAAATAAAATTATTAATTTATTTTTCAAAGATTTGAAAGTAGTGTTTTTCGTAAACAGAATGAAAATAGATCATTTGTTTGCTAATCTGAAAGGTAATTATTATTAACATATTAAACGAATTTTACACTTCAAAACAGGAAAGATGAACAATTGAACACACTAAAATTGCGGAATTTCAACCTTAAAATCTGATACGTGCACAGTTGTTTATTGTTTGTTTTATGTACACTCCTCACCCTCCCCACAATAAAATATATTTTATTCTGTTTCGGCTGATTATTTTAAGCGTACTTGCATCCACAAATAAAGGACATTTGTAGGCAATATATATATATATATATATATATATATATATATATATATATATATAGCTGAGTACGTTAGAAGAAAAGAGTGAGCTCAGATCTATAAGAGGAGGCTTATCTGGACAATATAAAGCTCAGCAAGTATCATTGGAGCTTATATAGGAGAACAATAAGAATGGGAAATGAAGTCACAAAAACTATATATTGGTAAATATAGACTGGTTCATTTATTCAATGAGGGAATACAAATAATTAGTTGGCGGATAGAAGGGACCCTTCTCCTAATTTAATTTATATAAATCTAAACATATATATAATATTGATTATGTAAATAAAATACACATTATGAAGTTCGTTCTTCACTTAATCGGTGAAACTTTCGTATTGATTGAATAATTACTTGATTTTCGGTAGATTTTTCAAAGAGAGGCTCCATTACAAAATACTTACGTCCCTTTCTGTTTTTTGACGTGCGTAAAGTATTGAGTCTGCCTTTAAAAAAACGTTAATGTTGAAAAAGTTGCTATAGTAACGAACAGCCAATCAGAAGAAATCGTCTTCTATGTTCCTTACTTATTCTCAGGATTTTTGAACATCAGTAATTTTATTATAACTATGGACTGTAAAATTTGTTTGAAATTTGGTCGCGAAATGAGTGAGCGGTGAAGCTTTAATGCACATTTAAATGAGTTTAACTCACACTTAACTTCATATATTCCAACACGGTAGTATTTGAATGATTAACCACAACATACTGCCCTCTAAAAAATATCCAAACTCAGCATTGCTAAAAATCAAGGTAGCACAGATCTGTTGTTGTATTAATGTTCTCAAAAGGGAATTAAGAGTACAAGAACTCAAATTTGCCCAGCTGGGCAAATTTGAGTCCTTGTACCGGAAGAATATCTGGTAAAGAAAACATTGTTTAGTAAATCGTGATCTTTTGCATTTCACTACGTTAAACATGGATATAAATATCACTAAAACATTCGCTGGGTCATAAGCTTTATTTCGGTACCTTACTTGCCTGGGTGGGTTGCCTGTAGGCTGAGATAAACCGCCTCACACACATAGACACACACACATACACGTACATAGACAGACAGTAAATCGAACTTACTAAGGGAGATAATAACTTCCGGTGAATACCGGAAAAATATTCAGTAAATAAAAGGTTGTTTAGTAAATCGGTATTTTTTTTTGCATTTTTGCATTTTTTTTTTTTTTTTTTACATTTCCATACACTAAACATGGATATAAATATTGCTAAAAATCTGTTGTTGCATTAATGTTCTCAAAAGGAAATTAAGAGTACAAGAACCCAAGTTTGCCCAGCTCGAACGCTCGAAAGACGTGATTTCTTTACATCGTTCGACACCTGTTTTTTGATTTCGTTTGACCTCCGGTGCTTTTCCTTGTCACCCATCTTCCGTTTAATCCCGAGAACAATACTTATTTTTACAGATCTGGACCATTATATGTAATAATCTGGCCTTTATTAACGTTCGCACTGGCTAAGTTAATCGCTACTTACGTAGAGCCCCTTATATTTCAAACAAAGCAGATGTTCTACAATTTCTACAACCAATAACATTTGTCTTATAATATTTATATCCGTACGCGACGGTGAACCAATTAAATATGCTATTATCGTTAGATATCAAGGTCGACATTTGGCGACGAATGTATGTAACAATAAAACATTTATCGAATGTACCAAAAATTTATTTCAATAAAAATTATGATCCTCACTCTTGTTTGATATCTAAACCGTGTGTACTGAGAAATCATTTTGACAAAAGCATGCAGAACAATTATCAAATGTGCGAAAAGGTCATTTGAATACAAATTATGAACACGACAGAGGCACCCGCTGTAAAGAATCAACAAACTCGATCAATTGTCAAAAAGAAAATAAGTTAAAAGTATGATGTCTGAAAGAACATTTTCGGCAATAGGTTATACAGGTGTAAGCAGAATCAGGTCAATTCAGTGAAACGACAATGGGCGAATAAAACGCGCTTGGAGTGTGGCTACAGAGAAAATGCATCGCAAAAAGGGCTCTTTGATGTTGTCACAAATGGTTAGAAAAAGGATATCGCTTGTTTGTCAATTTATTATCGAGAAACATTTTAATTTAGGAATGTTGGCGATATCGCCCGCAAATACCCGATGACTTTCTAGGAAATTATTCTTACTAGAAAGATATCCAGGAAACGAATGCCAACTGTTGCAATATTTTTTTAATTATACTGAGGGTATGGTCCTTGACAGTCGGGAGATTCTATTTATAGATGATGCTGTTAGGAACTGACGAATAAAATTGATTCACGTTCTGCTACCAACCAATCAGAAACCAGAATTGCTTCTTAAAAATTAAACCTGTTCTATAGCAACTTCGCATATGTTTTTCTTCGTCTCAACACGGGAAGAATTTTTTGCTCTGTCGCTTCCAAGTTAAGAACTATCTACTGAGAACCAGTCACCTGCAAGACTTGTGTAGAATCATCGGAAAACTCAAGAGAAACGACAATGGCCGAATAAAACGCACATAGGATGTGGCTACAGAAAAATAACATCGCAAAAGGGCTATTTGATGTTTTCACAAATGGTTAGAAAAAGGATATGACTTGTTTGTCAGTTTATTATCGAGAAACACTTGAACTTAAGAATGTTGGCAAACTTCACGCGATATCTTTCTAGGAAATTATTCTAACTAGAAAGATATCGAGGAAACGAATACCAACAAATCATCTAATTCATCCGGGAAGAAACAACCAATCTAATTCCCCTGTGTGCATTTCTCTACTTACAACCGTCACCGATAATTTATATATTAATAGGATAGTGTGAGTGTTATTTATTTTGTGGTTCACGCTTACATGCGAGTGGCTTTCGTTTAATTGTTATGGAATTCTATTTCTTGTAGTAAATAATTTTACCAAGAACATAAGTTTTGGTTTCAGCTTCGAATGTGCCGTCAACTATAATCAGAAACCGGAACCAAAACTTATGAAGACTTTTTGGTAAATCATTAAGCAAGCAATCTATTTTTTAAATAAATAATTTTATCAAGCATTCTTCGTAGGTTTTGGTTTCGATTATAGATGAAGGGACCCAAAGTATACACACACACACACACACACACACACACCCACACACATATATATATATATATATATATATATATATATATATATATATATATAAGAGCAAATACTTAATAAAACATGTTAAAACACTTTGAAAAAGAGTTAAAACATATTTAATTTGAAAAGGAAACACTAGATAAGTGGATAGTTATTAATCCGCGGAGTTTCAAATAAATACTTTCCTTCTCATCAGAGGGTAGGAATTAGCAAAATGCGGGATCGGATTTTGCATGCAAAAGTATTTGATGAAACTGCAAGTAAGTCAAAGATCTTATTTGATAACAAAAAGTGAAGCAAAGGGAATATGGTGAAGAAAAAGGTGATTTCACGTGAATGGATAGTCTGATGAAAGCTAAAGTATCCAATGACGGTAAAATCCAAAAATGTAACTCCAAGAAAGTTAGTTAAATTTCCATTCGCACAAGTAAAATCCAAGGAAATAGCGTAATTGGAAAATGATTCAAAATAATCCTAAAGGCCGAAATCCGTGGAATAATTCACAAATAGGTACAAGGAAAAGGGGAAAGAATTCAAATATTATTAATAAAAGAAAAATAAGATATGCGTTATCTCGGCTGCCAAGAAAAGGTGTAATTAAGAAAAATGGAGGAAGAAGAAGAGAGAAAAAATGAGTGAAGAAGAAGAGAAAAAAGATTGATGGTGATAGAATTAAATTTAAAATAGAAAAGCAAATGTCAAAATGACCCAGACAAGACGACATTAAAAGGCGCCAAAAATATAGGGCAAAAAGAGGTCAACTGAAAGATACAGGTTATTACTTAAGAAAATATCAGCAGAAGTTATTAAAAGACACTAAATAAAAATTTTTAAAAATTTTAATAAAAACATTTAAGGAGAGGATGGCCGGTATCTGCAAATTCCGGATAAAGCAAGTAAGTATGTAAGTAAATGCATATAGTTAAATATAAGTAAATGTAAGCAAATATATACAGGATATGAAAGTGTAGGTAGATTGATATATTTGATAGATAGGATTATTTAAACACCAAAATGAAAATTGTAGATAAAAAAAACCGGCCAACCAAAGAAGAAATAAAGAATTAAAATAAAGGATTATTAAGTTAAAGTATTAAGAAAGTATGTAGAAAAGCGATAATGTTAAAGAAAAATTATATCTATCTGAAAGATTAAAGTAATAGCTATGTAATTTCAAAATTACCATAATTAAATTTGGACTTATGTTTACAGAAAGAGATCAGTTCGTTTTTAGAATATATTATATTGTTACTTTGAGGGGAAGTAATTGTAGTTATAGGTTCGGTTTTTCAGAGGCAACATGACTTAGAGTCTTTTTTATGATAGTCCATTTTATTGAGAAGGGGGGTATTATTAGAATTAAGTTTTTTAATTGAAGTGGTTAGAGAAGTTCCCTGGTTATTATTAGAATTATAGTTGTTAAATGAAGAAATGTTTGATATTATTTTCTTAATTAATGTTGAAGTAGCGCCGATATATGTATGTACTTTATTAAAAGCTCGAGGTATGGTATTAATATTAATTTGCTTATTTGTATTATGGAAATGGTTTGAATTTTGTTCATTATGTTCAACAAAGGGTGGGACAATGATTGTACGACGACTGTTTTGGAGGAGATAATAAGTGTTGTTAGTGTTAGGATGGATGTTAGGAGAATTATTATTGTCATCATTATTATTATTATTATTATTATTATTATTATTATTATTATTATTATTGCTAGTTGTATGATTGTAAATGGAGGGGCTGCTCGAGTGGCATATTGGGTTAGGAACTATATCAGATGGAGGATGGGAAGAAGGATAACTTGAAGACAAAATATTAGTGACTGTTATGGGAGGATTGCGTGGGAGCTCAGTAATTGTGCATGAATATATAACATCTTTATGGATGCAATCATTATTGAGTGGGCAAAGATGTTTGTTATTACAAGTACAGTTAGTTTTGGGTTTAATTGGAAAAGGGAATTTTTGGACTGATTTAATTTTTTTGTTATTAGATGTTAAGATTATTTGTTCTAAATTAGGCATTGTTGAATAAGAAATCCTGATTGAGTTTTTATTGAAAATAGAACTATATCTGTGTTGGTATTTGAAAGAGTTTTGTACAATGTTGAAGAATTCCTTAGGTATATTAGTTTTGACATTTACGCTATATGGAGGATTAAACCAAATATTTTTCTCTCTTCTGATGCGACTGGGTGGGTTAGAGGTATTACGATCAGTATTTTGGTTTGGATTATATATGTAGACTGGTTCATTGTTATTGATAGGGACAGATCTTGTTATTTGAACTGGTTTCTTACGAGTCATATTGTGTGTGATTACAGATTTAAGGCGGCCAGCAGGAGGAGCATAATGGTTGTATTTAATCTTTTCATTATGTCCTGAGTTCCTTAAGGCATTATTGAAGAAAGTAACATTTTTATTAAAAGTTTTTTTTATCAGCAGAAAGAGCAAGAATTATTCTAGAAACGGATGGTACTATATATTTTATAATTGAGTTGGGGTAGTTAGAAGATTCATGGACGTATAAAAGCGTAAGGTTGGATTTATGATAGGGGCTATGAGTTTCGGTGTTAACATTAAGTGTAACATCTAGAAAATTTGAAGTTTTTTTGTTTGGTTCGATAATTATAGAAAAGCCAAAGTTATTAAAGAATTTGTGTAATTTTTTAATTGTTTTGTTGTACTCTCTTGGCCTAGATGTTGTAGTAAAAAGGGCATCATCTCTATAAAGACCCCATTGGATATGTTTAAAGTGGTATTTAAGTTCTTTCAGTAAGAAGACTCCCACTAAATCGGTAACTTCTGCAGAGTCAGAAGTATCTATCAAGATGTCAAAATCATCAGGGGTGTATTTTCTAGTCCAAAACTTATTGTTAAATTGTATAAAGGACTTTCTCGCTAGGAGAATTAATTTAATTTCTAAATTAGTTATATCAGAATTTCTTTTAGCAAAGATTAGAGAAATTGATTGATAATAATTTAGGATGTCAAAAGTTATGAAGTTAAGGAGGTGTTTATTTTTAAGGGAGACAAACCAATTAATTATAGAATGTGAATTTAGCCAAAGAGGGAAACTTACTTTTTCTTTAATAGAAGGGATGATTCTATCTAAGATATTTTTGCTTACAGCACCTAAGTCAGAGTTAGATGGGCAGATCAATCTGACGGAGGGGTGGTCATAGAAATTAGGTTTATGATCCTTGAGGGTGAATCTAGGGGTACCCGGAGAAATTATTGCAGTGAAGTCAGTAAATGTTTAGCTTTAGAATTAATGAAATCTAAAGTTTTACGAGAGACTATTTTATAAGATTTTATTAAGTTCTTTATACAAAAATCTTTTATATGTATGATAGTCAAGTGTATATATATCATTCCTTAATTGGAATTCATTTTTGTAATGAGCATGAGTTGGCCGAAATGTCGTAAAAAATAAAAACTAATAAAGATGAGAATGATAGTCCGAAATAAAAATAAATTAATATAGTCAAGTTTATAATAATTGTTTGTCTTATCAGCAGAGACGAATATATGTTTATTCTTTTAAACTTTCTAGGCAAAATTATTTATTTTTCGAGTAACCGTATTATAATGGTGTTTTTGTTTCTTAAATTTATCATAAGCTCTATCTCCTATTTGGTTTTATCGAGCTTTTACATCTGGTTGAGATTACTTTATAAATATTAATTCTGTAATATTTACAATATACTTTAGTTTTTCCATCTTGGATCATTTTGGTAAATTTAATTGTAATTTTTATATATATATATATATATATATATATATATATATATATATATATATATATATGCATTCAAGTCATATGGATATATTTTCTTTTCTTTTTTTTTTGGAAATCGCAACTTCATAATATATATAAATCGAAAGAATATAAACTCTATATTAATATATACGAAATTTGCAAGAATTAAAATATCATATTTAAGCGTACTTTTAAACCGTGCTATGCCAGGCGTCCCTGCTAGCGTAGATGAATTCTTCTGTAGGTTTAACAAAAGATATACAATAATATCAGGGCGTCTCCATTTACGCTGAATATCTACAGATTGCCAACATCAATATATTACAGGTGAATGAGTCCCCCGTGGAATTTCAACAGGTCCCGCTAGTTAAGAATATATTGTTATATTTTCATACATCTGTGTGTCGCAATTTTATTAAACATAGCAGAAATGCAACAGCATATCAAATTAAATAGTTCCGCCTACAATAGAATATGGACAATTCAGTTTTCTTCTTTCTTTCTTTTTTTAAGAAAGTGAAATGCAATCTTATGGAATGGCAAAACTCCATTAAATCCTCTCGACAGGTTCCTTCTATTAAATTCGATTTAGATTTTGGTGAAACGATTTCAATTGAAGCCCTGCATATTACGGAAAATCGAAATGTTGTATATTTATCCCGTTAGAAGGAAGCGGTGATCCGAATAATGCAAATAATACAACAAAATGAATCCACATACCCATACTTCCGTTTACATACCCATACTTCCGTTTACATACCCATATTTCCGTTTACATACCCATACTTCCGTTTACATACCCATATTTCCGTTTACATACCCATACTTCCGTTTACATATTTCAAATGTAAAGACGCGTTAGACTTTTTCAAAAATCACAGCTACTGACCTCATCTATTTCTTCATCCCCATCTAAAATATTTTGCTGAAGACACGCACCTCGATCTGATTAGGAGTGAACATTTTTTTAGTAGTAGGAATTGCCTAATCTATTTCCTGCTTCCTTTGTTCCAGCTCGTTTTACACGTTGGTCTAGTGGTCTTCATTCAATTCGTATTTTTGATAGCTTTTCTATAATATAAATCTCACCTGTCGGTTCAAATGTATGTATGTATGTCTCGCAAAAACTTTCGACAGAAGCGACAAATCCTGACAAGATCAGACAACAAATATCGAAAAATTGGCCAAAAACATTAATTCCTTCACCCTAAACTCGGCCGTTTTGTACAAGGAGGGGTCGATTTTTTTCGCGGACATTTTCGAAAGCCATACTCTATTTTCAATTGACTAGCCTTAATTTAAACCTTCGCCACTTCCGGTTTGGCAATGGACGCAACGGTAAAGACATCAAGGTTTTTTTTCACGTCCTTTTCCTCCGGTTCGAGCCTGCCTGACGACTACCACTTTTTTTTTTGTTCAACACAAACCTACAAACACCTGGGCAACACCTGGCAGTCAGGCTAGTTGCAATAATAAGGAGAATAGAAATGGCTCTTCGGTTTATTTCCGTCAGCTTCATAACTCTCGCTTGCCTAGTTTTCTCTTTACAGTCCATATGCAATGTTTCTGATAAAAGGGGAAGAATTGATGTTTTATAGGTCGGAAGCTATCCACCTAACACTTATCGTAAATACGTTTTTAATTTTCAATAGAATTTTCAACTCTATCATCCATCAAGTGGCTTCATCCCTTGTCTGATGTAATTGTAGCATTCTCTTCCTGTTCATTGTTTTGAACCTACAATACTATTTCAGTCTTCTTAGGTCATTAAATCAAGTGATTTTATACCTTGTCTGAAGCGATTTTCATTATATATATATATATATATATATATATATATATATATATATATATATATATGAAAATGAAATTGTCTGTCTCTGAGTCAGGGGCTCTGTGCGTGTACATTTCTCTACTAAACTACTCTGTCAATTTTCAGTCTACAGACGCGAGAATTGAATTGATAGAAGGAGTATTGAGAATTGAAAAAATTCGTTTTAATCGGTTTTCGGATAGAAATTTGTCTGTCAAGGGGTAAAAGTTCAACGATTTGACCTTTGAAAATTCTGCCAAATTCCTCCGTCAAGTTTGGGTCTAAACTCTTGAAATTTTAGATGTAGGTTACCCGGACATCAGTCAATTTTTTTAATATATATTTTCATATGAACATAAAGTTACGAACAGTAAATCTGGCCCGAGCAAAGCTGGACTGAATTGCTAGTGTATATATATATATATATATATATATATATATATATATATATATATATATATATATATATACATATATATATATATATATGTGTGTGTGTGTGTGTGTGTGTGTGTGTGTGTGTGTGTGTGTGTGTTCGGAATAAAATGTGATTTCGAGGGTATACTGCCTTTTATTGTCTCGAGAAAACATTCTTTTAATAGATGAATGAAAAAATAAAACTCAGGAAGCCTCCACAGCACTACTGTAAGCACTAATACAAATTAAGGAGTCCCTATAAAAAGGACTACCAAAACCAAGATTATACCCCACCCTTCTTTACTATTTTTTTTTAAATCTTTAAGATTTTTTTAAAAAATCTTTTAAGATTTAAAAAGAAAAAAAAAATATATATATATATATACATATATATTTTTTAAATTTTTAAGACTTTTTTTAAATCTTTTAAGATTTAAAATATATATATATATAATGTATTCAATTATTTAGGAAAGTGCGTTTATTTAGGAAAGTGACTGCATTCACCACTAAAATACTTGTAAAACAGGCAGAGGGATGCAACATTTCGTCGATGGGACAGAGGCTGAAGCTTAGATGCCAGTCCAGGGCCTATCAGGTTTGCGACTCTCTTTTGAACCTTGTCAAGGATCGAGAGACTAGTAGCAAATGCACCAGCCCAAATGTGACAGCAATACTCCATACATGGGCGAATGGTGGCCTTATAGAGGTACAGAATACTTGCGGGTGTTAGTAGTTGTCTAGCACGGTAGAGAGAGCCAACCTTTCTTGCAGCGGCCCTGGCAATGCCTTCAATGTAATTGTTCCAACTCATGTTTCCTGTGAACGTAAGGCCAAGCAGTTTGAAAGATGTACTCTCAGATAAAGAGTCGTTGGCCATTGCTATAGGTGGTAGAGAGGGTTTCTTGTAATTATTGAATGAAACTAGTTTAGTCTTGTCGGCATTGAATGTGACCAACCATTTTTGTCCCCATCTCACTACAGATTGGAGGTCTTCCTCTAGTGTTTCTGCCATTTCTTTAGAGATGGGTTCATTCGTCTTCCTGTCGTGCCTGTTATAGAGTTTAGTGTCATCAGCATATATACCCATCTCAGAGGCAATTTTGTCGGGGAGGTCATTTATGAATATCAGGAACAATAGAGGTCCAAGGATAGACCCCTGGGGCACTCCCGCATTTATATCATATTGTTTAGATGTACGACCGTCGAGGACAACCTGGATTTTTCTCTTATCTAAGAAGGATTTGACTGTTAAGTATTCTACCAGTGATACCGTATGATCTAATTTTTCTGAGGAGACCCTGATGCCATACCCTGTCAAAAGCCTTAGATATATCTAGAGCTACCGCTCTGCCCTCCCCCCGCTTTGTCCAGTGAATGGTATATACGTTAAATATAATCACAGCTTTTACTAACCACGGATTCCATCTATTCTATTGTTTCTTTAACGATGGATGTATTTTACTAAACAAACAGTTAATATTATATTATTTTTAAAAGTCAACGCTCTTTCAATGACACGTGTAAAAATTTGAGTCAAATATTAGTTTGTTTGTTTTTTATTATTCGTATTATTTGGATTCCTCGGACTATTGTTCGATTCTTGAGTGTCGTTTTCACAACATAACATTCGATGTAACCTCCGACCTTCTTCAGGTGTATTTGTCAAATTTTGGAATGTTTCCATTGAACTCCGGGAATTTGTGCGAAATTTTGAACGGAACATTTTATTTACTGCACGGGGGTAGCATGTGCTTGTTCTGTCAGCCATTTGCATTTGTATTATTCGGTCACCCACACTAAGAGTTGAACCTGAGTGGTAAGAGTATTTAAAAAATTAATTGTAAAAGTGATATACTCCTGAAGGTTGAAAGTTCAATTCTCAGTGTGGGTAACCGAAAAATACAATTTTAAATTTCTTATCTATCTCTATCCAGTTGTGGTTGACAGAACAAGAGCATGCTACCCCCGTGAAGTAAATAAAGGGTTCCATTCGAAATTCCGTCCAAATTCCTGAGTTCGACAGAAACATTCCCGAATTCGACAAGATACACCTGAAGAAGGTCGGAGGTTACATCGACCGAAACGTTGTGAAAATCAAACTCAAGATGAGAACAGTAGTCTAAAGAATACAAATAATATGAATAACTAATCCTCATCTCAACAATTCAGAAACGTTATAGTTTTTTTTGGAGGGGGGGGCTTACTATAGATTCATCGCTTACCAAGGCCCGAGGCGATTCGAGTATAAAAGTTCATGAATGTCAGTTAAAACTGAGTAGAAATTAATTATTTAAGAGAACGACGCAACAACGAATTTTTTACGTTGGACTTGAAAATTATCATGTTATAGTTGGATGGGAAGCAGTTCATCGGTATTGTATTCAATAGACAATCAGTTCTGGAGAAAAAACTTTGCTCATGGAATTTTTGTTTAGTTTTAGTCACAGGTAGAGAGTGTGCGAAATTGTGGATAGTGATTGTAGAAAGACGCGTGTTTACCGTGAATGTTTTACAAGGGAGGGGTCCATAGATTAATGCTTAGTCGAACACCTGCCATGAAAAGAACGATGGAGCAGAGATAGACCCACAGCGTCTCTTCTGTGAGAAAGATAGCAAGGAGAAAAAAACATCACCTACCAGATTTAGAAGTCAGTTTTGTACTCTGTCCACTCAGCAGAGTCTGGTGACATTTTTTTTTTGTTTTTTTTTTTAATTTTTTTTTTTTGTTTTTTGTATATATATATATATATATATATATATATATATATATATATATATATATATATATATATATTAGTTGTGTCAGTTGCCGGCCGTTTCTGGTACCACGTATTGAATGTCAGCACTGTCTGGGGTAGTTTATTGAGAGACAGCCGTATCTGGTGACGTGTATTGATGTACCTTCAGAACCATCTTTGTCTAGTGCCGTGTATTGTGAGCCATCCGTTTCTGGTACGTTTCAAATGATCTAAAATAACAGAAAGGGGAGACTTGATTCCAAATATTTCTCATATGTTATATCTCCCCTGTTTTGAAATAAGGTACGATTATGAACATCTCCAATATCAAATAATCCTTATACACTGTGAAATTTACTTTATGTATGAAAACCAAAGAAGGGAGATAAAACATAGGAGAAATATTTGGAATTAAGTCTTCCCTTGCTGTTATTTCAGACCATTTGAAACTATAGCTTTGTCTAGTGCCGTGTATTGTGAGCCATCCGTTTCTGATACCGTGTATTAAAAATTCAGCGATATCTGGGGCCGTTTATTGAGAGCCAACCGTGTCTGGTGACGTGTCTTGCCATGTCTTGAGACTCGGCTGTGTCTGGTGCTATGTTTTGAGAGGCAGTTGCTTTTGGTACCGTATATTGAAAGCAAACAGTGTTTGGGGCCGTTTATTGAGAGCCAGCCGTGTCTGGTACCGTGTATTGAAAGCCAATGGTGTCTGGGGCCATGTATTGAAAGCCAGTGGTGTCTTGTACCGTGTATTGAAAGCCAGTGGTGTCTGGTATCATGCATTGAAAGCCAGTGGTGTCTGGTATCATGCATTGAAAGCCAGTGGTGTCTGGTACCGTGTATTGAAAGCCAGTGGTGTCTGGGGCCATGTGTTGAGAACTATTCGTATATGTTGAGGTGTATTGGCGCGTATTGGGAGCTGGCAGTCAATTAGAGAGAAAAACAACGTTACAGAATTATCTACCTATCAAGTGAAGTTACTATTCAAAATGGTCACAATTATGGAATAATCAAAATGCCCATCCATTCAATTGTCGATGGGTATAAATTAAATCTTATGTTATATAAAAAGAACTTTGTGTGTGTGTTTGTGTGAAACAGAGAGTTCCCTATGGACTTGAAAACGGCTGGACGGACTTTTATAACATTTTCACCTGAAGATGCTTGGGCATTACCGAGGTTTTGTTTCGGAATGTATCGATAATCGATAATCGAAATAACCCGATGAAAGAAGGAACAGGCGATTTTGACTAAAGTTAACACCTTATACAGCCTAACACCACAAGTGCATTTGAGAAGTTTTATTCCCACACAAGCAGAAAGACCCAACATATAAAAATGACAATACGTTCTTTGATATGACAAGGGTACGTTCAAAATAAATTTTTCTGCTTAAAGCACAATTGAAGCATGATACTTGACTTTTGCATTTTAAACGACAATTCAAGCCATTATCACCGAACAAGCAGTAAGGCTAGGCATATAAAACCAACAGCAGGCTCTTTTATATGACAAGGGAGCGTTTGAAATCAATGTTGTTGTTTGGGAGCACAATTGAACCATGATTCTTGATTTTTTTCATTTTAAACTTTAATTCAAGCCATTATATGAAAATTATTTTATAAAACCAACAGTAGGTTCTCTACAGTGCAATGCAATACGGCATAATCACATTGACACACCGGTTTCCGCTGGATCACCGAAGTTAAGCAACATTGAATCTGGTCAGTACTAAATGGGTGACCATTTGGGACTTCTAGGTGCTACATGTGCTCTCCGCTTATCTCGGCATTGTTTCCAGTCGTCCTAGACTTCTCCTTGCCACGGGACTCAAACGGTGTCGATTCAGGAGAGGTGTGGTTGGAGATTGCGCAGCCCTTGCCTCACGCAGCAGCCCCTACCGGGAGTCACCTTTGTCTTTCGAGACTGAACGGAGGCATCGATTGCATCAAATGTAGACTACAGTGTGTTGTGGGCTAAGTCATTGCAGGAAAGCATCTGAAGCTACCTTCCGGTGCACCGCGATGGGTCCCTGACTAGAGCAGGACCTCAATCGATTTGATTGAAAAATGGTCGATTTCACCGATTGCAGTAAAAATATGGGAGTCAGACACATTCGCCTACCATCATTCAATAGTGGGCAACGTCGGTTCTCCTTGCTAGTAATCTATTTAAATTTGGTTTTGGGCTTGGTGTAATAAGTGCGGCTTCAATCGAAATGATTTCGTAAAAATCGAATTTAATAAAATGAAGCCATTTCATGAGATTAAATATTTTGTCTAAAAAATCGAATTTTACATTTGAACGTCCATCTTTTATTGCAACAGGAACTATTTGATATGTTAATATTAATTGGCTGATGATCGCGTATGAATACAAATGTTATTAATTCTTTGAATCTTCAAATACCTCATTCGTTGCCTACGCTTTCAATTTTATGTCTTTCTTTATTTTGTCGACAACATATAAAAACTAGCAGGCCGAACGGCGTTGCCCGGTCGTAAAATCCGAATAAATATTACATTTTACTTTTACTGCAGAATTCTTATCTATTATATAAAGGGCAAAATGTGCGTGAGCGTTCGTGTATGTCCACTAAAGGCTTTTTGCACCGGAGTTCTCGCATCGGATATATATATATATATATATATATATATATATATATATATGTATATATATATGTATATATATATGTATATATATGTATATATATGTATATATATATATATATATATATATATATATATATATATATATATATATATTAGTAGCCAAATTGATATTGAGATTCTTTGGTTGTATGGGACGAAACTCATGAAAATTTGCCGGCTTTTTAAAGATTATAATACTATTTTATGGTTAAAATTTTATGACAGTTGGTAAAAAAAAAACTACATTTTCAAGCTAATAAAACGTGCCCAGATTTGCCAACATGTGCATATATAGTGTCCTGGAAGGCAGCTTTGGTTTTGATGCTTCGGTTGTAGTCCCTACATTTGTCGGTTTAGCTGCCTTAGTTGTCCCCCCTTACATTTATTTTGTCTGCTTCAGTGGTCTCCCTTATGGCCTTGCCAAACTACTAATATATATATATATATATATATATATATATATATATATATATATATATATATATATATATATATATATATATATATATATATATGTCTCGTGTCGCGGGGTTCGAATCGTTTGACTGGTAGTAATCGTGACACCCTGCACTGAAGAATCCCGAAAGGATGAAACACTAGTGTCTGTAGGTATTTAATTATTATAGTAAAAAAATAATTATGACAGCCCCTTTAAGAAATTCGTTTCTTATCGTTGAGCACTTTCCGTTGAATTAAAAGTCGGTCAATTTAGCTCTTATGCGTAGATCATCGTATAACGATTTGATCACTGTCTGTCTGACGTAATGAACATTTAAATTAAAATGTTTAAAATTCAACGCTATTTCACACGGTTAATAGTAGCCGAATGGATACGGCCTCCGCTAATCGAGCCAGAGATGTCTCGTGTCGCGGGGTTCGAATCGTTCGACTGGTAGTAATCGTGACACCCTGCACTGAAGAATCCCGAAAGGATGAAACGCTAGTGGCTGTAGGTATTTAATTATTATAGTAATAAAATAATGATATATATATATATATATATATATATATATTGGGTTTCCTTCTTCTTATCTATTTGCCTATCTGGTACCAATTGTACTTGAACTTTTATGCAATTTATGAAATTTATAGCCTAATTAACATATGGCAGAATAGATGTTTATTTATATTTCATTTTTTTTGCTTCAGTGGTCTCCCTTATGGCCTTGCCAAACTACTAATATATATATATATATATGTCTCATGTCGCGGGGTTCGAATCGTTTGACTGGTAGTAATCGTGACACCCTGCACTGAAGAATCCCGAAAGGATGAAACACTAGGTAGGGCGGTTTCATATATACTAATGATACTTAAGCTTTATATGCTAATTAAATTTTGGATCTTATTACCATTAAAATTATTAATATTTCATTTTTTTATATTAGTATATAGAGTAACTTTATTGCATCTACATATTCTTTACCTTTACAATTATTATACCAGCTTTTCTCATTTTCTGACAATGAGCATTAAGATTTTGCCATATTTTACGTACTATAATCTTTATTGACATTGCCTTGATAATGTAACAAATTTCATATGTAACTTAAATCTATATTTCTTAAGATTACTTTCTGTTTCTCTCTCTGTCTCTTTATCAATCTATCTATATAAATATATATATATATATATATATATATATAGAGAGAGAGAGAGAGAGAGACAGACAGACAGACAGACAGACAGAGACAGAGACAGAGACAGAGAGGGATAGAAATAAAAAGGGACAAATTATGTGTTCATCAACGTTGCGTCTTTATTTCGAGACTTCCTCTGGATGAAATAAATGCGAAACGTTGATGAACACATAATACTTTTAATAATTTTATTTCTCCATTTTGTCGGAATACTATTTCCATTATTTTCATCATATATATATATATATATATATATATATATATATATATATATATATATATATATATACTAGCAAAAGTACCCGTCGTTGACTGGGTCCAAAAACAGCCTACAGAAAATGGACTCTGATTTATGAAAGTATGATAGGTTATGAAAAGGAAGGGTTGTAAAGAGATAGCTTCGAATTTGGGGGTATCAAAACCAAAGCAAAATATGATGAAAGTAAAAATAAAATATGTAAACCCCATAATTTATTATACCATACCTGTTCACACTGAAACACGTATCATAATATTCTGTGGATCTATATTAAAAACCCTTGTTAAACTTTGTGACATATTTCCATTCTGTGGAGGTCAGGTGCGAACGAACACCCCATAATTTTATTATACCATATTTCTTCAAACTGAAACATAATTATCAAAGTATACTTACGCAAATAGATATGAAAAGTCTTTATTAAAGTTTGTGCGTACTTCCATTCTATGGAGACCAGGCGCGAACGCAGACCCCACACTTATTATACCATCCCTATTTAAGTTAAAACATACTTATCAAAATATTATTAGGTACATCTTTATCAAAAACACTTGTAAACGTTTTTTTTTTTTTAATTTTTTAATTTTTTATTTCCATACTTTGTGGAGCAGGCGCGAACGCAGACCCCACAATTTTAATGAATCACCATTATGCCAGATGAAACATACCCATTCCTGTGTCTCGATACATCTTCTATCATTATATGTTATCCGTTTTTTAAAATAGTAAACCATATAGGAGCCTATTCGTGACCAGACACACACACAGACGTTCAACATTATATTATATATATATATACTAGCGAGGGGTTCCCGGCGTTGCCCGAGTGTTTGGAGGTGTGTGTGGTTTTGGGTAAATCAAAACTCTGTGGGGGGTCGTAAAATAAAAAAAAATGTTTTGGTAGGTAAGTATAAGGATCGAACCCGAACCCTTGAGGCAAAGATGTAAATTAAAGTGTGAAAAAAAAGTGCTACCTTAACCATTGCGCCACCGCGAGATGCTTAAGGAAACACGTTTTAATGACTTAATGACGTCAACTTTTGACTGCGGGATAGCATTTCATTTAGTGCGGGAATGCTTTTATGTAGGGGGAAACATTATAGGAAAAGGCCTAACCTACATGCGACGAGCGAAAACTGTTGAATATTTATCTTCCCAAAGTCGAGCAAATTAAATAGACAAGCGAGCTCCGTTGTTAACTCTGAGATATTACGATTTACATGTGATATAAAATGTTTTAAGAATTTGTTAGGCAATTCTTGGACATACACAAAAAGCGAACATACAGTTTCGCTTTTATAATTTATTCCTTCAATTAAGTTGACTTATACAATTTTTGACAGTATCTGTGTTAGAGAATGGATCGAGAGAGAGAGAGAGAGAGAGAGAGAGAGAGAGAGAGAGAGAGAGAGAGGTTGGTGTAAATTATATTGAGACACGTTGACCGGAAGTCAAGATCAGCTGATCGAATTGCGTGTGGTTCATGTGATCAGGTTAGTTGAATCGTGATTTGGTTTGGGCATAGAAGGCGACGGACGGCTATCACAAGCGTCTCCCTTCACTGGGGGGGCGCTGACGTGTGTAGAAACGAGACCAAGAGTACCACACAGGCCAGAGATTCACTTTCCATCTTCTGCGAGACATCTCTAAAGTGAAATAAAAACTATAAAACAAATTCATCGTGTTTGAGTGAATGAACCTTCGTCCAAAACAGGTACCGTCTCCCCTTCAAGACACGAGATGTTTCCAGATGAACCAACATCCAAGACGCAGAAGGTATGTTGAAAAATACATGTACCACACACACTCATACACACACACACACACACACACACACACACAACGCCATATGAACATATCATTTAATAGACTGGACTACTAGACGATCACACACGATCCCCTTTATGATATAACATAACATATGTTTCATAGCGCAGAATCGATCACTTAATTATTATATCAATCAGTGAATCTATTATGCCCTTAACTCATCAGAAAAAATAGCAACAATCAATCTACATTGCTATGTAATTACATTGAGCTTCTTAAATAAGGATTGATATATATTATAAGAAAATATATTTCTATATATTTCTACAAATATATATATATATATATATATATATATATATATATATTCAAATGGAAAAAGTCCATATTCCAAATTTCATGATGGTGACTTTCTTACAATTTATTCCTTAAAGGAATAAATTGTAAATCATTTACATTCCAAACTGAGAGTAACTTCCAATTTTCGGATTTTGTAATCATGCCCAAATGTATTTTATTTTCTTTTAGTTGATTGATATTTGCTATTACTTCTGACGAGTTAAGGGCAGAATAGATTCATTGATTGATATAATAATTAAATGAATAGTTTTGCACTTCGAAACAGTTGCTGTGAATGTCAACGTAATTAAGATGGTCAACATCATAAAATTTAGAATAGAGACTTTTGTCATTTGTTATATGCTCTGTAATTGCATTAAGCTTTATTAATTAAGGATTAGTGTATAAAAAATGAAATATAATTGAAAAAAATTATAATTCCACAAAAATATACATATATGTGTGTGGGGGGTGTTTATTTAAATTGGCATTAGTTATGGACATTTGTTAAGGTCATTTGCGGGCACTAATCTCATAGGGTTGTGGCTAGAACTCCCGACTATCAACGCGATGGTTGTAGGTTCAATCCTCGGCTAGGGAAAGGTGCTAGTCTAGCCGCATTGATGAGTTGTGACAGAGTGATGAGTATTGCATGTGGGTGACTATATATATATATATATATATATATATATATATATATATATATATATGAACTTGTTATATAATTGCTAATATATAAGGATAAAATTGTTATAGAATTGCTAATTAGCATAAAAATTGAAATGTGTGATGTGATGCGACACAACCCAGTCGTGATCTATTATGGTGGAAGTTGATTATTTAAGAGGACGGCTCGACAGGAAATTGTTTAGATTGAACTTCGAAAGGATTATGTTATAATCATCTGGGAAACAGTACTGCGGTATTGTGTTCTACGAACGAGCAGTTCTGATGGAAAAAGCTACGCTCATGAGATTTTCTTTTAATTCTAGACACTGATAGGAAGTAAAAGAAAATTACTGGCAGCGATTGTAGCTGCCATGAATGATTTAAGGAGTGCCCATAGAGTGAAGCTCAGTCGAGCACCTGATATGAAAATAACTATATAGAGTCATTTTAAAAGTTGAAAAAATGCAGGTTACGCTTCCGTTCTTCTTGTCTAAAATACGACTATAAACCCACAAAAATTTAATGAACTTTTTTGATAGGCATTTACACTGGTAGATGTGATGGGCTACCATTGGCATTTTTATCATACCATTTTGCCGGTGAATTTTTTCCTAGTGCCATTTTTACCGGTACCATTTTTACTGAAATTTGTGGAAACTATAATCAATGCATGGATGAATTATGACATAGGATTATGACATAGGATTATGACATAGGATACGCTCAGGTGTAAGTAATTTTCTAGTGCTGTAGACAGAGCACACCTTCTGTGCAGCAGTCTTGGCAATGTCCTCAATATATTTGTTCCCAATCATGCTGCATGTTCTTTCATGATATACGCTAGCAACAATATCGGTCAAATGCAAATAACTAGGAACCTGAGGAACCCAATTCTTTATTCTCCCCGAAGGAAAAGCGCGGAATAATTCCTTTAATGGACGGTGATTAGGTTTACAATGGAAAGGAAATTCGTTCGGCTTCAAATCAATCCGCGCGAACGATTTCGATCGGACGAAGCCATTTTGTTTACTTAGGGGTGGGGAGGCGGGTATCATTTTATGCGTTCATATTTCGCTTCTCGTCGTGATATTTTGTCCTTCCTTTCTTATCGACGTCAATTGAACGGCAGGAAAGTTAAGTGCGTTTCCCAAATAAAATGGCGGACTGAATATTCCGAATGAAAATATTTTTTGTCAAATTTTTCATTTGCGATCGAGTAACTAATGGAGACGTAAATATGTATGAATAATAACGCAAGATTGCATATCTGGAATTTTATGCACTCAAATATATATATATATATATATATATATATATATATATATATATATATATATATATATGTTTTGCGTCTTTATTTATTATTACTTATAGTCTCCAAGATGCATATGTGCAACAATAATGTGAACATACATGTTTGTCTTGGCCAGCGGATGATGCCTTCTTGGTCGCTGCTGGTCTGCCATGTTGTGGGGAGTGGTACTGCAGACAAAATCATTAATGAACACAAGATAGGATTTGAAGCTTCAATCTTTTATTCAAGGCAAGCCTAATATCTCGGACCCTGGTTGTCGGGAGACCGAAATCTCCGATCTACTTTCTCTGCTGCCAAAAACCACTCTCATCCCATGTGGTCGTCAACCGGAAGAGCCTACCCACAATTCCCGTGTTACGCCTTAATGTCCGGTGCAGTCAAATTTAGGGCAAATATCCCCCCCCCCAAATCTACTTCCCTAACGGAAACAAATCCATTTTTTTTCACAACAGAGAAATTAATAATGTGCATGAGCATAAAACAAAACAATTACGACTTTCTTCACTTCCTGGAGTAATTTCATGTTAAGAACGGCTTTCAGAATAAATGTTATGTAATGAATGGCTGGAACCATCATACATAACTGAAAAGAAAAAACTTTAATAAAAGATTTAAAAGAGTGGGCATCGAATAATCGATTGTCTACCTGTTGAAAAGAGGAAGGGCTTACGTCATAAACAGAGAAATCGGACGACGATCTTTTTGTTTACAAAACAAATAAACGTGACATTCCTCGTAAGCTCTGGAATTACAGATATTGGCATGAGTGGGAAATTCACGTGTCGCTCCGTTAGACGAAATCGAATGTTCTTCTGAGGTCAAAACGTGACTTAAGAACACATGTATCAACCGATTGACAGGACGCGTGGATAGAAAAACAAAGCGACAAAATGCCAATAAAAACGGTGAATCAGCAGAGCAGAGCAGATAGATAGAGCAGAGAGAGAGAGAAACACGGCATGTGTTGTTGAAGACCGTATTGTCGAAGCGTCATTTTTCCCTCCTCAGAGCACTGTGAGAAAAACTGCTAACTGTGAACTTCAGAACCACCAAAAGAAAAAAGACGATCTGTTTTAAATTGTAACTATATTGTAAAATATAATTTTATACAAAAACAAACACAATTGTGACTTACGTCTTTTAATGCATGTTTTTAAGTTACAGCTGATCGTTCTAAGTCGTCAACCACCGTTTGTTTTCAGGTTCAACGTTGTTATGACATTTTTGACAATTGACGAGAGGCAAGATAAAGAAAAAGTGCCAGTCTAAGGTGAGATAACTCACTAGTCTTAACTCGTTGTCATCACAACCGCCTAGTAAACAAGTGAACCTACGGACGATCGACGTAACTAAAACTGCTATGTACCATTGTCAGGGAGTCCTACGCACTATTACGATTTCCCAACCTGGGAGCCACACCATAATACAACATAGTATTAATTGGTGCCTTGATGACCAGTTCACTCCGCAAGAGTGATAAGTAAGAACTTTTTACCAAAAACAACAAACTAAACAAAAAGAACTCTTACACTAAAAGAACTTGGTTACCACATACACAACAACAAAGAAGAAGAAAAAAAAAACACAACGTGAATCAATCGACGAAGAGAAACGCGAACGCAGAAGCAAGAAAAAGAAGAAGAAAGAACACTGGACCTGAGGAAAAGCAAAGGTTAGTTGATTTTTTCAATATTTTTCTAAACCTCGGCTCTTAAAAAAAAGTTTTGTTAAAAAAAAAAAAAAAAAAAAAGAGTTAATATATATTTCTTTTCTTTCTTCTTTCTTTCTTGTATAATTTTGAAAATAATAGTAAAAGATGGAACAGCAGTTTTTCACAGATTTCGCTCAGATCCTAGGGGCTGAACTACACAATGTAGGGAAGGCCATTTCGAACTCTCTGAGGGGGGAGGCGTTGTTATCAAAAATAAAACCATTAGACACTAGACGATCGCAGGAATACAGAAGATGGCTAAATGATATAGATAAATACACTAGAATAGTTAGCCAAACAGAGGAAGAAAAATGCCAATTAGCGTTAATTACGACGGCTGGCCAAATAGGACAGTTTGTTTCAGGACTACTAGCCAACAATGAGAGTGTGGCATGGGTAGACTTGAAGCGAGCTCTAGATAATTATTTTGGAGTCCAGGCAGATCCTACCAAGTTTGTTAGGGAGTTAGCAAATATTAAGCAAGGTAGAAGCGAAACTGTGCAGGACTACATGCAGAGGTTAGTGCACTTGGCTATAGGTTCGTATGGTAGTCTAGATACGAACAATGAAGTAATAAAAAGCCAAGTGATAGGTTTCTTCATCGAGGGGCTATATGACAGACAAGTCAAAATCGCTGTCATGAGGGAAGAACCATCGGACCTCAAGGTAGCCTATGAAAAGGCCCTAATCGAGGATCGGTGGCAAAACCGCATAAGAGGCAATGACCGAGAAGAAGAACCTATGGAAATAAATTATAGTGGGCGCCAGAGGAATATAGAAGCGATAAGGAAAAAAAGATTCCCAGAGCCAGATAGGGGGCAGAGGAATTATAGAGGATTTAATAGGGGACCCGGCTTCAAGGCAAGAGAAACAGAGCGCCCTTGGCCGGAGATTAAGTGTTACAATTGCGGCAGAAAAGGCCATATAGCCAGGAACTACACCTTCCCTAAGTCGGGAAACGAGCAGCCCCCACTCGCAAGACGCCCAGCGAGAGGAAGAGGGGTGAACAGTCAAAGATCATAGGACATATGGGCGCCGCTAATTGCATCCCTATTAAGATAGAGAAAAATAAGTTTAGGGCTTTAGTAGATACTGGCGCCGAAATTTCTGTAATAAAAAGTACTGTATTAGAAAGTCTCAGAGAGAAGCCTGAGATAAAGAAAATAGAGATGAATTTAAGGACTGCAAACGGGTCACCTCTCATAGTGCAAGGAGTGGCGCGTTTACAAATTAAAGTAGGAAGCCAGTACATTCGACATGATTTTGTAGTGACGAAAAACCTTAAAAGGAACGTCATATTGGGCCGAGACTGGCTCAAGCAAAATAGTGTTAGAATGTACTTTGATTTAGGAGCAATCCGATTAGGCAGCGAGTACATAGCGCTGCAAGAGGAGGCTTATATTTCGAGTATAGTTAGATTAAGGCACAATGTCACCCTGAAACCGCAGCATTTACATGCGTGCACAGCTCGTGCCGAAATGAGAAATGGTCAGGGTTTAGATTACGAAGTAGTGCAGATAGATAAGGGCTTCCTAAGTGATCTAAGTGGTGTATCCGTAGCGAACACGGTAGTTAAAATTAAAGGTAGGAAAAGTTTTCCTTTGCTAATTATGAATAACACGAACCAGACAGTAAAATTAAAGAAAGGTTACAAGATAGGTAGATGTAGAAGAACAGAAGTAGTAATGGCAATATCAAAGCCAAATAAACAAAAGAAGTCGGGAAACAAAAGTAACCTCAACGGCATAAAAGTGCCGGAAGAAATGAGGAAAGTTTTAAATAAAGTCCTGCAACGAAATACTGATTTATTCGTCACAGAGGATAGATATTTAGGCCGGACTGACACAGTAGAGATGAGGATCGATACAGGAAAAAACGATCCCATAAAGAAAAACCCGTATAGAACACCTCTCAAACAACGAGAAGAAGTTAATGTAGCACTAGAGGAAATGCTACAGGCAGGGGTGATAGAAAGGTCAAACAGTCCGTGGAGTTTCCCGATAGTTTTGGTAAAAAAGAAAGACGGAACAAAGAGGTTCTGTGTAGATTTTAGGGCCCTGAATAAGATAACAAAGAAGTATGCCCGAGCGCTACCAGTAATTGATGATATACTGGCCTCGCTTGGGTCAGCAAAATATTTCTCAAAGTTGGACTTGAAATCAGGGTATTGGCAGGTAAAGTTGAACGAAAAAGATAAAGAGAAAACTGCGTTCACCTGTCATAGAGGACTGTTCCAATTTAATGTAATGCCATTCGGACTTGCTAACGCTCCGGGAGTGTTTCAGGAGCTAATGTCCGTAGTGTTACAGGGACAGGAAGAATTCGCCGTGCCTTATTTGGATGATATTTTGATATTCTCCAAAACAAAGGAGGAACATGTTAGGCATATAGAAAAGGTGTTAGGTAGTTTACGTAGGCATAATTTAAGGTTAAAGGCGGCGAAGTGTGAGTTTTTCGGCAAGGAAGTGCAATATCTGGGATTCCGAGTAAGTGAGAAAGGTATCCAGCCGGAGGGGGACAAGGTTAAAGCAATTCAGGCAATTGCGACCCCAACCACTGTGAAGCAGGTTAGATCCTTTATAGGCATGACATCCTATTACAGGCGATTTATCAAGGATTTTTCTGTAATCGCCGAACCGTTAATTCGGTTAACTAGGAAGCATGCACGTTTCTGTTGGGACGATGCGTGTCAGTCTGCTTTTAATCGATTGAAATCGAAGCTTGCAGAGATGGTGATGCTGGCATACCCGGACACTAACAAAGGATACAGGTTATACACGGATGCCTCCGATTATGCGATCGGAGCAACCTTGTCTCAAATGGTCTACGACCCGGAGGAGGGTCGGGAGATAGAGAAACCCATTTATTTTCTATCTCATAAGTTGTCTGATACCCAGACTAGATGGTCAACAATAGAGAAAGAAGCATATGCGATTCACTATGCCTTAAATAAGTTGAATCACTACTTGCATAGTGCTACGTTCACCATCTACACGGATCACAGACCATTGGAGTACTTGCTGAAATCTCCGATACAGAATAGGAAGATACAGACGTGGGCATTAAGTATGGCTGGCTATGATTGCACCATACAGTACCTAAAAGGAAAAGATAACGTCTGTGCGGATCTCTTATCCCGTGCGGTAAATGCGAGTCGGGATGAAGACGATCCTCCAGTAGAAATAGATGATAGGAATTACACGGTGAGTGCGATAAACTCGAATCGTTTTGAACCAAGAGAGTTTGTATCGCATAAGGATGACGAAGGCTCACCGGTAGTAAGCGAGCGTCCTACACTATCAGGTTTGGATATGTGTAAAGAACAAGACGCCGATAGTCAGATCGTCGAATTAAAGAAACGGATGAGGAGCGGTAAAACGTCCAAGATGGAAGAAAAAAAGTACATCATAATGGACGATATCGTATATTATTTATCGACACCCGACGACGATCCTGTAATTAGATTATATATTCCGTCACATTTGAGGATGAAGGTATTGAAACAATACCATGATGAGAATGGTCATATGGGTGTGGAGAAAACATTCCACTCCATTAAACAAAAGTATTTCTGGCCTGGTTTGTTCAAGAAGGTAAACGAACACATAGGGAAGTGCGTCCCATGCCAGACCAGAAATTTGAGGGAGCAACAACCTCAAATGCAGGAGACCGACATGCCTTCTTTTCCTTTTGCTAAGATTGCATTGGATATTTCCGGACCCTATCCGAGGACTTTGTCAGGCAATCAATACATAGTCACGTTCATCGACATGTATAGTGGTTGGCCTGAGGCTTTCGCTGTACCTAATAAAAAGGCAGAGACAGTGGTGCATCTCTTAATAGAGGAAATATTTCCCAGATTTGGTGCACCATTGCAGTTACTTACGGATAACGGACCGGAGAACGTCAATGGGATCATGAAAAGGGCTTTAGAAGAGCTTAATGTTGATCACGTGACCACCTCATTTTACCACCCGCAAAGTAACGGGAAAATAGAAAGATTCCATAGGACGATGCATGACGTACTAGCAAAGAAAATAGGGGACAATGACCGTTCATGGGACATGTACTTGAACCAGATGCTGGCTGCTGTAAGGTTTCATGTCAGCGAAACAACAAAGTACTCCCCCTATTATTTGCTCTATAATAGAGACGTTGTCTTGCCGTTAGACAACATACTGAGGCCGCGTAGAATTTACTACGGGGAAGAGGATCATGAGATCGCTCTGCAGGACATGCATCGGACCTTTACATTAGTCAGGAACAATGTAAAGAGAGCTAGGAAGAAAATGATAGATAGGGCCAACGAGAAAACAAAAGCAGTCGATTTTCAAGTTGGCGACTTAGTTTATTATAAAAATAATAGAAAAAAGGGAAAGCTAGACGTAAGATGGTCTCCATATTACGTAATAATAGAGAAGACGGGGCCAGTCTCGTATAGAATTAGAAGTCAACTGACGGGGGCAGTAACAAAAGCCCATGGGGAACACCTTCGGAAAGCAGAACTGGAGGAATGGGATATCCCCAACAAGCAAGAGGGCTGTAGAAAAACAACCCTGTCAGCACCGGTAGAGGATAGTAGTTCAGATCAAGAATCCTCTAGTGGGGAGGAAGAAAATTATCCCCAACAGAGCAATCGCCATCAACGAGAATCCCCAAGTCAGGAAAACAGGGTCCCGTTGATGGAACGGAAAATAATCACGCGTAGCATGACGGCTGAAAGGGCTAAAGAAGTTGATGAAATATGGAAGGAAGATATATATAACTTAGTGCCCAGGTCGTGCAGAGTTGATTATGATAGTAGGGATCAGCCAACCGTAGCTAGGGCTAGCACGGGGGTTGGGAACTCAGGTTATAATCGAACTGCGGGTCGGGAGCGCGGAACAGGATGTTTGGATTGGTTAAGAAAATTACTCTGTTGATGTTAGGCAACATCCTTATCATAGGGAGTTCGGAGTTGCCACCAATATTTAGGATCCTGGCGTTCTGGTCGAAATTTTTGTACTATATGCTGCCCACATTTTAAACAAGTCATTAAAATGTAAGACTCGTATTTAGTTAATTAGTAATATTAATTAAAGAGCCGAGGTAGTGGAGAATATTGGACAAATCGACCACTTCGGTAAAATTGGTAAATTTGCAGCGTATATTTTGCTGTTAAGTGCGGCCGATGCACTTATACCGAAGAAGACCTTATGCTTTTCTTGTTGATGTTTATTTTTATTTTATTTTTTTTTTACTAAGTTAAACGGAAAAAAAAAATACAGTAAAAGAGATGAAAAAAAATTGTGACATTAAAAAAAAACATTATTGGAAATGTCGATGGACCGATAGACGATTGAAAAAAAAAAAAAAAAAAAAAAAAAATGGTTAATGGAGGGGTGTTATGTAATGAATGGCTGGAACCATCATACATAACTGAAAAGAAAAAACTTTAATAAAAGATTTAAAAGAGTGGGCATCGAATAATCGATTGTCTACCTGTTGAAAAGAGGAAGGGCTTACGTCATAAACAGAGAAATCGGACGACGATCTTTTTGTTTACAAAACAAATAAACGTGACATTCCTCGTAAGCTCTGGAATTACAGATATTGGCATGAGTGGGAAATTCACGTGTCGCTCCGTTAGACGAAATCGAATGTTCTTCTGAGGTCAAAACGTGACTTAAGAACACATGTATCAACCGATTGACAGGACGCGTGGATAGAAAAACAAAGCGACAAAATGCCAATAAAAACGGTGAATCAGCAGAGCAGAGCAGATAGATAGAGCAGAGAGAGAGAGAAACACGGCATGTGTTGTTGAAGACCGTATTGTCGAAGCGTCATTTTTCCCTCCTCAGAGCACTGTGAGAAAAACTGCTAACTGTGAACTCCAGACCACCAAAAGAAAAAAGACGATCTGTTTTAAATTGTAACTATATTGTAAAATATAATTTTATACAAAAACAAACACAATTGTGACTTACGTCTTTTAATGCATGTTTTTAAGTTACAGCTGATCGTTCTAAGTCGTCAACCACCGTTTGTTTTCAGGTTCAACGTTGTTATGACATTTTTGACAATTGACGAGAGGCAAGATAAAGAAAAAGTGCCAGTCTAAGGTGAGATAACTCACTAGTCTTAACTCGTTGTCATCACAACCGCCTAGTAAACAAGTGAACCTACGGACGATCGACGTAACTAAAACTGCTATGTACCATTGTCAGGGAGTCCTACGCACTATTACGATTTCCCAACCTGGGAGCCACACCATAATACAACATAAACAACTCTAACCTCCCAATTTTAACAACGGCTTTCGGAATCTCCACGCTCCCAATATTAAGAACGGATTTAGGAATAACCACCCCATTTGGGGGAGGAAATATTTGCCCTAAATTTGACTGCTCTTCGTTATCAGCATACCCACCCACAAATACTATAAAAAACGGGGGCTATGTTAGTTTCAGAACATTGGATTTTTTTATAGCGCGGGCGTACAAACATGGCGGTCAGTGAATTACAGTGCAGTATACGGGTCTTTTTATTTCGAAAACTACTTGTCTCTGCAAAATTTAAATGAGGTTTCCCTATTCAGCATAATCGAAAATCTTAATAGTCGTCATTTTAAAGAAAGGTTTGGAGATTGACCTAATGTAAATATTATTTTTTTTTACATTCTGTTTCTTTTGTGTGTATGGGTAGTTATTTGGGTATTTTTGTACGACGTAACTCAGAGTCGTTCAACCCTTAACAAATAAAGATAATCTACATGGGGGGAGCATTACGTTTATACGGCCTACAATAAGGTATTTTCTAGCGACTAAACTCGGCTTAGTACAAACACCCTGACCTCAACGTGATAAGAATGGCTTTCGAAATAAACACTCCCAACCTCCACATGTTAAGAGCGAATTCCGAGGTTGGGGGGGGTATTCAGAAAGCCGTTATTTTCACGCGAAGGTTATGGGGGTATTTATACTGTAACGCTATGGGCCGTTCATGGCATGACCGACCTGCGTGTTACGTAAATGTCTTGGAAGATACCAGACTGTGACACAATGGCGCGGTCAATAGGGTCAGTCGGTTAGACATTTTTTTGTCAGAGTTGAAAAGTAATGGCATACCTTAGGATTTGGATGTGGCTGGTTCCTTCCTTTTCTCGGCATGGCGCCTCATCCTGGTGGTCTTCTACAGGTTGGAGTTCTTTTGGCTGGAATCGCCTTCAGTCACCATTTCGACATTTAAGTAACACGTGGGTCGGTCAATCCATGAACCGGCCCATAGTTTTACAATACTACGCTGGGTTAGGTCGTAAAAATACCCTCTTTCCTTCTTCTTCCAATTTTTGGACGTCTCAAAATTTAACTACTGGTAACCTTAAAATTTAACTACTGGTAACCTTAAAATTTAACTACTGGCAACCTTAAAATTGTCCAAGTGTTAAATAAATAATGGCTACTAATTGGGAACAATTTAGTATGTTACCATACATGCATCAGTAAAAAATAAACTATGCATAACTTCTAACACATAATGAAATTCTGCTAAAAATAAAAGCATATTCAGCCTCTTTGATAATCGCTCAATATTATTAAAATTGAATACTGGAACCGTTTAATTTTTACTGCAATGAGCTCTAACAAAAGGTTTAAGAATTATTGATACTTTGACACGCACTGCTAAATCTTTCCTTGCGCACACGGAACTAACATAAAATGCTATCAAACACATATTGCTCCTTCCTTGCCCGGACGGAACACTCTCAAAATATAAACGCAGTATTGGTTTGGGAATGCAAATAAGGACAAAATACCAACACACCTCTATACCCCCATCCAAAAACAGCTCTAAAAAATTATTTTACGTGTAAACTATAACACCCTGTTTTGTTAATTTTCGATTTTTGAGCGATTATCAAAACTATAATGGTGAATATTTTTTTTCATTTTCTATTCCTGTTGATGATTAAATTTGTTTTTATATTATTAACCGATTACCTAGGCATCATAGCTGGGACTTATCGTGTCGATACTATATTTTAAAATTGATTATATATTTCAAATAAGTTAAAACACAAAAAAGAATTATGCAGGTAGGTTTCTACGTACATTTTATTGGCTACGAAAACACTTATTTGTAATATACTTGTTTTGTTTTTTTAACAGTTTTACTTTCTATGAAGTATTTTATTATTTAGAAGAAATGCTAAAGCTGCTTTTTAAAAAATATGCATGCACTATACCGAAAAGAAAAACAATGGCCAACTTGAAATATATTGTCATCGATAGAAGGCAGTTATCTACCTGTGTTTTCATTCAATCGAAAGAGTTATTAAATGTTTTCTTTATAATCAACCAGTACCTACAGGTTATAGTCTTAAACCAATATTAATCGCCAGTAATCAACATTGCAGATAATCACAGACAGTGGCTTTCAATAGCTGCCACTAGAAAACAATGTCCGACAGTGGAAGCCAGATTATTTCATTTGGGCCACGGACGCCAGTGTCCACTATTGTCTAGAGACAGCATTGGCTACCAACAACAGCAGTAGTTTAATTTGTTTTCTAGGAAAGTCCTTTACCGATTCTCTTCTAGATCTATCATGCTTTCACCGGGCAACGCCGGTTAACGGGTACTGCTAGTCGATAATAAAATACTATATACTAATAGTCGATAATAAAATACTATATACTAATACTAATAGTCGATAATAAAATACTGGTGTTACAATACTCTTAAAATAAAGCCTCGTAGTGTGAAGTCTTTGAGAAGTTTCTATTTACTTTGCCTTCCTACGAGGGCAGAGTTAGACACCAGGGCCGTTTTTTAATGTTGAGAAAAGGAACGAAAATTTAAATTTTCTCAGTTTTCTCTTCCACTAACCGAGAACAAAACATGAAGTGTAGCATCAGAACAGATACTACATTTTGATCTTTGCTCGAAGGTTAAGAAATCTTCTCTTATGGTATTAAGAGTTATGTATTAATTTATTCATTTATTTATTTATTGCTTATAGCTTAAAACGCTCCTACCGGCGAATGGCTATGGGGTGGCTTAGGCATGAATCTTTAAACCTGAGTGCACTTCTCATAGTGCGCAGGGTTTTCAAAGCTCTTGTGGCTAAGCTCCCCTAAACCAACTGCTTAAACTTTACGGATCTTGTTCATCATTCTGCTCCTCGTAAACTGGATGGTATCACAAAATAGATAACGAGTCAAAATGATGACGTAATCCACAAATATAGTTAAAACCCCGTGAAAATTCATTATCTCTTTATTATGTATTCTCTTTCTTATTTCTCTCTCTCTTTCTCTCTCTCTCTTTCTCTCTCTCTCTCTCTCTCTCTCTCTCTGTTTTGCTTTCCTCTTTATTTCCCCTTTTTAATTAGTT
The DNA here is from genome assembly GCF_053919585.1 of Euprymna scolopes. Lineage (NCBI taxonomy): Eukaryota > Metazoa > Mollusca > Cephalopoda > Sepiida > Sepiolidae > Euprymna > Euprymna scolopes. The sequence continues at coordinate 40,669,362 of NC_136523.1, read as the reverse complement.
ACTTTAAAAAAAAACATGATACTCGCATACACATGTCTCAGTTTCTTTCCGTTTTTTGTTTGCTTGGTTTTTTTTTCTTTTCTTTTTAAAGGAATTTAATGCTATGTTTAATATCGGGCAACACCGGGCACACCTGCCATTAAATAAATATTTCTTGAATAAATAACTACATATGGAACACTTGTTATTATCTCGCCATGCGATATTCCATTTTTTGCTCAGAGCCACCCACATCGCATATTGTTCGATGATCTCTATGAAGCATTTACTGGCTGCAAGCGTTTTTCAGTGTTTAATCCCAAACTGTCCTAAATGTTGATAAAGAGAGCCTACACAGAAAAGCCTTGCTTCCATTTGAACAGCTGGAATAATTTCAATATAACCTTCGCGGATCAGCTATCTTATTGGACGTTCGTTCTTGTCTATATTGTATCGTTGTTGTTTCCCGACATCGGTTCTCATAAGATACTGCGAATTCAGCCAAGATGAATGTTATGCTTGTTATTGACGATAAAAACATAAACTCTTTTCGCTTATAACATTAGGATAAAATATGTGCTTTTTTCGACACCAATATGTAAAAATCGGGGTACTTCGCCATGTGCGTGCATGTAAAGAAGTAGATACAAAATGGCGTTTCTGATTTTTTTAGATGAGGATTTGTTATATGTATCGGACTACTGTTCTCATCTTGAGTGTGATTTTCACAACTTTTCGGTCGATATAACCTACGACCTTCTTCCGCAAGGACCCATGGCGCAGTGGTTAGAGTACTGGGAAAAATCAATTGTAAAAGTTATATTCTCCTGAAGGTTGAAGGTTCAATCCTCAGTGTGAGCGACCGAAATATACATTTACGAATTACTTAGGACCTCTATCCAGTCATGGCTGACGGAACAAGAGCGCGCTACCCCCGTGAAGTAAATAAAGGGTTCCGCTCGAAATTCCGTCCAAATTCCCGAGTTCGACAGAAACATTCCCGAGTTCGACAAGATACACCTGAAGAAGGTCGGAGGTTATATCGACCGAAACGTTGTGAAAATCACACTCATTATGAGAACAGTAGTCTGATTAATAATAATACATAGATACAAAATGAAAGTAAATATATAATAGCAAGCTACCTGGCGTTGCCCGGTCGAACATATTTGGTCTACGGACTTGAAACTTGATATATAGAGTATTTCGACTTTGGAAACACTTTCGATTTAATTAAATAATGAGCCTGTAAAGAATAGCTGCTAATAGACCTTTTTTGTTACTTTTGAAATCATTACGATATATATTGGGTACAATGTAACAATCTATAAGGAATTTGGTCCATAATAATACATAGAAAATCTGCATTACTGAAAATATATTTAAGCGTAGTTTACGACCAGGTAACCAATTGTCCAATCTGATGGATTAGTTTTCTAGAATAAAATTTCGAGAAATATAAAATTTATATAAGATAGGTTCATCCAGACTATTTAAAAGAAATTTACATTTGACCTATATTAAATAAGGCGGTTGAAGAAAAATATAAGCATAGTATATATAGAGGAATAATAAAGTTAAATATAATTATTATCAATTCGAATTAGGTTTAAGGGTTGTGTAGCAGGGGGCTTATTTTTAAGGATGACGGGGGTTCATATTGGGGCACATATACAGGGTGACCCCAAAAAAGGGCCCCAACACTAATTAGGTCCCCTTTCTTAGAGTTTTGTCCGAATGAAATGAAACTTTGGTTTATTATATTCAAAACATCGCATCAAAACACTAGGGTCTTTGGCCTTTTTTTCTCCGTTTTGCTACTTGGCCTTTTGGCCAAGATCAAAGTGTAGTATCTGTTCCGGCAGATACTGCAAGCTATGACTAGCAAAGACCAGATGTGGGGGCAACCCCACATGCCTGACCATTAACCAGCTCCCATTTCCCACCTCTCGGGAGCTGGTCCCCTTTTTCCCTTCCCCCTCCCTTCACTCCTCACATTAAAAATCGGCCTTGTGCCTAATTTGCTCGGTGGGGGAGCAAATAAATACCATCTGTTCCGGCAGATACTGCAAGCAAAGACCATATGTGGGGGAAACCCCACATATAAGACCTTGGTCAATGTAGGGGCAACCCTTCATACCAATTGTCACTATCCAGTTCCCCTACTCCCCGGGGATTTGGTCATCATTTCCCCTTCACTCCTCACTTGTGCCTAATTTGCTCGGTGGGGGAGCAAATAAATACCTCAAAGTGTAGTATCTGTTCTTCAGATGCGGCACTTCCATTTCTCGTTCTCTTTCAGTGGAGGAAAAATCCTTCACGACTGAGACAATTTTTATTTTTGTACCTTTTCTCCACATTGAAAAAACGACCCTGGTGTCTAACTCTGTCCCGTGGGGAGGCATTGTAAATAGGTACAGCATATGTTCTAGATAGCCTCCATTTAGCTTTTGTTTTTTTTTTGGGGGGGGTCACCCTGCATAAAGCGACTCATCTAATACAGACATAACGATAGTGATGAGAGGAAATGGGACACCTAACTTGGAAGGGTTTACAATGTTCGGTACTTATACAGTTTAGTGACGACATTAAAAAATGGAAATATTGAAAAAAAATTTTATTGTACGTAACTGTTATAGACTGAAGTTCTCCGAAAAAAAATTTCACTTCATTTGATCAAGTAGTTTTTTTTTTTTACAGCGAAAAACAATTATTTATCACGACGACGTCAACGTGGCCATTTTGGAAATGTACCTAGCAGAATACCTCCATTTTAGGCCAAATTTCGCAATCTAGCCTTTTTTCTCGCCATATTGAGATGCGCACAACACATCTGCAATTTTTTTTACGTTTTTTTTCTTTTTTTTTAAATCTGCAATTTTTTTGCGTTTTTTTTTTTTAAATAAGAATACTATTGAATATGCAAAGAAATTGAAGAATGCAAATAATTGAAGAATTTTTATACGAGATTATTTTCGAAACATGCGCAGTTGGACACGCATGGATAACTTCGAAACTTCGTTTATTTACTTCTGTTACAAATTAAAAAAAAAACAAAAAAAAAACACCCCAAAAATGGCATCTGTCTTCGCAAAAAAAAAAAAATAATAATCTCATTCTGGTGGGGGAAAAAAGGGCTAGATTGGCCTAAAATGGAGGTATTCTGCTATGTACGGCAGTTACCTGCCCTTGGGGAATTCCTGGGCCTGCAATAACATTTCCAAAATGGCCACGTTGACGTAGCCGTGATAAATCATTGTTTTTCGCTGTAAAAAAAAAACTATTTGATCAAATGAAGTGAAATTCTTTTTCGGAGAACTTCAGTCTATAACAGTTACGTACAATAAAATTTTTTTTCATTATTTCCATTTTTTAATGTCGTCACTAAACTGCATAAGTACCCAATGTTCATTATAAAATGACAAACATAATTACCTTTCGTCCGTGATGAACGATGACGCAAGACAACAGTTACAATATAATAATGACTTCTTCATTCATCTGATCGACCAGTCGATGACGTCAGGAATTCAAATTTGGATCTACATAGTCTAAATGTTCTCCCTTCGCTTCCGAGGGATCAACTGACCAACTCTCTGACTCTCAACTCCTCTCTTGAGTGACTAAAATCCGAACCCATAATATGGAGAAATGTCCTTTGTCTATGACGTCAGAAGTGTGTTTTTCAAACGTAACTAATTTCACAGGACTACGCATATGTTTGTCCAAAACACTTTTTTGACAAACAAAAGAATCCTCAATTCTAATCTAACCTATTTTTAAACAATATAATTTAATTTGCATTGTTCATTCTTTTACTGACATATTTAATATTCAGATTTCTAAAAGAATTAACAATAGTCTTAATTTATAACATTCCATTTCTTAACTGTGTCTACAGGGTTCGATTCTAGGCTTATCCTAATTTTCACTTATCTAATATTCTGCTTATTTACATAAAAAGGAGACAGCTCTTTTCCATGTAACATCAGACCTTTACAAAGTTATCTCCCTTCGATTAGTTTAGAAATTGAATTAGGATAAAAACAATTCCGTTTAAGACCGAAAGAAATTTTAAATTAATGAATTTGATGAACCATATTTTTTCACATATAGATAGTTCACATGTATTAGAATAATAAATAAAAGAAACATTTAAGTATATACAAGTTCTCTGTCTTTTCTTTTCTTCCTTCTTTTCTTTTTCTTCTTCCTTTTCTTTTTCTTTAGCGTTCAAGATGTTAACCGGATATATATTATTTTAAATTTTTATCATTTAAAATTAAAGGTTTTTTAAAAAACGAGATTTGCAGGACATCTTGTAATGTATGCATATGTTTCCAATTGCGATTATGAAACATATTAGTATTGGCTTAAGAGAGCTTGATATGGGGATTTTAAACGGTTCGCTACTTTGTTCGTGGAATCTACGTTTAGGTTTAGGCACAGATAAAGAGTGGGGGGGAAATTATTGATAGTGGTTTTAGCTAGACGAGTGTTTCTCATGAATGTTTGGCAAAGTTTCTTTCTTATAACTGCAACAATGTGGAAATCTCTTCCGTTTACCTGCTTTCCAGCTGACTACAATATGGCCGTCTTCAAGTCCAATGTAAACAAGTTCTTGATGAGCAGGTCCCCTTAAGTAATCCAATTTTATCAGATTTACATTTTGAACGATTACTATATTGTCCTTGTGACCACTGTACACTCTTTAACCCTTATCCTTGAATGGCCTCTGGGCCTTGATAAGGGGTGATTCCTTTGTAAAAAAAAATATTTAGGACTTCTACCCAGTTATGGGTGGGGAAACGATCATTTTAAATGCCTGTACAAACACAGTCTGGAAACTTATTGAAGGCACCTAATAATGCTTCTAGAGGAACCATCTGACGACATGTCTTGCTAGACTGAACCCCGCTGTAATGTGTGAATATGTAAGGTCAGTTGTACTTTTACAACTCATGTGTATTTTTAGTATGACTCGCGATTTGATGACAGCAATAACGTAATCTTTTTCCCCCATCACATGTTTTTTTTTTATATAAAAAAAAATTGTTTTTCAAACTGCCATGTACATTTTTATTTTTTTACCAAACTCAAAACAGCTTGTTTACTTCGTGTTTTGTCGGCCATTTTGAAATCTTCTATTTTTTATGTATTCCATGGATAATGAAATACTTTACTTTCCACATCGTAAAATACGCTTAAATATGATATTTTAATTTATGTAGACGTCATATCTATTATTATAAAGCCAATTCTCTATTTGATTATTATATCTCACTGCTGATGCAGTTCTCTACCCAGATAAGACCCAGGTACGTCTAAGGATGCAGTATTGTTGCCACATCTGGACAGGAGCTTCCAGAAAGAACTTATCCTGGCTTGGCAGAGTCCAAAATAGACTTAATAGACTAGTAGGGGGTGCCCTTTTCTCTTCCCTGCAACCTCTGTCTCACAGAAGAGACGTTGTGAACCTGTCTCTGCTTCATCATTATTTTCATGAAACGTGCTCGTCTGAGCTCCAATCCATCATTCCCACCTCGCTAAACTTTAACGAAGAACACTCATCTAGCCAAAATCACTATCAATAATTTCCCCCACTCTTTATCCGTGCCTAAACCTAAACGTAGATTTCATGAACAAAGCTCCTTCTTAGAACTGCACACCTGTGGAACTGTCTTCCGTTTACATGCTGTCTAGCTAATTGCAATATGGTCGTCTTCAAGTCCAATGTAAACAAGTTCTTGATAAGCAGTTCCCCTTAAATAATCCAATTCACCAAATTTACGCTATGAACGATACCTATGATATTTTCTCATTGACTACTGTACACTTTTAACTCTTATCCTCGAGTGGCCTATGAGCCTTGATAAGTGGTGACTCCTATAAATATATATATATACATATAAATATATATATATCATTTAATCACATAAATTAATATACGAAAGTATTATTTTATGCGTAAACTTAAAGTATTTACTTCAACAGTGCTCAATACATAGGTAGAGCTACGTAGTAAGTTATAAAATTATATATGGCAATTAAGCAACATCGAATATTCCGTGTTTCATCCACGCTAGGATATGGTCGTCTTCTCGTCCAACGTAAATAAGCCTGACGAATCCTAGCGTGGATAATACACGGAATATTCTGTGTAGCTTAATTGCCATATATATTTTTATAATTTAGTATCACACATATATATATATACTAGCAAAAGTACCCGTCGTTGACTGGGTTCAAAAACAGCCTACAGAAAATGGACTCTGATTTATGAAAGTATGATAGGTTATGATTTGGGTTGAATTTGGGAGTATCAAAACCAAAGCAAAATATGATGAAAGTAAAAATAAATAGATAAACCCCATATTTTATTATACCATACCTGTTCACACTGAAACACTTATCACAATATTCTGTGGATCTATATTAAAAAACCTTGTTAAACTTTGTGACACATTTCCATTCTATGGAGATCAGGCGCGAACGAACACCCCATAATTTTATCATACCATATTTCTTCAAACTGAAACATAATTATCAAAGCATACTTACGCAGATTAAAGTTTGAGCCGATTTCCATTCTATGGAGGCCAGGCGCGAACGCAGACCCCACAATTTTATTATACCACTCCTATTTAAGTTAAAACATACTTATCAAAGTATTCTAATGTACATCTATATCAAAAACACATGCAAACGTTTTTTTTTTTAATTTTTAAATTTTTTATTTCCATACTTCGTGGATCAGGCGCGAACGTAGACACCACAATTTAATGAACCACCGTTCTGCCAGAATAAACATACCCATTCCTGTGTCTCGATACATCTTCTATCATTATATGTAATCAGTTTTTTTAAAATAGTCAACCATATAGGAGCCTATTCGTGACCAGACACACACACACATTCAGCTTTATATTATATATATATATCACATATATATATCACACACACATATATATATATCACATCCCACACACATATATATATATATATCACACATATATATATATATATATATATCACATCCCACACACACACACATATATATATGTGTGTGTGTGGAATGTGATATATATATATATATATGTGTGTGTGTGTGTGTGTGTGTGATATATATATATATATATATATATATATATATATATATATATATATATATATATATGTGTGTGTGTGTGGGATGTGATATATATATATATATATATATATATATATATATATATATATATATATATATATATATATATATATATGTGTGTGTGTGGGATGTGATATATATATATATATATATATATATATAGTGCCGATTCAGGAGAGGTGTGGTTGGAGATTGCGCAACCCGTGCCACACGATTACACGCGCAGCTGCCCCTACAGAGGTATCCTTTGTCTTTTGAGACTGAACGGAGGCATCGGAAGGATTATATTGCACCCAATATACAGTAGTTATATCAAAAGTTTAGAAAAAAATCATGACCTGGGTGCTACAGTCGAAACTAAAACCTTCAGTTCCCCAGTGTTTTTGTTATCAGCTCAGCTAAATGTATATGCAAATCAACACTATAAATATTATTGTAGTTAAACATGTAACTGCATAATTATGCATGCGTAGAAGACACAAGTTTATTAATCTGCCAAGTTAAAAAATTTCTAATTTTGGTTTTGACTGTCATGGCTCTTGTGGGCTGCGACGATGTTCGGCTGTGGAATTTATTATATACAATCTCTCACATTCTGAAAATCCTATCATAAGTTGCTCGCTTGGTTAGCATTGCTGGATTGCATCGTCCTTTCGAGTTAAAACTCCTACTTGTGAGACATTGACTTGGGGTTATTAGCTGGTTGGATGACCGCGTCCTTTTTTGAGACGAAGTAGGTTCATTTCACAGTCGGATTTCGGTGCGGTTTACTTGATCTGTGTTGGTTATGGAAATTCTTGTGTGCAGGGCGTTTGCTCAGTTGGTAGAGTGCTTGCCTTGCATGCAAGAGGCTCGGGTTTCGGATCCTGAGTTCGGATGTGTCTATCTGATGAGCCCAAATGAAGGAGAAACTCGAGTCTTGGACTTCCGGTTCTTTGACTGTCATGGCTCTTGTGGGCTGCGACGTTGTTTGGCTGTGGAATTTATTATATACAATCTCTCAGATTCTGAAAAGCACACACATATATATATACATATATATATATATATTATTGGTAATATTGTTCCTATTTATAATGCCTCCCCACAGGACAGAGTTAGACACCAGGGTATTTTTTTAATGTGGAGAAAAGGAACAAAAATAAAAATTGTCTCAGTCGTGAAGGATTTCTCCTCCACTGACAGAGAACAAGAAATTGAAGTGCAGCATCTGAAGAACAGATACTACACTTTGATCTTTTCCCGAAGGCATATTGTTTAAACAAAACCAAAATGTGTCAATCAAAGAGTGCTCAATGTTTAGACAGGGCAATATGAATATGTTGCATATGAAAACTAGTGGCTGCACATATGCAAATATGTTTCAGTTCAGTGACCACCCTGCTAGGGAAAATCACATCATCAGGCCAAGAATATCTCCGAAAGTATCAGTCAAAAACATTACCTTTTTATATTAAAACTAATCTATAGGATTATATTATTGCTTATATTAATATATGTATGATTTTATATCAACTTAAATATTAAAAACGTTAATAATCAATTTGAATGTAAAAAACGTTAATAAGAGTTTTTGCACTAGTATAAGACTTATTCTTCTAAAATTCGTATTCCTTAAATAACCATTAAAAGTAGAGCCGGATGTTTAATGCTAACTAAAAAAGCATAACTATAAAACTATAAAATTATATTGGGAGATCGCTCATCAATTTGTATAATGTGATCACTTATTTTATCTGGTTACACCTTTTACCCTTGGCAATGATATAATCCTATAGATTGGTTTTAATATAAAAAGGTAGTGTTTTTGACTCATACTTTCGTAGATATTCTTGGCCTGATGATGTGATTGTCCCTAGAAGGGTGGTCACTGAAACATATTTGCATATGTGTAGCCACTAGTTTAACTTGTTGCTGTCTATCTTGCTCTTGCTTGTTGCTGGATCTCGACATTTTGAACCGAGAGAGAGAGAAAGAGTTAGCTGTCGTACAAAGCTAAAACTATGTAACATCATATGTGTATAGATACTCCCTCGGGCATTTGTCTATAAAAATTGCCCTTAGGCGATGGAAAAGTTGTGACGTGTGGAGGCTTGAAATGCTAGAAGCATGTAATAATTGATCTCAATGACCGTCTTTAGTGTCATGCCTGCTTGAGTGTGTGAATTCACCGATACGACTAAAAAAAATAGTCATTTTTTGGGCTCATGGAGCTTCGGTGTCTGAGAGAGTGGCACTCGTCTGACAAGACATTACAATCATCATATATATATATATATATATATATATATATATATATATATATATATATATGCGTAAAATACGCTTAAATATTATAATCTAATGATCTAATTCATCCAGATTTCTTATCATTATCAAAATGCTAATATTTATTTATTATCATATTGCATCTAATATATAGTAGTTCCTTCCCAGCCGTGGACCAGTCGTCAAATATACTAAAGTATGATATTTTTTATGTTTGCAGTTTTTTATATGCCGATAACACATCGACTGTATTATCTACTCTCCATTAAAAAGAAATGCAATAGGTACGAGGGAAATATTAATATCTACTTAATATAATTCCGGTGCTCAATTATCAATTTAGGACGCTGTTTGCAGATAATCTCCCCTCCCATATTATTGTGGGGATGTTTTTGGCGTTATTTATCTCGAGTTTGAATCTTCGAGCTTCACTTTATAATTAAAATTCAATAATGAACTTTTATCAGTTTGTGAAGTCGGCTTAATTTTGTATTGATTTACATTTTTTTTTTTTTTAGTTTTGATAATAGTTCAACGTTTTAATTTGGAAGGTTCTCGTTTTCATGGGTGACTTGTTTTTTTGTTTTTTGTTTTTTTTTTTCGTTTTAGATGTAAGAAGGCATTATTGGTTAATAGAATCTTTGACAAGAAAGATTTCAGAACAAAAAAAGAAATAGCAAGACAAGATGGTAAAGTTAAGTTCCGAGTTTTAAGTCAAAGCTGTAATAAGAAAACAAAAGGAAAAAATATTTGTTAGTGGTAATAACGAAAAGTAGATTTCAAAAAGTCATAGATAGAAACGTTTTTTAACCTTAGCTTAGGGTCTGGAAACTGCGACCTATCCTTCTTCAGGTCATATCGATATTTTTTATATTCTTATGATATTTTTATGTGTGCACTTTTTATATTTATTATTATTGAGCCAATATTTATTATTATATTGTACCGAATAGATATTAGTGGTATCGAAGTTTATTTTTTAACAATGACTTTGATGCCATCGTCTAGAACCGAAACTCAAAAATTAACGCTTCAGCCTTAGTCGTTGCTGTTTTAACTATCGTGCAATGGATAAGAAAACGTAAGCACTTAACCGATTTTAATGCCTAAATGTATATTTGCGCATGCGTAGAGAGCACTTTAAGTCGACTTAGCTGAATCCACTGTCAAAAACTTTCCCCACTCTTTATCTATGCCCAAATCAAAACGTAGATTCCATGAACAAAGCTTCTTTCTTAGAACTGCACGCCTGTGGAACTCTGTTCCGTCTGTCTGCTTCCCTCCTGACTACAACTTGGATGTCTTCAAGTCCAACGTAAACAAATTCCTGATGAAGTGCCCCCTTAAGTAGACACTCTAAAATATCCACACTAACGTACTGTACTTACAATAACCCTTATCCATGAGTGGCTTCCGGACCTTGATAAGTGGTGACCATCTTGTAAAAAAATAAAAAATAAAAAATTACGCCTGTCATGTTTCAAAATATTTTAAAATCTTTTTTTGTACCGGCTAACGACTGAATCAAACATTTTCAGATGTCTAAATCCCTATATTTCAAGTTTCAATTGTGTAGACCAAAAATTGACACAGGAGTTTGGCAGATACCGTTCCTCGGACAGAAAGGCAAAGTCACTCATTTTTTTTATTATTTTACATAAGCGTTTATATGTCGCTACACATTCATGAGCAAGTTTCGGTCAGTCAGTTACAAGCAACTAGAGACCTCTTCAGGCGATATTGCTTTTAAAGCGTTATAGAACAGCGAAAATTACGCTTCGAACAAGCATTACAGACTGTTCCATGTTATGGATAACAGACGAACGGAAATGTTATTTCCAACTTAGACGTGACAGACAGACGTTACTCTGCTCGGATAAATGATTGGTCGCCTCTAACTAAACAATTTATGCGAATACTTTCGTTGTTTTGCAAAATTATTGCCGTAAAAGACGAAATCCGATATAAATATTTTCAATTTCGCCAAAAAGGCACGTTAATTATTTATTTGTCAATTTCCAAATATAACGCAACGAAGCGATTTTCGGAAACAAATCCGCAAGGAGATGAATCATCTACGAGCGTTAATCTCGGAACTAATTATTTCGAATTTTTCTTCTAGGCCCAATTTACATGTTTCTACCCTTCGGACTATATGGATTTAGGGATTTTGTTTTCTAGAACGAACTTATTTGTACAGATTGACTCAAAAACCATGCAGCCTTTACACAAAGGTAACAACAATAGTTTAACATTATTGTGGATGTTTGCGATAACGATTGACCATTTGGATTATTCAAAGTACTGTTTTCCTCTTGAGTATTGATTTTCACAATGTTTCGGCCGATAAAACCTCCACCCTTCTTCAGTTCCACAAGTTATGTTACAACATTTCGGTGTATGCTTTTGTTCTGTCAACTAATTCGCCCCGCTGATAATCGAACCTACAATCTTCAGGAGAATATAAATTTAACAAGTACTCTCTGAACAACCTGTCATTGCGGAGGAGCTTTACACCTATGTCATTTCTTATTGTACCTATTTGTTACTAATTATATATATATATATATATATATATATATATATATATATATATATATACTAGCAAAAGTACCCGGAATATTCTGTGTAGCTTAATTGCCATATATATTTTTATAACTTTGTATCATATATATATATATATATATATATATATATATATATATATATATCACACACATATATATATCACATATATATATCATATATATATATACACACATATATATATATATCATATATATATCACACACATATATATATCACATATATATATATCATATATATATACACATATATATATATCATATATATCACACACACACACACATATATATATATATATATATATATATATATACTAGCAAAAGTACCCGTCGTTGACTGGGTTCAAAAACAGCCTATAGAAAATGAACTCTGATTTAGTAAAGTATGATAGGTTATGAAAAGAAACGGTTGTAAAAAGATAGCTTCGAATTTGGGGGTATCAAAACCAAAGCAAAATATGATGAAAGTAAAAATAAAATAGATAAACCACATACCTGTTCACACTGAAACACTTATCACAATATTCTGTGGATCTATATTAAAGAACCCTTGTTAAACTTTGTGACATATTTCCATTCTATGGAGGTTAGGTGCGAACGAACACCCCATGATTTTATTATACCATATTTCTTTAATCTGAAATATAATTATCAAAGTATACTTACGCAGATAGATATGAAAAGTCTTTATTAAAGTTAGTGCCTATTTCCATTCTATGGAGGCCAGGCGCGAACGCAGACCCCACAATTTTATTATACCATCCCAATTTAAGATAAAATATAATTATCAAAGTATTATTATGTACATCTATATCAAAAACACTTGTAAACTTTTTTTTTTTAATTTTTTATTTCCATACTTCGTGGACCAGGCGCGAACGCAGACCCCACAATTTTAATGAATTACCGTTCTGCCAGATCAAACATACTCATTCCTGTGTCTCGATACATCTTCTATCATTATATGCAATCAATTATTTAAAATAGTCAACCATATAGGAGCCTATTCGTGGCCATACACACACACACATTCAGCTTTATATTATATATATATATATATATATATATATATATATATATATATATATATATATATATATGAATGCAACATTGTCTGCGTGTATGTTCGTTCCTTATAGACTCCAAAACGGCTAAACAGATTTTCTTTAAAATTTACAAAGCTTTAGTGTATAAGTCTGGGAGTGATCTTAGTTAAGTTTTGTCTCAGAATGCTGCCGATAATTACTGATAATCGATAATCGAAACCGTTATTTTAATTTATCTATCATCGGTACAGCGATTTTTTTTTTCATGTGTTTGCTTAGTAACAGTGACAGAATAACGGGCTGTGAAAATTATACTGTGGGCAAGTTGATAGCGTGTTTTTTGGGGGGTGGGCGTTGCATGACGTGACTATAGGTTCAAACTCCGCACGAAAAATTTTTTTTTCATTAATTGCAAAGAATTTTATAAGATTGAAAATATACGTGTTTTTTTTTTCTTTTTTTTCTTTTTTGTTTTTTTTTTTTGCAGGTCGTGGTCTGTAGGTAAAAACCCTGCACGTAAATTACTTAAAATTTTTAATGTTTTTTTTCGTTAACTGAAAAGAGGTTTATATAAAACTAACAGTTCATTCCGGCGTTGCTCGGACCTTATATACTGTTCATAACTTGCCCTATCTCTGAATACCCTTTATATAAAATTTCAAACGTTTAGACCAGAAATTGTCGGAGTAATTTGGTAGAGACCGCAGAGGTCAAATTTTATTTTTTAACTTTGATCCCAATTTTGACCCCTTAACATTTATTGTCTTAATTTCGAAAGATCAAATCGTTGAACTTTGGCCCCTTGACAGCCAAATTGCTGGCGATAAAAACCGATTAAAAAGATTTCCGTAAATCTCAATATCCCTTATGTAAAAATCTCGAGTCTGTAGACTAAAAATTGATAGAGTAGTTTGGTAGGGAAATTTACACACACTCACACATACACAGACATGTTCAGTTTTATAGATATATAGATATGTTTATAAAAGAAACATTAGGAACGCAATGTACAATAAGGTATATTTTGGACTAAGTTACTTCATGGAGGCATGTGAAGCTTCCTCCCGGGCGATTTCACGGATTTCGATGACAGTAAAAATATAGGAATTGTGGATTATTCCTTGATGATTATTCAATCCCGGGCAACGTCGGGACCCTGCTAGTACTCCTATATATATATGTTTTGTGTATTGATGTTGATGTCCATACTAAAAACCCTTTTTTCTATTCATTTTAAAAGAATATATAACTTTGTTCAAGATGGGTTGTGGAATTGCATTCATCTGACAAAAGATCTAGTTAATTTGCGTATTCCTTTAAACAGTCATTTTAATTAATTCCTTATTAATTTTTATTTTATTTTATTTTTTTTTGTCTTCTTATGGGATGATCATCTTTAGTTAACTTTTATGTGTAATTATATTCATGCAAATATTTTACATGAGTTATGCTTGCGTAACACAGGGTGACCAATAAAAACGGGCCCCGTGTACACTTTATGTGATATCTCTATTATTTATTCACCGATTGCCCTTATTTTACAGGACATGGCAGAATCAACGACGTGAGTACATCAAGACCCCAGTCTTAAATTTTACTATAAGACAGGCTCGTTTAAGAAAACCTAGGACAGTTTCATGCGTCAGTTCGAATGTGAAAAGGCTCCATCCAGAAGCAGAATTCAGAACTGAGGGGACCACTTCGAGAAGTATGGGACCGTGGCGAACCTCAACGCTGCCAGAGAGAACCGTCCAAGCCACTCGGGGCGTCCCAAGAAGCGAACAGCCGAGCTGATCGAAAGAGTGAGAGAGTCTCTCCAGCAGAGTCCGAAACGCTCTGTGAGTAAGCGAAGTCAGTCCTTCGGTATGTCCCGTGAGACTTGCAGGAGAGTGCTGGTGAACGATATCAGGGCTTACCCATACAGAATACAGACCCTTACAGCCTCAGATAAGAAGCAGAGGAGGGCTATGGCAGTCAAGATGTTCGAGAGGATGGAGGAGACACCAAGTTTCCTTAACCTCTTTTGGACCTCAGATGAAGTCCACTTCATTCTTGATGGAAAGGCGAACTCCAAGACAAATGTCTTCTGTGGGTCCTTCCCGACCCAATGAAGTAGCCACCAAGCCTCTGCACTCTCCAAAGTGCCCGGTGTGGACTGCAATCTCGGCCAGAGGCATCATCGGACCAATCTTCATTTAAGAATCTGGCGCAGCAGTGACAGTTACCAAGGAACGGTATGTGGAAGCCCTCAAACCTTTAAGAGTGTGCTCCAGATCATCTTCCCGTCGCTCATGAGCAAGTTCTGGTTCCAGCAGGACGGAGCAAGTTCTCACACCTCAAACCTGTCCCGAGATTGGCTGAAAGAGAACTTCGTAAGCCGAGTGATCAGTCTCAAGACTGATTTTAACTGGGCACTCCATAGTCCGGACCTAAGCCCCCATATTTTTTTCTTTGGGGCTATCTTAAGGACAGAGTCTACACAGGGAAACCCAGAACGATCACAGAACTCAAGGAAGCCATCAGGGAGGAGATGAGAGCCATTACTAATTCGGTCTGTAAGAACGTCATGGACAACTTCGTGCTGCGCCTCAAGAAATGCATGGAGCTTAATGGAGGCCATCTAGAACATATGCTGTAGAACAGGGAAAAAAGGTCGAACAATAAATATGTATATTTTTTCATGGACAAAAATTACTTGTTTAATATATATATATATATATATATATATATATATGTATGTATATATATATATATATATATATATATATATATACATATATATATATATATATATATATTTAAAGTGATGGTTGTGTAGTTCCAACGAGAGAAAAAATGTATATTTAAAAGAGTGTAGCCATCAACAATTGTGGGTTTTTTTAAAAGGTTTTCATCATATTTTTATTTTAAAATATTTTTATAACGCGTTTCGAGCTTAGGGTGTGCTCTCTTCAGATATTTTCGTAAAAAGTTTTTCTTTAAAATGGGAGTTTGTGGATATGCCTCCGCTGATATTAAATATGTTTTTCATAGTGGTGCGATGCGTGTGTTCAGTGTTTAGACGTTCTGTCTCCAACTTTAAGTGTTTCACTGTGACCGGTCAAAGTTAGTTTCAAAGAGTGTTTTTTAGTCCATATGGTGAAGGTTTTTATGGCTTCTTTAGGGTTCTTTTTTAAAGACTTTCTTTCCCCATGTATAGCATACACTCACACACAATCTCATACGCATACATATATATTCATGTACATGTACACATGCACACGCACACAGGCACACACACATACACACACGTACATACATAGAAATATATGTAGGAGCATACATATATACACATATACATACCCACCTACACACTCACACACGCACTCGCATACATCCACCGCTAACAATTATTTTTATTTTTTTATTTTTTATTTTATATATATATATATATATATATACACTTTTTTTTTCTACCAAAACACGCATGTATATATGCGCTTAATCATTCAGACATATGTACACGCACCCACACACACACACAAGTAAGATGGAGAATAATAGGTAGAAGATATATATACACACACATACACGCACATACACACATATATGTACACACATATATATATGTGCACATACACTCACAAACATCCACATACTATGTAGGCACATACACATACATACACACATGCACACACACAGACATATGCAGGGGCTCACACATACGCGTATATCCATATTCACACGAACACATTTACCCACTCATACATGTGCATACATATGTATATATACATACATACACACATACATACGGATGTGTATACACTCATCCACCCATATATATATATATATGGGCACATGCATTCACAATCCCACACACACATACATATTCATACATCCCACCTTATGTATATATTGGTTGGAGTTTCCTTTCCAATCCATGCACATATGCATACATGGATTCGGTCACCCAAACATAAGTGCACGTATATATACAAACAAGATGTAGCATAGATAACAGATGATATATAATTATACACACACGCATACACAATCATATGTGTACACCCACGCACATACACATATACACACGCACACACGCGCGCACACACACATACGTTTAATTTCTAGTTGTTTGTTTAGTTAAGAGAAATGGTACTGTACTGGGTATGGGCGCGCGCACCCGCGAAAGTGTGCGTGTGCCTTATTGTGCTTTTTTGTTGTTTCGTGTGTGAGGGTGCACACCTACCCAAGCATGCATGCGTGTAAGTGTATTTTGTGTTTTGCCTATTTATGTGTATAATTATGGAGAGACGTTTAAGGCGGGGTTAAACTTTGTTATGAAATTTTTTTCTTGAGTTAGCAAGTAGAAGTAGTTGTCAGATTGTGTGTGAGTGTATGCTATACATGGGGAAAGAAAGTCTTTAAAAAAGAACCCTAAAGAAGCCATAAAAACCTTCACCATATGGACTAAAAAACACTCTTTGAAACTAACTTTGACCGGTCACAGTGAAACACTTAAAGTTGGAGACAGAACGTCTAAACACTGAACACACGCATCGCACCACTATGAAAAACATATTTAATATCAGCGGAGGCATATCCACAAACTCCCATTTTAAAGAAAAACTTTTTACGAAAATATCTGAAGAGAGCACACCCTAAGCTCGAAACGCGTTATAAAAATATTTTAAAATAAAAATATGAAAACCTTTAAAAAAAACCCACAATTGTTGATGGCTACACTCTTTTAAATATATATATATATATATATATATATATATATATATATATATATATATATATATATATATATATATATATACAGGGTGACCAAAAAAACACAAAAGCTAAATGGAGGCCATCTAGAACATATGCTGTAGAACGGAGAAAAAAAAAGTTTGATGTGATGTTTTGAATATAATAAACTAGTTATGACCAAAGTTTTATTTCATTCGGACAAAACACTAAGAAACGGGGCCTAATTAGATTTGGGGTCCTTTTTTTTGGGGGGGGGTCACCCTGTATTTCCATAAAAGTTTATAGTAAACGAAAACCTCTTTCTGCATATATTTATGCATTTATATATATATATATTTGTTTTTAAAAATTTGCCTATCAAATTCCTCTGTCAGTTTTTGGTCTATAGCGTAATTATTTTTTATTGTGTAATTGAACCAATGCGAAACTTTATATTTGGGTTTGAGCCGTGGAAAATCGGCGCAAAAGTGTGAAAATTTAAAAAATGGAATTTGTCAGGTGAAGGTCGAACGCCGGCATTACGAATATACATGAGTAACATAATAGCCATTGGTTCATGTTTTAAGTGTTAGCCTTGCAGCAAACATGTCTTCATAGTTCAGGCATTAACGTTAACGAAAAAAAGTAAATCGTAGACAAAACGTTTTGGTTTCGATTCTCGGTTGTGGCCCACGAGTCATGGTTTTTTTTTTTTTTTTACTTTTTAAATCATTACTATAACTTGGGTGCAATATAATCTATTATATACATCTCCTCTGTCTGCTTAAATGTATGTATGTATGTATGTATGTATGTATGTATGTATGTCTGCCTAAAACTTTCGACAGAGGCGACGGATTCTTACGAGATCGGTATCCTTTTGAAGCTCGACCTTCCGACGAGAAATATCGAAAAATTAGTTAAAAACATTAATTCCTTCACCCCCAACTTGGGACTTTTCTACAAGGAAAGATCGCTTTTTTCGGCGATATTTTCGAAAGTCATCCCCTCTTTTCGATTGACTAGCGTACTTTAAATCTTCAGCACTTTCGGTTTGGCGATGGCCGCAACGGCAAAGATGCCACTTTTTTTCACGTTCTTCGCAGTACGGGTTCGAGCTTACCTGCCAACTCCCACTTTTTTCTTTTTGCTCAACAGATACCTCCAAACACCCGGGAAACACTGATTACCCAGGCTAGTCTATAATAAAAAGCTTGCCTGTCTGTTAAAATCTATTTATGTATGTATGTATGTATGTATGTATGTGTGTATGTATGTATGTGTGTATGTATGTCTGCCTAAAACTTACGACAAACGCGACAGATTTTCATGAGATCTGTATCGTTTTGAAACTCGACCCTTCAGACGATAGATATCGAAAAATTGGCCAAAAACATTATTTCCTTCACTCTCAACTGGGCATATTTCTACAAGGCGGTGTCGCTTTTTTTTTTCGCCAATATTTTCGAAAATAATCCTCTCTTTTCGAGTGACTAGCCTTAATTTAAACTTTCGACACTTCCGACGCAAGGGCAAAGACGTCACGGTTTTTTTTACGTTCTTTTCCTCCTTCGCGGTACGGGTTCGAGCCTGCCTGCCTACTACCACTTTTTTTTTTCGCTCAACACACATCCAAATACCCGAGTAACGCCAGTCACCCAGGCTAGTGTTATATAAAGCATTGCCAGGCGATACCAAGTAACCTGAACAATTAATATGATCGTTGTTGGTACCTGAGAAAATAGAATGTTTAGAAAATATATATCAAGACGAACTAGGGATTTTACAGATAAATATTTATGGTAGAAATCTATCGGGCATGTCAATGCTGGAATATTTGAACAAAGACAAAACTAAGCTAATATATAAAAGGCTATATGGCTATCTGTCTCCATATTTTCAAACTCTATCTCCTCCGAAACTAAAGTTGCAAAGTGGCGCTAGGAGCCTCAAATGATTGGATTTTTCACGGGCCGTTCTTTCATGGGTCTTAACCCGCTTAAAATAGTTTGTAATGGGTTATTAATGGGTCAAAATTGAAAAAATAATTCTTATATATTTTGTACATTCATCTTAGTTTATTTTAAATTTTTAATCAGTTGATATGCGTATCACGTTGGTATAGTGGTAACGTCACCAGCTTTGAATGTTTCGGTTTCGATTCATGCTGATGGCATACAAATGCTTATTTTTGACTTTTGAAATCACGACTCTATAATAATATCTACGAAATCTGGATCAATTAAGATATCATATTTAAGCGTATTTTATGCCCGGGCAAAGCTGGGCACCAGCCTGGCTAGTAATATATAAATGCCGAGATTGTTATGAATAAATATTTGCAAATCACAGTTTTTCATTTTCAAAACGAAATTTTAAAACAGGCAGAACCGTTTGCACAAACTGTGTGCAAATTAAGTTCACGTATATTGTTCCAATTTACTTGCTTCCCCACGAGCGCGGAGTTAGACAAAAGGACAGTTTTAAATGAAAATGTGATGTTTATGTTTTTAATTTGATTCTTTTTTTGAGGGGTGTTTTTTTTTCGGTTGAAACCGTGAAATTATATATATATATATATATATATATATATATATATATATATATATATATATAAATAAAGGAATTTACATTTATATCGGTAGTCGGTACCGACGGTTTCAAGCCCGGTAGTTGAGGACTGCTCTTAATGAGGACATTAAGAGCAGTCCTCAACTACCGGGCTTGAAACCGTCGGCACCGACTACCGATATAAATGTAAATCCCTGTATATATTATGCAAAAAAAATATATTGCTCTTATTTCGAGAAAGGTTTTTTCCCTAATAATAAAGCACTGTATGGGATTTCTTTTTCTACAAAAAAAGTACAAGTATATATATATATATATATATATATATATATATATATATATATATATATATATATATATATATATTTATATATATATATATATATATATATATAATTATAATTATTTGCTATAATAATAATTATTAAATACTTACACACAGTAGTGTTTCATCCTTTCGGGAATCATCAATGCAGTGTGTCGCGATTAACACTGGTCGATAGATTCGAACCCGGTAACAGGAGCCATCTCTGGCTTCATTAGTAAGGCCACTGTAAACCGTGAGAAATACTGTTGAAATTTAAACATTTATTTTAACGACTCTCAGAGTGATCTAATCATTATATGATGATCTGCGCATAAGAGCTAAATTGATCGACTCAAGTACTCAACGATAAGAAACGAGTTTCTTATAGGACTTGACATAATTATTTATTATAATGATTACTAAATAATTGCAGACGCTAGTGTTCCATCCTATCGATTTTATGTGCCTGGCCTTTTTGCTTGCGCTATGATAATGGTTTGAATTTTAGCTTAAAATAAAAAATCAAGTATCATTGTTCATTTGCGCTTTAAACAAATATTTCGAACGCGCCCTTGCCATATCAAAGAACCCACAGTTGATTTTATCTGTCAGGCCTTTCGGATTGTATGGTAATAAAATAAAATTTCTCAAATGCACTTTTGATGTTAGGCTGTATAAGGTGTTGACTTTGGTCAAAATTTCCTGTTCTTTCTTTCATTGGACTTTTTCGATTATTTATTATCGATATTTATTGATGACATTCCGATATAAAACCTGTCGACGAACACTGCATGCACATAAATTACCTTCGCTTGAAATTTCATAAAAGTCGGTCCAGCTATTTTCGAGTCCATAGGGAATGAACTCACGCAATTTTTTTAATATATATAATTGTGAAGATAAAGATTTTAAACTACCGATCCTGGATATGACCTTAAACTATATCCGATGGTGAGGCCCCAGCTTGCGGGCTTTGGGGAGTGTGGAGCCACCCCTTAATTGCCATTTCTCCAAGGTCCACTGACCCGGAGTGGTAGGACTTGTTATGATTCCAACTATGGGTTAAATAGAAACCGACTTAAAATATATACGATTTCAATGACTTAAAAACATTATTACAATGATCCAAACATAATTCTCAATGAAAAACCAAGACACGGAATAATAAAATAATGTTAAAAAATACACATTGTTGGTGACTACTCCCTTATTTAAATATATATATATATATATATTCTATTTTTTTAAAAATCTTACAAAATCACTGTATTCGACATTAAATAACCTAAAAAGTTGATATGCCGTAAAACAAAAGTAACCAACCCAAAGCAGGCTTTAAAATACCAGTAAAACATCTATAGATGACACCATGTTTTTTTTTATGTTCGTGAAAATACATTATTAATCCTCCCCCTAAAAAAAACAAAAAAAAACAAAAAAAAAACACCTCTATAGCTAAATATTTAGAAGTTCTAAGAGAATAAGAGTCGGAATCGATAATTGTATCGGAATCGGCAACAATATTGGAATCGTCCGTCACTAATTATTACCATTCCTCACTAAGAGTTTTCACACAGGCTATCAAAGATTTCACTTTGGGAGCAACATGTGGTGTTCCCTTACATCTGAGTGACAACAAATCTCCTCAGATTTCAATTGCGCTCCACCTCTTTCCACACACTCTGCAAATTAATTTGTTTTTATCGCAACAGCCGTTTACCATTGATTTCTCGTCGATAGTGACAATTTGGTTTTTCACTGAGATTTCTGTTAGCAATAAGCCTCCTCAAAGTCCCAGTCCTATTCGCAGGCATCTAGTAGAGGTTTGGTTAGTGCTTTCTCTCCTCGGTCTTTCCACACTACTTGACCTCATTCTTCTTTTACCCTATGTTGGGGACTCTTCCGCCATAGAATAGGCCTTCGAAGCCATACCCTTGATCTAAAATATAAATCTCACCTGTCTGTTTAAATGTATGCATGTATCTATGCATGCATGTCTGCCATTAAGTTTCGACAGAGGCGACGGATTTTCACGAAATCAGTATCATTTTGAAGCTGGACTCTTCGGACAATAAATATCGAAGAATATGCCAAAAACATTCGTTTCTTTTACCCTCAATTAGACACTTTTATACAGGGAAGGGATCGCTTTTATCGCCGATATTTTCGAAAGTCGTCACCTCTTTTCGATTGTGTAGCCTTAATTTAAACCTAGATTACTTCCAGTTTGGCGATGGGCGCAACAGCAAACATGTCACTTTTTTTCACGTTCTTTTCCTCCTTCACGGCACGGGTTCGAGTCTGCCTGTCTACTAACATTTATTATTGTATTTATATTTTTTTTTTATTTATTTATTTTGCTCAACACACACCTCCAAACACCCGGGCAACGCCGGCTAGTTAAAAATAAAAGAAACAGAGGCAAACAATAGAACCAGAGACTCGGACAGAAGAGGAAGACTACGACGACGATGACCTTCTTTGGTTATTCACAGGCAATCTTGTTACGAACGTGCGTGAAACTGGAAGAGCAAGTTCCAGATTTTTGAACGCACTGACATAAAAAAAATACGCTTCGTAGGTTGAGGTATTCATTAGATTGAATGTGAAGAGAACGGAATTAGAAAGGATGACATACGAAAGGTCATATTGAGAATGTCACACTTTCTGAAACATGGCTTCCAAAATGCTTCTTGTTTTTCAACAATAGACTTAGACATTCTTCACCGCTCTCTCCATCTCTCCTGCTTCTCCCTTTCCATTCTTCACGTTTTCTAGCGTATTACCATTCTATCCATTTGCGCATATATATGGATATGTACATATATATATATATATATATATATATATATATATATATGTGTGTGTGTGTGTGTGTGTGTGTGTGTGTGTATACATATGAATATATATATGTGTGTTTATATAAAAAGAAATAAGAATTGCAATTAAGTTTACCAAGATAATCCAAAATAGCAAATTTAAAATACATTACAAATATTAAAGACTTAGTATTGAAAAGTAATCCTAACCAGATGTAAAAGCTCAATAAAACCAAAGAGATGATAGAGCTTATTATAAGAATTAATGAAAATTTTTAAAATACTTTAAGAAGAGTTTTAAAAAATATTTAATTTTCAAAAAGGAGACAGAAATTAAAGCGTTTCTTTAACATATTTTAATTATCTTTGTTCCTGTATGTATATATATGTATGTATATGGACTTTCAGTGACTGGGGGAGTGGCACTCGTCTGACAAGAGGTTGCAATCATCATCATCATATATGTGTTATTATTCAACAAGTCTGAAGGGAGGTTGTTCTTGTGAACATTTTCAAACAACATAATGTTTGAATTTGTCCAAATGGTCTTGAACCAATTGTAACTAACAATGAAATACACTTTTTGAAGTCTTGGTTTTTGTAAAAACAGTATATATATATATATATATATATATATATATATATATATATATATATATATATATATATATATATATATATATATATATGTATGTATATATATATATATACTTCATTTACTCACATAAAATTGATATACGAAAGTATATATTTATGCGTAAACTTTAAGTATTTACTTCAAAAGTGCTCAATACGTAGGTAGAGCTACTTAGTAATTTATAAAATATATATGGCGATTAAGCTAAACTGAATATTCGGCGTTTCATCCACTATAGGATTCGTCAGGCTTATGCGCATAAGCCTGACGAATCCTATAGTGGATGAAACGCCGAATATTCAGTTTAACTTAATCGCCATATATATATATATATATATATATATATATATATATATGAATATGTATGTATGTATGTATGTATGTAATATATAATAAAAATGGATGTAAAAAGACCTAAGACCGCGACGAAGTTTCTCCTCAATCTAATCAAGCAAAGGAAAGGTTTTTTTTTATTTAATATTTCTCTGCACTTATGTAAAAATAATTATTAATGAAAATAATTTAGATATTAGTGATTATGTTTTTAACACATATTGGATATACACATGTAAAGACGTATAAGACACTTACCCCCCCCCCCCGCACGCCTCCCTCTATATATTCTCTTAATCTTCTTTTCAGTGAGGATATTAAATTTTTACTTTTGAAAATTCCATCCAAAACGAATCTCGTCGACATTTTAGGTCTTTTCACCTCCATTTTTAATCTTATTTTAATCATGTATAATATATATATATATATATATATATATATATATATATATGTATATATATATATATATATATATATATATATATATTACACACACAAGTTTATTCTGAACTTCATCAAAGCAGGATAACTCCTTTATAGCAGCTCCTGCCAAGATGTGACAACAGTACCTCATCCTTGGACGTAACTTGCTCTTATATAGATAGAGAATTGCATCAGCAGTGTGATATCTACTGGATCGATAGAAGGATCCCACCATCTTTCCAGCGTCCTTGGCAACGGATCGGATGTAAGTGTTCCATTTAAGATCAGGAGTAAAGGTCAAGCCTATTAATGCTCAATTATGAAATGTGATAATTTTGTAGCTTAATCCTTAAGTCAACCATTTTTGGCTTAAAACCTATTGGTATATGAAAATTTACTGAATTACACGAACTCAGTATATTACATATAAGTCATATATATATATATATATATATATATATATATATATATATATATATATATATATATATATGTGTGTGTGTGTGTATGTATGTATGTATGTATGTATGTATGTATGTATGTATGTATGTGTGTGTGTGATGAGAATAGAAATAGTATTTTTTTTTACTCAGGAATCACCACTTATCAAGGCCCGGAAGCCACTCGGAGATAAGGGTTAATGGGTATACATTAGTCAACTTGATTATAGCATAGTAAACATAAGTAGTGGAAATTTTGTAAATTGGATTACTTAGGGAGACGGTTCATCAAGAACTTGTTTACATTGGACTTGAAGACAATCAGATTGTAGTCAGCTGGAAAACAGGCGATCGGAATAGCATTCCACAGGCGAGCAGTTCTAAGAAATAAGCTTTGTTCATG
>NC_136523.1:40631182-40638682 GCF_053919585.1 Euprymna scolopes | reverse complement strand
GCAGAACGGTTATTTTTTTCTATCGGTTACAGTTTCGGCTCAGTACACCCGCAAAATACACTTTAGATATGTAAAAAAAAGACAAGTATCTTGGTGCTTGTGTATCTCTAACCGCACTGAAATGTTATTTAGAAAATTAACATGGGGAGGGGGTGTCTCGTTATACTTTACTTTCACCTAATAATTAAGATCGTAAAACTTGAAAATACTATAAATAAAAAAATAGCACGGTAACATAAGTGTATAAGCACAAATATCGTAAAATTTTTTGAAAAGTGAATTTAACTTAAATCAACGCCGTAACAGATTAATAAGCACTGGTGCTACTAATATCGTTAAATTAGATCGCAAATTGATTTCAAGACTGAAAAAAAAAAGAAAAAGAAAAGTATGTTTATGCCATTGGAGTTAGTGTTACTTTTTGTAGGGTTTTAGCATCCTAAAATCTGATACAAAGTAAATTCATATTTTCTTCGTATTTACAGCTGATAGTAAATTGTTAGAGAAATTATTTACACAATTATGACAAATTGAATATTGAAGACAGCAGCATCGAATATTTTTTTTTTAATCCGCCATATTTTTTCTAAAGAAATCAATCCTGTAGAAACTCTGATAAACTTTCGAGGATTTTTTAATACTTCTGTTGGAACGACCATTTTTTTTGCGAGATAAAAAAAAAAGGAACACACGCGAGGTAGATGAACACACTATCAAAATTCTAGAGAATTAAAACTAAGCTTTTTCTCCCCGGATTCGTCTAGCAAGTTGAATATCTTTCGGCATAATGGTAACACGTTTAGCATGAATGGCGCACAAGTTGGTGTCTTCGAAAAGACCAACCAAATAAGCCTCACAGGCTTCTTGAAGGGCTTGCACTGAAGTACTTTGGAAGCGAAGACTCGTCATGAAGTCTTGGGCAATTTCACGAACCAAACGTTGGAATGGTAGCTTCCTGATGAGAAGCTCTGTAGACTTTTGGTAACGACGGATTTCACGAAGGGCGACGGTTCCTGGTCTGTAACGATGTGGTTTCTTTACTCCCCCGGTTGCTGGGGCGCTTTTACGGGCAGCCTTCGTAGCCAACTGTTTTCTGGGAGCTTTTCCTCCGGTGGATTTACGAGCGGTTTGCTTGGTTCGAGCCATTGTTTTCAATAACACCGATAACCTGAAAAGAACTGCAATTAAACGCGAGCGAATTGAATAACTGTGATAAAACCGGTTTTATTATATACAGAAGTTGCTGCCTCCTGATTAGTTCATTGGTCAGTAATGACGATTGCTGATTGGCTGAAACAGACTGAGCCAATTAGGCATTTTCATTGGTCGATTGTATTTTCTTGATTCGTACATGCCAACAATTAAAAATATAGTATTGAATAGCAGGGTGACCCCACGTTGCCCGGGAGTGAATGAAGATCAACGAATGTTTCACACTCCCATATTTTTATTGTCATCGAAATAGGTGAAATCGCCCATTGTGCTTGATGTTGGTTATTTTGCAATATAGGCAAATAAACACGATTATTTTTTCGCATTGATTAGAAGGTGGGTTTTATACAAATTAGTACAGCTTTCTGATTGGCCAATGCAGTGTATCGTCTGTAATCTGATTGGACAGTTAAGACGATCGCTGATTGGTTGAAACTGGATGGATTAAGTGATTTTAATTTTTCTTTTTATTTTATTTGGGATGGTTTTTAGAAACATAAAATTCAATATCTCTATCTATCTATCTATCTATTTATCTATCTATCTATCCATCCATCTATATATATCTAAAATACGTATTAAATAAAATAAACTACGTATCAAGTGAGCTTGAAAGCCAAATCACAACGTAATATTAGAAAAAAATATATTTTACTTCTTTGAAATTTATTACAAATATATTTCAGAGGTATACTCCGTATTCAATGTGTTGTTTTGTTTTTTTCTTTTCTTCTTCCTTGCCATGTTGTAAATTTGGAGAAAGAAAAATCTGTTTGTAAAGAGCCACGCATTGTATCTCAGCGGTTGTATTTTGAAATGTTTGAACTGTGCGTAGGCAACGCGAGAATAACGTCAAGGATGAGAGTTAATATAGAAACGTTATTTTATTCAAATTAAAACAACTATTCGATACGTTTGAAGCCAAAAAAAAAACGCATTATTACGAAAAAAAGCAGATATTTATTCTTGTTTGAAATTTATAAATATATTTCGAAGTTAAACTTCTCAGTATTTCTTTCTTTCTTTTTTTTTTCCATGTTGTTGTTAAAGCAGCGAATCGGTAAGTAGAAATCCGTTCGTTGTTTTTTACGATAGTATTCTCAAATGTCGGAACGGTGCATTGGTTACGCGGTATTCACGTTAGGGGTGTGTGTTTGAAGCCAATTAACTTCGAAATATATTTATAAATTTCAAGCAAAAATAAATATTTATTTATTTTCATCATAAGGTGTTGTTTTTGGCATTAAACGTATCTAATACGTATTTTATTTCATTCAAACTCAAGCAACGCTTTTATCAAGGAACACACAATCTTTTTTTTAATTACATTTTCACCCCAAACAAGGCACATTGCCACTTTGGTGTAGGAGGCTACTATCAGGGGCAGCAACTACTGGGGCACTATGTTGGGATTTGACAGGAAGATGTCGGTTCACGTTACTCTTGAACTTCTGCATGTCAGTACAATTGGGGAAGCAGGGACCTGGAATGGAATTCCAGAGTCTAGCGGTTCTGGGGAAGAAACTACTGGAGTAGAAAGATCTTTTACATCTAGGGATCTCTACTGTGTGGGGGTGGGATTTAACTGCCTGTCGAATTTGGGCGTGTGAAATATTCGTTGATACTTATTAAATCCTGGACAACATCGGGTCTCCTTGCTAGTTTTAATTAAGAATTACACTTTTTTGAAAATTAAAGTCTCCCGCATTCACTTGGCTCCAGCCTGGGAATTCCCCCCCCCATGGGTTCTAAACTCAAGAGAGTATTGGCCATTTTGGAAATGGCTATTTTCCCATGCTGCTGGTCCTGTATAATTCTAGGAGGTCCACCTTCCCAGGCTTTATTTTCTCTCTTTGTTTATTATTTTCTCTCTTTGTTTATTACAAATCGCTTGAGGCGGCCCTATTCGGATGCCGACGGGGTTGCTCATGCATTTTTGCTGACCTAGATTAAAATATTTATCCAAATGTAACTATTGCTATAACCAATTTGCACATGGCGCATTTAATGAAAGGAACGAATGTACCTGTTCTGTTCTAAATGACGAAAAAAATGTGCTACACCAGTGTTCGCACTTATATCCAGAATAGCATCTCAATCAGTGAAGTTAAAATAGCAATTAGAAAGACACGCATAAAACGTCTCAAACTGGAAAGTTTAAAATGAAAGATAACGTAGACGCACAAAAGTGTCAATATGGAAACAGAGTGAATAATTTCTTTTCCAATTCATTACAGATGCCACTTTGATGTAGGGGGCTACTATCAGATACATAATCTACAGGGGCACTATGTAGGGAGTTGGGCAGCAAGATGTCTGTTCACATTACACTTGAACTTCGGCATGTCAGTACAGTTGGGGAAGCAGGGATCAGGAAGGGAGTTCGAAACTCTAGCAGTTCTGGGGAAAAAAAACTACTGGAGTAGAAGGCGCTCTTACATCTAGGGATCTCAACTGTGAAGGGGTGGGATTTTGCTGCTTTTCGGGTTCGTCGGGAGGGTTTATGTCGAGGGAGTATAAGTGCTTGCAGTTCGTCGGAGCATTCACCATTAAAATGCTAAAATTCATTTTAGACTGCGAAAAGGGGGGTTGTCTGACTTGCTATTTGCTTTTCTCTTCTTTGAAAGAACTGAGATAAGTTCGATCGGCATGGTTTTGACTCACGAGGTGCGAGAGTATATTTATTTTTATGCAATAACTTGAAATTTCTTGTATTCCTTGCTTCAATCAATAATCCTTTTGTCTAAGAATTCTATAATTTTCCTTCAGAGAATTTAAATATAAATCGTACAATCATATTATATATATATGAGAGAGAGAGAGAGAAAGAGAAAGAGAGAGATGCTGTTTGTTTGTTTTTGTTAGCGATAATTATTTAATGAATTCAATTATTTATATGGAAGTGCATTTTTACCTATTAATGCGAAGTGGGAATAATTTTCCCTTGCTCCATTTGGTACCCCACATATGTATCATTTTTTAAATATAATTATCTGCTGATACGTGTTTCGTCGTCTACGACTCATCAGAGTGACGGAATCTAGCGAGATTCGAAATCGGAAGACCGTGATAAGAAGCCTCTTCCACTGAGCTATCTCGCAGGACTACTAACGTATCGCGTTTTTACGGAGATGTTGTTTGTTTTTATTAGCGATACTTATTGAATGAATTCAATTATTTATATGGAAACACATTTTTACCTAAATGCGAGTTGGGAATAATTTCACCTTTTACCAGTTTGGTACCCCCAAATGGGGAGGGGCAGTTTGGTACCACCAAATGGGGAGCTGCATTATATTTTTAAAATATAATTACCCACCGACACGTGTTTCGTCATCTACGTCTCATCAATGGATAGAGATGTGGAATATCTACGATTCCAGGTGAGCATTGTCTAAAGGTAACGGCGGTTTCAATCCCACCCAAAGCTGATCAGAAATAAACGGTATGATGGACAACATCTTAAAATTTGGTATATAGACTTTTGTCAGTTATTTTTACACACACACACACACACACACACACACACACACACACACATATATATATATATATATATATATATATATATATATATATATATATATATATATATATATATATGCAGTACAATGTTTATCCCAAGTCAATACATAATCCAAGCAACCTTAATCCGAGCTCCTTAACACGAACCCAAGTGATATATATATATATATATATATATATATATATATATATATATATATATATATATATAATCTGGGTGGTTATTTTTGTGTATATCCGTTAGAAGTGTTGAGTGAAATTTGAAGAATAAAACATGTATAAATACATTTGAAGCCAAAACTGCAACACGAATTTTTTTTTATAAAATAAACAGATGTTTATTTTTAAAGAAATATATTTCGGAGTAAGACTCCTTTATCAATCTTTTTTTTTCTTCTCTTCTTTCACGACATGATGTAGTGGGAGATAGTTCGATGAAGAGTCCACTAACAACATCACGTGGTTGTTAACTAACAACATCACGTGGACTCTTCATCGAACTATCTCCCACTACATCATGTCGTGGAAGAAGAGAAGAAAAAAATGATTGATAAAGGAGTCCCACTCCGAAATATATTTCTTTAAAAATAAACATCTGTTTATTTTATAAAAAAAAAAATTCGTGTTGCAGTTTTGGCTTCAAATGTATTTATACATGTTTTCTTCTTTTTTTATATATATATATATATATATATATATATATATATATTATACCAAGAGAGATAAATGTCACTTGGGATCGTGTTAAGGAGCTCGGAATAAGGTTGCTTGGATTATGCATTGACAACGCTAACCTTCTCTTCAGAAAAAGGACTTGTAAAAAAATCTAGGATACAAATTTGAGACAACTCGTATATTCTTATTTCTTTCTTTTTCTGTTTTATGATTGTTTGCATGCGTTGTACATGAAAAGCGGAAACTTTTATTTCCGGAATTAATCCAATATGTTTTTTAGGTTTCGTCGACTACCGTTCTTATCTCCCTTTTTCTTTTTTTTCCTTTTTTTTTTTTTTTTTTTTCAAAACGTTTCGTTCGATGAAACCTTCGGCTTACTTCAGGTATATATTTTCGAACTCGATAAACCCTTCTGTTAAACTCAGAAATCAGCGCAGGATTTCGGACGAAACCCTTTATTTGTATCCGCAGAGTTAGCGTTCTCGTTCTGTCATCCATGATTGAGTAGAAGTCCGAAGTAATTTGAAATTCTATTTTGGATGTCTGAGTTAATCCTGGGTCCAACTCTCTCCCTGATCTACATCAATGATGTCCCTAAACATATACTTAAATCATTTGTTGACATCTATGCTGATGACACGACCATCTACGGCAACACATCAAAGGCTGTAAATGACAAAGTTCTCTCTGATTCTCTTTCCTCTGATCTCGAGCACGTGGTTCAGTGGGGGGAGGCGTGGCTGGTTACCTTTAATGCATCTAAAACACAGCTCCTATCTTTACATCATCAACGCTCTGATCCCCATCTGACATCAATTGCAATGGATGGCTCTCGTCTAGGAGAAGCCCCATGTTTTGACAAGCTTCTGGGTTTGTCCTTTACTCCTGATATGAAACGGAACACATACATCAAGTCTGTTGCTAATGTCGCTGGAAAGATGGTGGGATCCTTCTACCGCTCCAGAAGATATCTCACTACTGATGCAGTTCTCTATCTATATAAAAGCCAAGTACGTCCAAGGTTGGAATACTGCTGTCATATCTGGGCAGGAGCTGCTAAGAACAGCCTATCCTGCCTTGACAGAGTATAAAATAGACTTCGTAGCTTAGTGAGGGATGCCGTTTTCTCTACCCTGCAACCTCTCTACCGCAGAAGAGACGTTGCGAGCCTATCCTTGTTTTATCGTTATTTCCATGGTAGGTGCTCGTCTGAACTCCAATCTCTGGTCCCCCCTCGCCAATCCTTCACGAAAAACACCCGTCTAGCTGATTCCACTGTGAAAAATTTCCCCACTCTTTATCTTTGCCTAAATCCAAACGATTTCATGAACAAATCTTCTTTCTTAGAACTGCACGCCTGTGGAACTCTGTTCCGTCTGCCTGCTTCCCACCTGACTACAACTTGGATGTCTTCAAGTCCAACGTAAACAAATTCCTAATGAACCGCCCTCTTAAGTAAACACTTCATTAAATCTCCACACCAACGTAGTGTACTTGCAATAACCCTTATCCCTGAGTGGCTTCCGGGCCTTGATAAGTGGTGACCACCGTGTAAAAAAAAAGAGTATTGAACATTCATCCTCCAAAAATGTTATTTAGAATTACAATTACTTTTTTATCTGTTATACAACGCGTAATTGCCGAATTTTTTTAACATTTAACTTCCTTTGAAAAGTAATAGTTTACGAAATATATTGGTAATAAACTGATACTAGAATGCTTCTCTGCGTTGCCCGGTTGCACGCTACGCTTGAATATGATATTTTAATTAATGCGGCTTACGTATTTTATGTTATAGAAACAATTCTCTATCGATTGTTATAGCAAACCGACACGAGAATTTTATACATATAGTTTAGGGAAGAAAATGGAAATGTCCCTGCATCTCCATGTGTCCCTCAATGGACGAACATCATTTTATTTTTACTAGAAGATGTACTCGACGTTGCTCGGTATTAAATGTAACGTTAAATTCCTTTTAAAAAAATGAAATAAAAATCAGAAACAAACTGAGACGTGTGCAAGTCCCGCCCCCCGGGGGCTGGGCATGAATTTCAAAGACCATATGTAGGGACAACCCACTATATA
>NC_136523.1:40593682-40626182 GCF_053919585.1 Euprymna scolopes | reverse complement strand
ACGTGAAAAAGGTCGAGGATTACATCACTGTCAAACACTGTGAAAATAAAACTCGAGATGAGAATAGTAGTCCGATTTTCGAAATAATACGGACTGTTTTATTTTGTTCTTCGTGCTCCCGGATAAGGCCTGATGCTCGCCTTAAGTAGATGTTAATCTGCGGTCAATGACCTTAAGGTAAGAATAGTCAATTTGGGTAGTAAACAAATGTGATTGTAAGGACAGTAACTCAAGCTTTACAATGTAGCGAGTTCGATAAAGATGGCGAGTAGATTTAAAAGCAAAACCGAATTGACCTTTTTCTCTCGATAATTTTGAGCTATTCTCTCGCGTGCTTGTTTAGGTCTTTCGAAGTTCTTTTCCTCTTCTTTGAAACCAAAACAGTAAACTTTGATTCCCAAATGATCAACAACAAACAATTTACGGCCATTTTAGATGCGTCCATTAAGTCTGTTCAAAGATTGCTTACCTTTGTTATAAATGACCAGAATGGTTGGTTGTTTTTGTTTTACGGCATATCAACCCTTTTCAGGTTATTTAATGCAGAATCCAGTTATTTTGAAGAAAAAAATTTTTTAATAGAATATATTTTTTTCAACTCGGTTTCTATTTAACTCGTAGTTGAGACTCTAACAGGTACTATCACTCCTGGTCAGAGTGGACCTGGGAGCAATGACAATTAAAGAGTGGCTCCACACTCCCCAAAGCCCGCAAGGTGGGACCTCACCATCGGATATAGTTTTAGGTCATATCCAGGACCAAATGACCAGAATGGCTACTCGGCGTCGTCACAGGGCATGGACAATAGAATAGGTCGATTATTCGGACGGCTGTTCTTATTTTTAGTGTTATTTCCATAACGTTTCAGTTGATGTAACCTCTGACCTTCAGCATCTGTTCCTGTTGAATAGAGGAACTTGAAGATTGTGACCACACAAATGTCAGGTTAGCAAAGAACAAAGAAAATACCATATTGGACTTTAACGCACATATTGACCTCCGATGAAACAAAGAAAATACCATGTCGGATTTTGACACATATGTTGACCTCTGATGGAACAAAGAAAGAATTTGTCAATAAAAGCAAAAAGTGTCGACGAACAAAAATAGGGAGAGAGAGAGACGTGATTGTTGCGTCATTAGCTCCTCAACCTCCACATTTCATCACATTTGCTCGATACGTCCGACGACCACTGACAGGCAAAATAATAATTAAATAAAAACAGTTTTGTTATGACTCCGTCTCTGCGTTTGATTGTCAAACGGCTGGAACAAGCAAGAGTGTATATATTTATTTAACAGCACACATGTTCGTAAAAGTGAAACAAACATGATTATACATACGTGTCAGCGATAAACGGATAGTTACAGAGAGCCGGACTATACAACGTACCTTGTCGAAATCCGGAATCGTTTTGTCTGTTTTAGCAGAGAATTTCAAATGAAACTCTTTATTTAATTCAATCAGATAGCATGTTCGCGTTCTGTCATTTAATGCTGTGTAGAATTCTATCTAATGCGCAATTGTATTTAGAGTGTCGTCTGCCATGGTGTATTTGATAAAGCACGTGGTAAAATTCAGTTGTAAGTTACACTCTTCTGGGGGTTTGAAGGTTCAATCCTCACCCAAAAATAAAGGTTTAATCCTCACCCTAAAATAGAGTTTCAAATTTGTGTGAACTTCTTTCGATCTCATGGCTGAGGGAACGAGAGCATGCTACCTCTGTGAAGTAAATAAAAGGTTTCCGTTCGAAATTCCGTGTAGATTCGTGAGTTCTGCAGAAATATTTCTGAGTTCGGTCGCCCATACTGAGAATTGAACCTTCAACCATCAGAAGAATATCACTTTTTACCATCGACTCTTTTCAAGTACTCTAACCACTGCGCCACGGGTCCTGGCACTCGACAAGAGACACCTGAAGAAGGTCGAAGGTTACAGCAAATAAAATGTTATGTAAATAACACTCAAGACTCGAGAATAGTAATCAGAATAATCGAAATAATGTAACAAAACGCGTATGAACGCGTGGAAAAATATTAGCAGAAGCTGTAAGATGACTGGCTTGCAAGGATATAAGCAGCAGTGGCCGAAAAAAAAAAAGCACACATGTCAATTAAGAAGTGTGCGCGAGTTTGCGCGAGAAGAAACAGAAAAAAGGAAACCACGTGACCGAAGAAGAAAAACTGCGGTTGAAAAAGATGGACGTGTAAAGTGTAAGACGAGAAAGCCTGTCTACGGCCAGCGTGTAGTGGAGCAGAATGAAAAACGCTAGCCAGGAAAGATAAACATGTGGCCCAGCAGTGGCAGCGACGGATTCTTTAAGCTGGTGTCAAGACGGGTAAAAAGAAAAACGGTAATAAATGATTTGTGTTCAAAAAAAAAAAAGGAAGAAAACAGAACAGTCGGGTCGGATTTATTTTTCTTAGTTTGTTCCTTTTTGACGATGCCAGACGGCGTGGAGGGCCCGAGAGAGGTTTTAACAATAACGAACAAGATGCGAACGAAACGGTCATATTACAATAAAACGAATTATTAAACTTTATCTCTAAATTCAGAACAGGTCGATATATTATTTCATTGTAATTTTTGTTTTGTTTGGGGGGGGGTTCACACCTCTCTCCACCCAGGCTAAGTCTATTTTTTCTGGTTGTATTGACTCCTTACTACACCAACTCTCCACACCCGCGAAACGCCGGATACCCCCGCTAGTTTTTATTTAAAAGAAACAATAATCCGAATCCAATCCGAGGTTCTTTAGGAAATACCATAAAGTTTTTAGTAAAAAAACAACTTTTTTTCATGTTCATTTTTTTAACAGTTTCAAACTTATTTTAATTGGAATTCATTATTGAGATGAGTATTATTTATATTAATTTATTTATTGCGGACTTATTCTCAACTTTATTAGTTGTTGTTTCACGACGCTTCGGCCAACTGTTCCTCTGGCCTTCGTCAGGTGGTAACCGCGACGGGATAGGAACTTCGAATCTCCTAACTGCATTCTTAGCAATTACTGCCATCTATAGGTGGAAATTCGGAGTTCCTATCCAGTCGCGGTTACCACCTGACGAAAGCCAGAGGAATAGTTGGCCGAAACGTCGTGAAACAAGAATTAAAATAAAAAAAGATGAGTATAATAATCCGCAATAAATAAATTAATAATATTCATTTAAATAATGAATTCCAATTAAATAATATCTATACCATGGAAGATCAGATAATAAATAAACGTGGATTTATAAGACCAAAAAATCCAACCTTGATCGCCCTTCGGGGCCCGTGGCGCAGTGGATAAAGATGTTGAATCTCTACGATTCCAAGTGAGCATTGTCTTAAGATAGCGGTTTCAATCCTACCCAAAGCCGGCCAGAGGTTTGCTTGGTCAAAACGTGTTAAGACGACAACAACTATGGATGGCAGTAATTGCTGAGAATGCAATTAGGAGATTCGGAGTTTCTATCCCGTCGTGGTTATCACCTGACGAAATCCAGAGGGATAGTTGGCCGAAACGTCGTGAAAACAACAACTAAGAAGGATGAGGATAATAGGATGCAAAAAAAAATTGTATCGGTCGAGTTTTCATTTTAATTTTATTTTATGTATGCTGACCTTTAGTTTAGACTGGCTATAAGTGGTTAACGAAATAAACGCTTTTTTTTAAACTCAGACTTGACCTTGTGGCTAACATGTTTGAGAAAAGGTAACTAAAACGAACATAGAAATTAATAAAAACATTCTACTTGATGACGTCATTAAAATTCGAAATAGAAAAGTGATGTTTATATTTTAAAAAAACTGTTACATCTATATAATTATAAAACTCAGATCAGCTTGCTTTGTGCGTTTAATCAGCTCATTCGGTTTCTGACTTCCGGTTTCAAAAAGTTCGTCTGCTCTCCTATTTCATAGCTGCCTTATCTTAAGTTCAATGTTAAAAGTCACTGCTGCTAGTCAACGTATACACAATATCAACAATATTTTTTTGTTTTAACTTATTTTAATGTGTTTTTCTTACAAATAAATGTAATTTTACCCTGTTGAGTTAAAAAGAAAAAACTTATTTAAATATAAATATATAACTATAATCATATTTATAACCATATTTATTGCTTTTAATAGCGCTCCTGTAGATTCTGGCGATTTATTTTATTTTCAGGCCTTACATAAAAAAATATTCTCTCTTCATGGAGGGGGGTATAAACGTGGTTTTAGTAGTTCTCTTAGTAGGGCCTCCTTGATTTTAATTAGTGCTTGCAGTAGTGCTCTAGAGGCTTCCTGAATTTTATTTTTTTCACTCATCAGTTAAGAAAAATTTTTTCACGACAATAAAAGACAATATAATCTCAAAATCGCTTTTTATTTTGAACATTTTTCATCTTACCCTTTAAGGACTAACAGGTAGACTAGTATATATATATATATATATATATATATATTTAAAGATAAAAAAGGCGTTACAAAATGTGTAAGTTGATCCGTGTTAATAAATTGAACATTTTTCATCTTACCCTTTCACCATTTGTTCGTATTAGAGCATAATAAAATCAAAAAGGTTTTTATAACCATACTTTTCTCACTTGTGCATTAGTACGAATGTATAACTTTCTTGGTTTTCAGTTGGGACATTTCGATAATGCATAGCAAGCGTACATAAGATTTCGTGTTTATAAGTTGCTTAGACTTCGTGGTTTAGTGGGGGGTGCTCTTTTCTCTTCCCTGCAACCGCTCTCCCACAGAAGAGACGTTGCGAGCCTGTCTTTGTTTTATCGTTATTTCCATGGAAGGTGCTGGTCTGAGCTCAAATCCCTCGTGCCCCCCACGCCAATGTTTCACGAGAAACACCCGTCTGGCTGAAACTACTGTCAACAAGTTTCCCCACTCTTTATCTGTGCCTAAATCCAAACGTATATTCCATGAGCAAAGCTTCTTTCTTAGAACTGCACGCCAGTGGAACTCTCTGTCACTTGCCTGTTTCCCACCTGACTACAACTTGGACGTCTTCAAGTCCAACATAAACAAACTCCTGACAAACCGCCCCCTTAAGTAAGACACTCTATCAAAACCCCCAATACTAATGATTACTACAATACTATCTCATTGATTACTGTACACGCAATAACCCTTATCCCTGAGTGGCCTTCGGGCCTTGATAAGTGGTGACCTACATGTAAAAAAAATGTGTTATAAAAACTAGCTCAATAAAATTTCAAAAATTTCAGAATGTTTTTTTGGTTACGAAAATATCTTTTTAATCTCTAATTTGTGTTTAAAAATTGTATTTTGTGTTATTATAATTTTCTTAAATCTATTTAAAAAAAAAAACAAAGAAAAAACACGCATTTATTGTGAGATTTTCGATTCAGTCTTGCAATTGCATGTGTCCGCCATTTCTGTGCACTCTTTAAATGTCTCAATTAAAAACTCAAAACGTTTTACCTTCGATTCCATATACCAGCGCCTAAGTTTCTTTATATAAAAAAAATTCAAAATAGACAAGTGATGTTTATATTTTAAAAAAAAAACTGTTACATCTATATAATTATAAAACTCAGATCAGCTTGCTTTGGGCGTTTAATCAGCTCATTCGGTTTCTGAC
This sequence comes from Euprymna scolopes, assembly GCF_053919585.1. NCBI lineage: Eukaryota > Metazoa > Mollusca > Cephalopoda > Sepiida > Sepiolidae > Euprymna > Euprymna scolopes. The sequence continues at coordinate 40,620,585 of NC_136523.1, read as the reverse complement.
TTCCGGTTTCAAAAAGTTCGTCTGCTCTCCTATTTCATAGCTGCCATATCTTAAGTTCGATGTTAAAAGTCAGTGCTGCTAGTCAAAGCATACACAATATCAACAATATTTTTTTGTTTTAACTTATTTTAATGTGTTTTTTTTTACAAATAAATGTAGTAGTCTACTGAATTTGCATGATTTTTTATGTACGACATTTTCTTCACATCAAAGATACATCATATAGATTTTTCCTTACTATCCCGTTTTCATAGTAGGGAGTATTATTGACCACCTTTTTATTGTTTAAACTTTAATATAACATAATTCTGTTTTACAATATCATTTTGTTTAGCATTTGTGTTCAAATAGGTAGTCATCAGTTTTTAGGGTTGTGTTCACACTGGTTGTAGGATTTTTCTTTAGGGTGTTTTGTAATGAAAAAGTATTTTGGAGATGAGCTGAATTCATAGAAATATTCACAAAAGAGATCATTTATATACGTTCAAAATAGAAGAAAAACATTGTTCTAGCGCAGAGAGCTATTTTTTAAATAGTATTTTCAAGTTTAATTAAAGTTTTACGATATGTTTTTTTAATTCAATTGTAAGGTTAAAGTATAGAATAGGTACAAAACACCCTCCTCTCTCCATGTTAAGAATGTTTTTTTTAAATAATAACGTTATTATTTACGTCCGGATCACTCTCTGCACTAGTACCGAAAACATAGAGTGTTCGTGAATATTTAAGTTCTTGTAAAATCTAAGAGGTTCATTAGCTGAGAGATCATTTGCTTAACGTCATACGTATACCAGATATTTTTCCTTTTTTTTTTTACATAGCGGAGAGGATCTGGGGCAAGCGCCTTTTTTTTTAATTCAATGATTGCTTGGATTTGTCTGCCCTTGCTTTGCACTCTCCAAATGTGCCAACTAAAACCAAAAGAGTTGTACCGTCGCATTAGTGCAACAAGTGCCGAATGTTTTTATTGTTCATGTCTCGTATCCCCGGATATAACTATCTCACTTTACTCCAGCCGAAGTTCTCAGAAATCAAGGGGCCCCTTCCTAGAGCCTAACACTTTATCTCTATATAATCGAATATTCTATGAAAGTTTTCCATTGCCCCTCAAACCTAATTTGAGAACATTACTTTTCCTCTATGCAAATTTACCAGTTAATATTTTATACTATACTTTCTTGTGGCCTCGTGATCTTACTTGATTCCAGGACAAGAGTTCATCTAGTCTGGTTGAGTACCCAGCTTAGTGCTGTTACTATAAGCAATATCAATTTAAGAAGATGCACGGCTCCTCATATAAGCCAATATGTGTTGGCTATACTGAGGAGACTTTATTTGGGTGACAAATACTAAGTGACTTTGAATATTTGGTCAGGGTTTACTTGTAGAGAAAAGTATCCTTATACCAGGTGTTCCTGACAAACCCAAGTACAGAGAGACAGTATGACAGTTTTCTGGGTCTAACTACTTCCATCAAACCACACTTTACCTTGTGTCTAGTTTATGTCCAAAAATTCATTAAGCAAAGTTAAGACGCCGGAAGTGGACTCGGCTTACCTAATTATGGAATGGAAATTACTAAACATGAAACGACATACGAAATTGTGTGGAAATAATTTATTTAAAAAAATTATTTTAGTTTTAATATTTCTTGTGCTATCATTAAACAATAAAAAATAATAAACTTTCATTTTTTAAATTTCTTTAAATAGTTGTTGTTGTCGTTGTTGTTGTTGTTGTTGTTGTTGTTTTAACACTTGTGTTATCACAAAAAAAAAATTAATGAGAATTTTTACTTACATTTCTATAAATAGTGTCTTTTGAAATAATATATCTATGTTTTTCACCATTTTTTTTTCACAGAATTTTGTCATAAATAATGTATGAATTTTTGTTTTACTAACACTTATTGTGTTATCAAAAAAAAACTTGCTTTAAACAGTTTTATAAAAAAAAAGTTTCTTAAAATGAATAAATAAAAATTTATCATAAATAATGTATGACTTTTTTAAAATAAAATATGTCCATATAAATATATTTTAAAATTAAATATGATTCCATTTCCGTTGATTACAAACCATCTATTAATTGGCCGGTTGTGTACAAATTCCAAAAAGCGATAGAAGCCTTCTATCATGTCTGAAAGTGGCACAATGTTTAACAAGCGAGATCAGAGATGCGCCGCTGTACAACACATGCTCTCTATCGATCAAAGTTATGAGAGCAGGGTCATTGCAAATGCATCGCCGGATTGCCACGAATAACAGGGATATGTCCAGGATTATTGAAATAGTTTCCGGCCAAGGTTATGGTTCTTGGTGTGGTTCCAAGTAAGGGCCACATCATTCTACCTCACATCTTTGAAGTCGGCTTGAAAGTCAACACCAAAGAATACCTGGATGTTCTGAAGATTGTGGTGCAATCAGGTGGTCGCTGGAAGACCCTGGGTGTGGCAGCAGGACTCGGCACCAAAGAGACAGAAAGTCCAAAGAGACCCAGGGTTGTCTTCAGAATTAGTGCTATGGCTGTGTACTATTCTCTCACTGGTCCCTCTCCTCTTCTCTTGACCTGAACCTGCTGGACTACCTCGTTTGGTCATCCGTCGCGAACATCACCAACATGACCTCCCACAACACCAGAGCCAGCCTGATCGCCGTCATCCGCCAAGTATTCGCCGAGATCCCGCCGGCATTTTAGAAAAGGCATGCTCCCAGTTCCAGGCCCGTATCGAGGTGGTGATTGAGGCTGAAGGCAGCTACATTAAATAGATATCAGCTCTACTACATAATCAAGTTACCTGGATTGATTTTTTCAATAAACGTTTTAAAATAAAGGTGTGGTATTGTTTTCTTTAGGGCGACAACTTTATCGTTCCACCCTGTAAATGAAAAATAAATTTTAACCTTATAATTTATAACATTAGATTTCCCGCTATTCTAGCAACAATCCTGTATAACCAGATATTTATAGGGTGATTCATATTTATAGGGTAGACTACGTGGGAGTGCCTGTACTATGGAAACGACTAAATTCGAACGTGACACGCTTATACCGTCAATTCGAGTCGCTACATACTTCACTGCCTCGCATTCTGAAATGACTTCTGATTTAAGGTTAGGAAACGTCGATAACAATGACTACCAATGTTTTGTAGATTTGAATATGAATCGTGACTAACCTTTCGCGATATTTCTTATCCATTTCTTATCGTGACCTTCTTTACGACATCCACCTTTTCTTTAATATCTTACAAAAATGATAGCAAATACTAATCAAGTCGTAAGTCATAAAAACAACGACTAAACCACTTAAGTTACAGCCAATTAATCTACGCGCTTAGCGATGGAAATGTTATTTTAAACTAAAACGCGAGAAACAAACGAACCGACACAACTCCTTACATAAAAACTCATCAACCTTACTGTGATATTAGTAGTGACACCGATGAAGCCTATCTATATAATAAAGTAAAATCTATATGATAAAGTAATACCTATATAATAGTCTTTTTTCCTCCCTTACTTATTCCGTACGTTACGCTTTGAAAAAAGGCCAGGTAAAATTTTTGAAGGCCAAATTGATTTAAAACAAAAAAAACAAATATGGCTTTTAAATAGGCCAATCTGGCAATTCTGAACAATACTATGAAAGTGACCTCCCTTTAAAGTAGGCTCGTTTTCGAATATTATTATATTAATATATCATCATTGTTGTGACAATGTGAGAAAATGAACTATGAAGTACGAATTTTAGGAGCCAGAATTGTCCGAAAGGATCCGTGGCGCAATGGTTAGAGTACTTCGAAAAACAAATTGTAAAAGTGATCTTCTCCTGAAGGTTGAAGTTTCAATCCTCAGTGTGGGCGGCCCAAAAATACGATTGCGAATTACTTAGAATCTCTATTGAGTCATGGCTGACGGAACAAGAGCATGCTACTCCCGTGAAGTAAATAAAGGGTTTCGCTCGAAATTCGGTCCAAATTCCCGAGTTTGGCAGAAACATTCCCAAGTTCGACAAGATACACCTGAAGAAGTTCGGAGGTTACATCGACCGAAACGTTGTGAAAATTATACTCAAGATCTGATGAATATGAATAATACGAATAGCCAATCTTCATCTCCAGAATTCAGAAGCGAAAACTATTTTTATTTATAAAATGCAATTCTTTCAAAATCTAAAAACATTTTTTCTTCTTATCCGAAGCAAAGTCTTGAGTGATTATTTACATTTTTATTTTTAATTTTAAGAAGCTTCAAAAAATTTAATTTAAGCTGTTTTCGAAAATGTAATTTTTTTTAACAAGTTTCAAAAAGAATTTCCTTCACAAATTTAATCGAGGTATAAAAAATATTTTGAAAATAGTTCCAAGCTCTAAACCTTACGATCCAGTGAAAAATTATTCAAGTCTATAAAATAATGGCTTCATGAAGAGAAATTCAGAGTTGTTCCTTCACACGTATGATGCCTGCCTCGAAGACTAGAATACGATATACTAATATAACTTTAAACCTGATTCGTTATCTCCTGCGAGCAAATGTCACCCAGGAAGTAAACTCTCTCTCTCTAACACACACACACACACACACACACACACACACACACACACACACACACACACACACAAACACGCATACACACACAAGCCGGTCTGTCCATGTTAAAAGGGGGCAAACGTGCCAAAACCAGTCAGTCGAGTCATAGTTAGTCAACCAGCATAGTGTAATCATCGACTCCGTCGGGGTTTTTTTTCCGACGTTAAACAACCACCTTCGCGCACATCATTTATCAAACTTCTCCACATGAAAATACCAGAGCAGTGAGAAGTAATTTTCCTTTCCTGAACATTTTAACTTTATTACCTTCTTAGCGCCAACACATTAATACACTAAAGTCTTTGTCCTTTCTTTCTCCGTTAATTGACTTTCTTTGCCCCGGCGACTACTAGCTATAAACACGTGTGCACTGAATTGTTCTCCCCTTCAACCAGCCGGCAATATATTAATTCTATCTTTACACATGAACATCTGTCTCTTTCTTTCTCATTCAGCAGGCCTGACCTCTATCTAATTGTCGGATATCTAATCGTCGTCTCCACACATGAAATTTTTCATGACTACTATAATACAAGCGCGTATGAACACTGAACTCTTACTAATACGTCTCTCTCCTACTAAAGCTACTGACGAAGATAATAAATAAAGTTGTTTATTATATAGAATGAAACTCCATTGCGTTGTCAGTCATTTCTATAAATGCCCTAGAAAAAATCACTTCTGATTAATGCTTAGTTTTCAAATATGCAAACAAAGAAATGATTTGCGGCGATTTTAAATGGTGCCTCTTCTTTTACCTTAAATTGATCTCATTAATAAGAAAAAAAATAATAAATAAAATGGTGAGATACACCGGGCTTGAACAAGGGATCATTCGATTGTAGTCGAATGCTCCATATATACAGGTAGCAATAAATCTATTTTTTCTTAAGAAAAAATGATTTGCTGGGATTTTATAATCTCCTTTTTTCGGTGTAACTTAAAATATTCCTTGTAAAAATCAATTATTTTTATCTATTAGAGAAGAAAGACTAAATATAGGATCGGATTGTTTCGATGTTCGGTACTTATCGGATGGATTTCTGTACAAAACATATCTGTGAACACTATCAGACATATAAATCACCTTTGTGTGAAATTTGCAAAAGATAGGCTCAGCCGTTTTCAAACATATAAGGGACTCACACACACACTCACACACACTACACACACACGCACACACACAGATACACACACACTACACACACACACACTCACACACACTCACACACTCAGACACACACACACTCACACATACACACACACTCACACACACTACACACACACGCACACACACAGATACATACACACTACACACACACACTCAAACACACTCACACACTCAGACACACACACACTCACACATACACACACACTCACACACACACACTCACACACTCAGACACACACACACACTCACACACACACACTCACACACACACACACATACTCACACACACACACACTCACACACACACACACTCACACACACACACTGCACACACACACTCACACACGCATGCACACACACTGCACACACACTACACACACACACACACACACACAAAGTAAATTTTATATGATACTAGACTTATAAAAATAGAGATTTTTTTAAACGATGGATATATTTCTTTATTTGTTTTATAAACCACTCCATGTCTGAAAAGACAAATTAACATTTTTTTTACTGCAAATAACCTTAGATATTTTCAAAGCCTCTGTGTTTTTAAAACTATAGAATCGCGTAGATGAAACCTATTTTTACGCACACATAAAAAATAATAATAAAAAAAGTAAATTATTCCCGCGAAAAGTCAATCCGTGAGTCCGCATTTGCGATACGCTCAAATGGAATCGGCCATTATTTCCCGCTTATTATTTTTTTTTTAACAAAGTTTGCGGCGGTTCTATTTCCCGCCAATAGAAACCTACTTATTTTTATCGATTACTGGCATGGATGCCCGGCGTTGCCCCGGTGTTTGGAGGTATATGCTTAGCCAAAACAAAATAAAAAAACGGTCAATTTTTTTAACTTTGACCCCTATTATGACCCCTTAAAATTTATTGTTTTGGGCTCAAATCAAGTTATTAAGTTAGATCCATGTCCAAGAAACCTATATCTAAAATTTCAAGTGTTTAGACCCAAAATTGTTGGAGGAGTTTGGTAGAGTTCTAAAAGGTCAAATCGGTGAACTTTGACCCCTTAACAGCCAAATGTCTCGACGAACACTGATCACATTGATTTTCCCAAATCTCAGTACCCTGTATATCAAATTTCAAGTCTGTAGACTAAAAATTGACAGAGTTATTGCGTACAGACACACACACGCACACACACACACACACACGTTCACTTTTATAGATATACTAGCATTTCAGCCAGGCGTTGTCCGGGTGTTTGGATGTGTATGTTCAGCAAAAAAAAAGTGGTAGTAGGAAGGCAGGCTCGAACTCGTATCGCAAAGGAGGAAAAGAACGGTGTAAAACCTAGCGTTTATGCTGTTACGACCACCGCCAAACCGGGTGCGACATTTTTTTTAAATTAAGGCTACACAATCTAAAGGAGAGGATAACTTTCAGAAATATCGGCGAAAAAAGTGCCCCCCCCTGTAGAAAAAGGCCTAGTTGAAGGCGAAGATATTAATGTTTTTAGCCAATTTTTCGATATTTGTCGTATGAAAGGTCGAACTTTTAAACGATACTGATCTTGGTAAAATCCGTGGCCTCTATTGAAAGTTTAAGGCAGACATGCAAACAGACGTACATACAAACAGATTTTGCATTGTTTCAGTTTTTCAATGTCGCTGATGAATTTGTGCTGACTCTTTCCAATCTTGTATGGTTGATTCAGCGCAATGAAACCGTTGGTACGACCTTGAAATATGTATATATAGTGCCGTAATAAATATTGTATCTTCAGCTCTCACATCCACGATCGAGCACTTTATAGGATGTTTTCGATCGCCTCCTGACATGCTATATATATACATATATCAACCACATTACTAAATATATATATATATATATATATATATATATATATATATATATATATATATATTTAACGGCTAAATACAGACCAAAAAGCGTAATGAATTTAAAAAATAAAAAATGAAAATAAAGGTTAGCTAACCAGGTTTCGTTCCTCACTTATCAAAGCTAAATCGAGGAAAATACGATTAAAACAAACAAAAAAAAGTCATGAATATGGCGAGGGTAGGGAAAAAAAACGAAGTAAACGGGGGGGGTTACATAGAGACTAAATTAAGTCCTAGAAGATTTTCTTTTTGCTTGCTTTTTGTTTATTTCCGTTTTTGTTTTGTTTGTTTTGGATTTGTATTTAGCCGTTATAAAATTCTGTACCCCCCACCCTGGAAAATTTTCATATATATATATATATATATATATATATATATATATATATATATATATATATATATATATATATATATATATATATATGAAAATTTTCAGCATGGGAGAGATTATATAATTATTTCCACAGCCAAACAACGCAGCTCACAAGAGCCATTAAAACCAACAACCAAAACAGACTTTTTCTGTATGAAAACAAATTAAAATTTTTCCGCGTGTCTGAATACCCTGTATACCAAATTTCAAGTCTGTAGATCAAAAATCCGTTTAGTATATTAGTCGAGAACTATCCTCACATACAAACATTTTTACATTTATAGATATACTAGCAGGCCGCCTAGCGTTCGCGATCGTAAAATATGCATAAATATATTAAATTGAAATTAATGCGGAATTCTTATTAATTTATTTTATTGCCGACTATTATCGTCATCTTTTTTTTTTTGTTTAGTTGTTGTTTCACGACGTTTCGGCCAACTATTTCTCTGGGTTTCGTCAGGTGTTAACCGTGACGGGATAGGAACTCCGAATCTCCTAATTGCATCCTCAGCAAATACTGCCTCCCATAGTTGTTGTCGTCTCACCACGTTTTGCCGAAGTAAGTCTCTGGCCGGCTTTGGGTAGGATTAAAACCGCTATCTTCAGACAATGCTCACCTGGAACCATAGAGATTCAACGTCTCTATCCACTGCGCCACGGGCCCCGAAGGCTAGGGGAATAGTTGGCCGAAACGTCGTGAAACAAGAATAACTAAAAAAAAAAAAAAAAGATGAGGAAAAAAAAGATGAGGATAACAGTGCCAATAAAATAAAATAATAAATAATACCGAACTCAATAATGAATTCCGATAAAAGTCACTTTTTTTCACGTTCTTTTCCTCCTTCGCGGTACGGGTTCGAGCCTGCCTGCCTACTACCACTTTTTTTTTTTTTTTTTTTTTTGCTCAACAGATACCTCTAAACATCCAGGCAACACTGGGCACCCAGGTTAGTTTGTGATAAGGGCAGCAAACTAAATATAATGATATCCGTTCGGTGCATAGTTAGGGATTTATGGGAATTTGTATTTAATAAAAAAAATGCGTAAAAATTTTAACATATTCAACCATCAGTTTGGCATCATCACTCATTCTAAATCAACGGTCTATAACTTTTTCTGTCTTTTAACAAATTAATAATGCACATGGTAGGAAGCAATAAAAGTAAAAAAAAAAGTTTTAATTGTTTAAGTTTTACATTGTCTGATGATTATATTCCAATAAGAAAATGTTTACTTGATAGTGCATGACGTCAAAAAGGATAAAATTATATAAAAAATAAAACTCATTTAGTGACGTTATTCATTTACAAGTGCGTGAAGACATGAATATATATATACTAGCAGTACCCGCAGTCCGGCGTTACCCAGTGAAAGCATGCCCTTCCCACGAATAAATTAAATTATCCTTACATCATCAACGCTCTGATCCCCACCTGGCATCAATTGGGATGGATGGCTCTCGTCTGGGTGAGGCTCCGTGTTTTGACAAGCTTCTGGGCTTGACCTTCACTCCTGATCTGAAATGGAACACGTACATCAAGTCTGTTGCCAAGGTCGCTGGAAAGATGGTGGGATCCTTCTACCGCTCCAGAAGATATCTCACTACTAATGCAATTCTCTATCTATATAAAAGCCAAGTACGTCCAAGGATGGAATACTGCTGCCACATCTGGGCAGGAGCTGCTAAAAACAGCCTATCCTGCCTTGACAGAGTACAAAATAGACTTCGGGGCTTAGTGGGGATACCCTTTTGTCTACCCTGCAACCTCTCTACCACAGAAGAGACATTGCGAGCCTATCCTTGTTTCATCGTTATTTCCATGGCAGGTGCTCGTCTGAACTCCAATCTCTGGTCCCCCTCGCCAATCTTTCACGAAAAACACCCGTCTTGCTGAATCCACTGTGAAAAATTTCCCCCACTCTTTATCTTTGCCTAAATCAAAACGTAGATTCCTTGAACAAAACTTCTTTCTTAGAACTGCACGCCCGTGGAACTCTGTTCTGTCTGCCTGCTTCCCACCTGACTACAATTTGGATGTCTTCAAGTCCAACGTTAACAAATTCCTAATGAACCGCCCCCCCTTAAGTAAACACTTCATCAAATCTTCACACTAACGTAATGTACTTACAATAACCCTTATCCCTGAGTGGCTTCCGGGCCTTGATAAGTGGTGATCACTGTGAAAAAAAAAAGAAAAAAGTTGTTGCTGCTGCTGTCCAACCTCCTCATGTCACGAACGGCTTTCAGAATAGACACCACCCCCCAACTCCTCATGATAAGAAAGGCTATCGTAATGGATACCTCCCAACCACCCCATGGCAAGCACGGGCGGAGATAGGCGGTGTAGTAAGGATTTTGAATAACCCCCAGCAGAAAAATTTAACAGCGAGGGAAAAAAGAAAACAAATAGACGCAGTAGGCCGCCCTGGTGGATGGAGGTGTAAAAAAAAAATGAAATAAAATAAAATACAAAACCTGTAACGCAAAAAAGGAAAAGAAGGTGCAAAAAAAAAATCAAACCGTTTAGCCATCGCATCCACGGAAATAGGAGTAAGGTTATTCATCTCAAGGCGTATGTTCGCTTTTGAGATGGCTCGCTCAATCGATCGATCGAGCGAGAGAGAGAGCGGGAGAGTCGGTAATTAGTGACGGACGAAATTCATCGTGTTCTCAATAAAGAAAATGTGGAAATTTATATATTTATTTATATACTAGCAAAAGTACCCGTCGTTGACTGGGTTCAAAAACAGCCTACAAGAAAATGGACTCTGATTTATGAAAGTATGATACGTTATGAAAAGGAAGGGTTGTAAAGAGATAACTTCGAATTTGGGGGTATCAAAACTAAAACAAAATATGATGAAAGTAAAAATAAAATAGATAAACCCCATAATTTATTATACCATACCTATTCACACTGAAACACTTATCACAATATTTTGTGGATCTATATTAAAGAACTTTGTTAAACTTTGTGACATATTTCCATTCTATGGAGGTCAGGTGCGAACGAACACACCATAATTTTATTATACCATATTTCTTCAAACTGAAACATAATTATCAAAGTATACTTACGCAGATAGATATGAAAAGTCTTTATTAAAGTTTGTGCCTATTTCCATTCTATGGAGGCCAGTCGCGAACGTAGACCCCACAATTTTATTATACCATCTCTATTTAAGTTAAAACATACTTATCAAATTATTATTATGTACATCTATATCAAAAACACTTGTAAACGTTTTTTTTTTTTAATTTTTAAATTTTTTATTTCCATACTTTGTGGACCAGGCGTGAACGCAGACCCCACAAGTTTAATGAACCACCGTTCTGCCAGACCAAACATACCCATTCCTGTCCCGATACATCTTCTATCATTATATGTAATCAGTTTTTTAAAATAGTCAAGCATATAGGAGCCTATTCGTGACCAGACACGCACACACACACACACATTCAGCTTTATATTATAGATTTATAACTCTGGTAGCTTACCCCTCCCTCAATGTTGCTCATTAGTTTAACTTGTCTTTAATAAATGAAAGCATTAAAAAAGAAAATAGCGATTTTTTTTCTGTAACAAAGTTGATGACAATAGTAACACAAAAAGCGAGAGAGAAAGACAGAGAGAGTAGAAGACAAACTAATTGCAAGACAAACTGTAACCAATCTGTAAGTTTTTAAAGTTGTTGTATAAAAATATACGAGTATTCTATGAGTTTCTGGTTCAGTCAATAAGGGTGATCGGGCAATACAAGTCTACTGTGCGTAATTTTACGCGGTGTGGAGTAGGGGCGGTGAGAGCAGTTATGAATTAGGGGGAAAAGTAGGAACTACTTCCTCTAATGATAATGACGATAGTGATGATTTCTCTAGTAGAATGAACTGTAGGATTTTATTATAAGGTCTAAATCTGTCTATAATGAAGCTGTAAAGTTATATATATATATATATTGTCTAGACACAATAAATTGGTATGTGGCATCTGTTGCTGCAAATCTCCGGTAATTTGGTCGCGAGCGAATTTCTGCAATCAAAATATTATATACAGGGCATACACAAACACATACACATATATATGCGTGTGGCTGTAGGTGTGTCTGTCTATCTATCTAGCTATCTAGCTACTATACTGTAATATAAAAGTCATTTTGTGTGTGTGAGTTACTTCCTTATAGGTTCCGAAACGGCTGAGATTATCTTTTGCAAATTTCAGACAAAAGTGATTTATGTTTGGCTATGTTCCTAGATATGTTTTGTACTGAAATTCCTCCGATAAGTATCGAAAATCGAGAAAATCCGATCTTAAAAATAGATTTTTTCTCTGATAAATAAGAAACAATGATTTTTGCAGGGGAATATTTTATGATTTTATATTACACTGGCCAACGGAAATGTTGAAATCTCAGCGAATCATTTCTTTTCAAAAAACAAATTTATTGTCAGCTAGAGGTATGGTTGGTAGAGTATTCAACCACAGATTGAATGATCCGTCTTGTTCAAGTCCAAGTGTACCTCACCAGTCTAGTTTAATCTTAGTGTAATTTACGATAAAAGAAGAATACCATTTAAAATCGCCGCAAATTGTTTCTTCTTTTGCATATTTTCAAAACTAAGCATTAATCAGACATGACTTTTCCGCGGCATTCATCGTCACGGCCAAATATCAGCTGACGTGGTATTGTAAAATAACAGCCGGAATTTGATGAACGACCTTATCATTATTATTTATATTTTTATTTATTTATTTTTCGAATTAGTTCACCGGGCAAATTATTCCTCGTAATATATAATTGATAGAGGATTGATCGTAATGATAATTGATAGAGGATTGATACTATTATAATACATACGCAATCTGAATAAATTAAAAAAAAAATCATGTTAACGTGTATTGTACGACCGGGCAACGCTGGGCGTCCAGCTAGTGTGTATATATAAATGCCTCGTCGTTAGTGAGACACCTGACCCGATTGTCATATGACAGATTAAATGAAGTTGCCCCCTTGTCAAAGCGAGTCCCTTCATCTTATCATCTAAGGCCACCATTCGCCCATGTATGTAGTACTGTTATCACATTTAGGCTGGTGCATCTGCTGCTAGTCTCTAACTCCTGGACAGGGTTCAAAGGAGAGTCGCCAACCTGATAGGTCCTGAACTGTCATCTAGGCTTCTGCTTCTGCCCCATCGACGAAATGTTACATCCTCTGCCTGTTCTACAAGTAGTTTAATGGTGAATGCTCTGACGAATTACAAGCACTTGTCCCTCTTCGACGTGACTACCCCCGACAAACCCGACAAGCACCGCTTTACAGTTGAGATCCCTAGGTGTAAGAAAGCCTTTTACTCTAATAGTTTCTTCCCCAGAACTGCAGGACTTTGGAACTCCCTTCTGGAATTCTGCTTTCCCAACTGCACTGATATGCAGAAGTTCCAGTGTAATGTTAACAAACATCTTGCTACTCATCTCCCTTCATAATGCCCCTGCAACATGTCCTCGATAGTAACCACCTACTTCAAAGTGGAAATGTGCCCAGTCTAGGGTGAAAATTGATTAAACAAAAAATAATCTACTATATACGATCTCATCAGTACCTGATAAAATGTCTTTCATGCCGTGGGTTAGTAAGACACTCTCCAATGCAAAAAATAATATGTGACACTATAAGATTGTCCCTAAAATTCGTAAACAGTTACGAAAAATTGAATTTTATGCAATTTTTATTGTTTCTTTTGGTGGGGGTGCGTTTATATTGTTATAGCAATCTTCATCTTTCTATTCCATGTGACAATTGATAAAATTGAGCTGCGAGTTTTGATTCATTCCTGCTGGAAGCGAGGTCTTTCAACCAGAAAGCCGCAGAAGACCTTAATTCTTCCGAAGGTTAAAGAACAACTGCATATGCGGCGATACCAAAGTGGAACAAGCGTCTCGATTATGGCGACACAAGTCTTGAAGAGAAGCTAGGATAACTAGATGTTGTTTGGTTGGATTTGGGTTTGTATACGTGTCACTATTCGCTATTTAGTGGCGCTTACTGTTATCTTTGTGACCTATTTGAGTTCATACTGTGATCGTCTAAATGTTCTTATGTGGTTGTGTGTGTATTATACATGCATTTCGACATACCTTATCAATTGTATCGTTGTTTTTTTTTTAATCCATCTGGAACTTCATCTATTCTTGGAGGGAGGCTAGAAACTGTTTAAACAAATGCATTACACTCCAATACGATGATTGGTTATATATTAGTTTTTTTTATTCACTTTCCAGGTGTTGAACGCAGAAGAATGGAAAGTGAGGATCTTTGCTTGTGGTCAATTCAAATCTCCAATTTGGAGACACGTCATCTCCCTCCCAAGGGGGGGGCGGTTTGTTTTTTATTTTACGGCATATCAACCCTTTTCGGGTTTTTTAATGCCGAATCTAAAGATTTTGAAGAATATTTTTTTTAATAGAATATGTTTGTTGTTTTCAAGTCGGTTTCTATTTAACCCATAGTTGGGACCCTAACAGATACTACCACTCCAGGTCAGAGTGGACCTGGGAGCAATGGCAATTAAAGGGTGGCTCCACACTCCCCAAAGCCCGCAAGCTGGGGCCTAACCACTGGATATAGTTTAAGGTCATATCCAAGACCACAAGGGGGGAGACAACTATTAACCTATCCGCTCTTCTTTACGTCCAAATTCCAACTCAAACTCTATGTCCAGCTAACCTGATCACGTGGTAACAATTACATGTTTCCGGACAGCTATTTTTAGAACTTCCGGTGCAACTTGTCCATTTTACACTTCAATGTGTTTTGACAACTTTCATCAAAACATAACTTCACATCTCATCTCTTGCTTACCTTGCCAGATAGATAGATAGATAGATAGATAGATAGATAGATAGATAGATAGATAAATAGATAGATAGATAGATAGATAGATAGATAAATAGATAGATAGATAGATATATAGATAAATAGATAGATAGATAGATAGATAGATAGATAAATAGATAGATAGATAGATATATAGATAAATAGATAGATAGATAGATAGATAGATAGATAGATAGATAACTAATTTAACTTTTAACCATGCTATTATCTAAAACAGAGACAGATTTTAAAAGCTGAACAGCGTTGACGTTTCGCCATATCAATCCTAAATAAATAATAAAATAAAATAATAAAAAAAATGACTAAGTTCAGCATTTGGTCCCCCCCTTTAACCCCAAAAGTCCCCAGGGGACGTTAAATCCTGGTGAAACTGAACAAACGGTGCAGTTTTATGCCTTAACATATGTAAATTTGAGTTCTGCTCGATGCAAAAAAAAAAAAAATGACTAAGTCCATCATTTGCCTCCCCCCATTTAGCCCCAATGTCCCCAAGTCCTTAACATATTTAAATTTGAGTTCAGCACCATGCAAAACTGCTAAATAGACAAACACAGAAAATTTTGGACAAATATGGTAAAATAGTTCCAAAAATGGAGTGTTTTTATTAGCCTTAAAAGAACCCCTTTGGCACACCCAAAATTATTGCGAAGTATAAACAAAATTATATAGAAATTAGTTACAACTTTTCAAAAAGTTTTATAAAAATCCAAGGCATCAATTTTTTTTAATAAGCATAAAAGTGTCAACTTTAGCCATTTTAACCCGAAAGGCACCCCTATGGAGGCAATCAGAGTTTTCCCGGAAAACCCGTTCTGTTACTTTTTTTACTCATATCATGTTTAATGTTTGTGAAAAATTTTCAAAATTTCCAAGGCGTAGTTATTCAGAAAAGTGCAGACAGACGAACGGACGAACGGACAAGGGTGAATTTACAGGTGTACCCTCCTTTTGTCGGGGGACCAGAAAAAAATTAAATGTAACACAAGTCCAAAAAGGGGTTAGGGTAAGTATGAACCTAACTAACGTATATTTCTACTTAATTAGATACAATCACCAAAACAAAACATCTCTATGACCTGCTTAAAATAAAGCATGATAATATATATATATATATATATATATATATATATATATATATATATATATATATATATATATATATATATATATATGTTGTGGGGAGCTGGGTGAATAAAAATGCTATATATACGTATATATTACTTCTCTTCATCCCAAATAAGGCATATCACCACTACGACGTAAGGGGCTAGTAATTGGGACCATACCTAAGAAAGATTGACAAGATGTTGGTTTATGTTACATTTGAACTTCTGCATATCAGTACTGTAAGGGAATCAGGTAGCAGGAAGGGAATTCCAAAGTCTAGCTGTTCGGGGGAAGAAACTATTAAAGTAGAAAGCTTTCTGGCATTTAGACATCTCAACAGTTAAGGGGTTTCATTTTGTTGCGAAGCAGGTTTTTCGGGCATGTGTACGTTGAAGGGGCACAAGTGCAATGAGTTCATCAGAAGACATTTCATTAAAATATTTGTAAACCAAGCACAGAGATGCAACATTGCGGCGATGCGACAGGGTTTGGAGCCTAGTTGACAAAGCGACGCCTATTAGATTGGAGACCGTTTTTTCGGACCCTATCCAAAAGCGAGGGACTACTAGTGGTAGATGCGTCAGCCTAGATGTGACAACAATACTTCATACGTGTGCGAATGGTGGCCTTTGAAAGGTACAGGATACTCTCAGGTGTGAGTAGATTTCTAGCACGATAGAGGGAGCCGGCCCCCCTCGCGGGGCACCTTTGTCGCCTTCGGCCCAAGATCAAGATCTGTTCCGGCAGATACTGCAAGCTATGACTAGCTATGACTAGCAAAGACCAGATGTGGGGGCAACCCCACATGCTTGACCTTTAACCAGCTCCCATTTCCCACCTCTCGGGAGCTGGTCCCCTTTTTCCATTCCCCCTCCCTTCACTCCTCACATTAAAAATTGGCCTTGTGCCTAATTTGCTCGGTGGGGGAGCAAATAAATACCATCTGTCCGGCAGATGCTGCAAGCAAAAACCATTGCCCTTCTGACAATCTTCTGGTCCATGTAGGGGCAACCCTACTTGGGCCAGCTGGCAAATCACTATCCAGCTCCCATTTCCCACCTCTCGGGAGCTGGTCTCCTTTTCCCTTCCCCCTCCCCTTCACTCCTCACATTAAAAATCGGCCTTGTGCCTAATTTGCTCGGTGGGGGAGCAAATAAATACCGCCGGCCTCCCTCGCTGGGGCACCTTTGTGGCCTTCGGGCCAAGATCAAAGTGTAGTATCTCTCCGGCAGATGCTGCAAGCAAAGACCATTGCCCTTGTGGCAATCTTCTGGTCCATGTAGGGGCAACCCTACTTGGGCCAGCTGGAAAATCACTATCCAGCTCCCATTTCCCACCTCTGGGGAGCTGGTCCCCTTTTCCCTCCCCCCCCCTTCACTTCTCACATTAAAAATCGTCCTTGTGTATAATTTGCTCAGTGGGGAAGCAAATAAATACAGCTCACCTTCCCCGTTTGGGAGAACCTTTGTGGCCTTCGGGCCAAGATCAAAGTGTAGTATCTGCCGGAACAGATACTGCAAGCAAAGACTCTCTGTGGGGGCGACCCAACATATAAGACCTTGGTCAATGTAGGGACAACCCTTCATACCAATTGTCACTATCCAGCTCCCCTACTCCCCAGGGAGTTGGTCCCCATTTCCCCTTCACTCCTCGCATTAAAAATCGGCCTTGTGCCTAATTTGCTCGGTGGGGGAGCAAATAAATACCGCCCACCTTCTTTGCAGCAGCCTTCGCAATGTCCTTAATGTAATTGTTCCGATTCATATTGCATGTAAATGTTAGGCTGGGGAATTTGAAAGAAGAATTCTTGGGTAGGATGTTATTAGTCATGGACATTGGTGGTTGGAAATGTTTCTTGGGATTGTTAAAGGAAAGCAGGTTAGTCTTAGTAGCATTTAATGCTGCCATCCAGTTACGGTCTCATTCTTCTCACAAAGGCCATACATACAGCAAAACCTGAAATATGTACAATGAGGGAAAAAATGTTTGTATAAGAATCCTCTACTAGGGATTGTGGTAGATAAGCGGTTTTGCCAGTCGAAAAAAAAAAGAATCTAACTCTATTCAAACTCTTCGAAAATGGATCTACATCTGAGAAAACAGCAAATATGTCACCTAATTACGTCAGGAATGAGAATCCTAAAACAAAACGGTAAAAGCGGAGGAAGAGGCAGAAATAAAATGGGGGTTTTAGAACTCCATACACGTGTGAATATATTAATGGTAAATTACAAATGGCTGATGTGCTTCAACTTAGAAATATAATAGACCAATCATAATTGTTTAAAGTTAGTTGTTTCATTCAACTGGCGATCGTCATAACTAACCAATCAAACACTAGGTATACATTAGAAAGCAAGAACATTTTGTATAAAAACTTACGTTCTTTACCCGTTGTTCCATCAAGTTTTGTTTTTTTGTTTTATTTCCTGGTTTCTCGTATCATTTATAATTATGGCTCGTACCAAGCAAGGTGCCCGAATATCCAGAGGAGGAAAAGCCCCCAGGAACCAAGTGTCTCCTGTGGCTATCCGTAAAAGCGCCGCAGCAACTAAAGAAGTAATAAAACCACATCGTTACATGCCGGAAACCGTCGCCCTTCGTGAAATCCGTCGTAACCAAAAATCGGTACTTGTACAGTTTAATCAAGACATTAAAAAAATGAAAATATCGAAAAAAGGTTATATTGTACGTATCCGTTATGGAAATTCACTTAATTTGATCGAGTAGTTTTGTTGTTTTTTTTTTACAGCGGAAAAATATGTTTTTATGACAGCACGTTGAAGGCAGCATCTTGGAATTTTTAATTTTATTTGGATTTTAGAAACGCCACGGGAAGATAACTCCATGTAAAGCGCCGACACTCCCTCCCCATCTTTAATACTAGCTTTTCTTCCTAAAAATCGAACCTTTTGCTCGGTATCATAACAAATTGTTTTTTTCGCTATAAAACAAAAACTACTTGATGAAATTAAGTGACATTTTTTTTTTAGAACTTCATTCCAAAACGGATACGTACAATATAACCTTTTTTTTTTTTTTCGATATTTTCAATTTTTTAATGTCTTGATTAAACTGTACAAGTACCCCAAAATCTACGGAACTTCTCATCAGGAAGCAGCCATTCCAACGTTTGATCTGTGAGGTCGCTCAAGACTTCAGGGCGGATCTTCGCTTTCAAAGTACTGCCGTACAGGCCCTTCAAGAAACCTGTGAGGCTTATTTGGTTGGTCTTTTCGAAGACACTAACTTGTGCGCTATTCATACTAAACGTGTTACCATTATGCCGAAGGATATTCGACTAGCTATCAGAATCCGAGGAGAAACCCCTTAATGGTTTTCTTTGTATTTGCCCCCCCCCTCCACCCGCCCGTTATCCTCTTAAACGTTGGTATACGATTAGGCTGTATTTCTGTGTGTATTATTTTATCCACACCAATATTCAGTGAACTTTATTTTAATTTTTAGATTTAATCTGAACACATTGGCTGATATTGAAATTTCAAGATGTTCGACCTTTCTCCTGTCTGCCATTGTCTAAAACGCTTTTTCATTAAGACCAGTTTTAAATTGTATTTTTAACTCTTAATTATCCAAGGGTTAATGAAATCTCGAATCCGGGGTTGTTGTCGTAAATTTCCGAAACAATTGCCCATCTGAGTATCACTTTTTTCATATTTGACTTTCTTTTTTTTTTTTATTCTCACGGCTTTAAAATCGCAAATGGTTCTGAATATTCTGGGAAAATGTGATTTATTTTAATTCCTCTCTCTTACTGTTTTATGCATGTATCCCAACTTTTTTTGTTTTTTAATTGCAAAAGTTTTCGTATTAGGCGTCATTAGTCATCTCTTCTGAGCCGGATAAACTTGCGATTGGGGACCACTTGTGGAGTTAAGTTTCCTTAGAAACTTTCAGCTTCGAGTGATACTGACTATCCATCTGGCCTGCATGTCACTCCATGACGGTGCCGACCTACAAATGTTTTCTTTATCGTTTGCATGTGGATCGGACTTTACGATTTTCTAGAAGGAAAGTGGCTTTAACTAGTTTCTACGTGGAAACTATATTTTTATAAAATTGAGTATGAAATTTCCAAAATGCAAGTCGCGATGTACATATTGGACACCATATTCCAATATTTTTTTCAATAACACCTTTCGTGACAACTTCGTACGCTATAAAAAAGGAAATAATCTGTTTTAAAGACGTAACTTTAAAAAAGCACTTGTAAGTTTTTTTGTTTGTTTGTTTTTTTTACATGGAGGTCACAACTTATCAAGGCCCAGAAGCCACACAAGGATACGGGTTATTGTGTGTACAGTAATCAGTGGGATAGTATCGTAGTGATAGTTAGTATTGGAGAATTTATAAAGTGTCATTACTTTAGGGGTCGGTTCATCGGGAATTTGTTTGTGTTGGACTTGAAGATATCCAAGTTGAAGTCGGGAGGGAAACAGGCAAGCGGCAGAGAGTTCCACAGGCGGGCAGTTCTAAGAAAGAAGCTTTGTTCATGGAATCTACGTTTTGATTTAGGCACGGATAAAGAGCGGGGAAAATTATTGACGGTGGTTTCAGTCAGTCGGGTGTTTTTCAATGTACGCTGCTTGTCCAACTGAAAACCTTTAGATGTTACCTTGAGGATATACAGGGGTAATCCGGCCTGCTACGAACGAATGTTCTCTTTAAATTTATCGCAGACATCTAGTTCGAAAGATACAAAATGTATGTCCATGTTTTCCTGTAGTAGTTTTACCTGGCAGCCATATTGTCTGTCTTGTCTTTAGCAGCTTTTTTTTACAAGGTCATCACTTATCAAGTCCCGGAAGCCACTCGGGTCTACGGATTATTGCTCAGACGAGCACTTGCCATGGAAGTAACGATAAAACAAAGACAGGCTCGCAACGTCTCTTCTGTGGGAGAGAGGTTGCAAGGAAGAGAAAAGGGCATCCCCCACGAAGTCTATTTTGTACTCTGTCAAGGCAGGATAGGCTGTTTTAGCAGCTCCTTCCCAGATGTGGCAGCAGTACTCCATCCTTGGTCGTACTTGGCTTTTATATAGATAGAGAATTGCATCAGCAGTGAGATATCTTCTTGGACGGTAGAAGGATCCTACCATTTTTCCAGCGACCTTAGCAATAGACTTGATGTACGTGTTTCATTTCAGGTTAGGAGTAAAGGTCAGTCCCAGAAGCTTATCAAAACACGGAACTTCCCCTAAACGAGAGCCATCCATTTCAATTGATGTCAGATGGGGATCAGAGCGTTGATGATGTTAAGATAGGAGCTTAGTTTTTAAGAGAAACCACATGTTGTGCGCATGTACAAACGGAAAGAAGCGAAAAAATGGTCAGTGTCGCCTAGTTGTCCGACTGAAGACTTATCTGCAAAGGTGTTTATTCCAAAAGCCGTTCTTAACAAGGAGAGGTTGGGGTAATATCCCTAAAAAGCAACTCTTTGCAGGTAAGTCTTTAAAAAAATTTTAAAAAGAGCAAGCTGGTTGAATTATTTTAAGGGAGACTTCAATTACATGTACTCAGTAAAAGTAGTGCCCAACTGCAAAACTCGAATAGCGTTTGCGCATGCCTCACGAACTTCCTTTCCTTAACGAAAATGGCGGAAAATTAAAAATACTAGAAAATAACATTGCCCACTAAATGCGTTAATACTAAAAAAAAACAAAAAATTACTCGTCGACGATAAAGTTAAGGACGATGTTCGTTCGTAGCGGGCCGGATTATCCCCTATGTATTCTTAAGTCAAGTACGGGATAATCACGTTGATACAGAGGTTCTCGTCAGATCATCGAAATTAAGCAACGTTTAGCCTAGCTAGTACCAGATGGGTGACCATTTGGGAATTCTAGGCGCTGTATGTGCTTTCCGCTTATCTCGGCATTGTTTCCAGTCATCCTGAACCTCAACTGGTATTCAACAATGTCGACTCAAGAGAGGTGTGGTTGGAGATTGCGCAACTCTTGCCACAAAAATTTCATGCGAAAGCACCCTTACAGTGGGTATCCATAGTCTGTCAAGACTAAAATAAGCCTTACCTTATCCTCAAATCAACCTTCTAAAGGTAGGTCTTCGGTTGGATAAGCAGTGCACCTTGACCTTTATCATACACCATGACTATCATTTCCACCGCTTTTTTGTTCGTTCAAAAAATCAACTATTTTCAAATACTTTTATCACCAAGGTCGGTATGCTCTTCACAGAATTTTTGAAGTAATGAAAAAAATAAAAAAATAAAAAATAAATAAATAAATAAAAATAAAATAAAATAAAATCCTTTACTCACATGAGATTATTCTGTTTAACGGATATAACGCAATCGACGTCCAACTAAATTTGAAAATATATATTTTTTTTCAACTTGGAAGAACCAGTAAATGGCATGGCACAGAGGACACTGAGCGGAAGAATCATTAAGAGATCAAACTGAAAAGGCAGTTCTTCAGGGCAGTGGTAGAGTCTGTCGTTGTTTACGGTGCTACAACCTGGACACTCACCAAAAGATTGGAAAGAAAACTAGACGGCACATACACCCGTATGCTAAGAACAACATTAAATATATCTTGGCAAAATCATCCCACGAAACAGCAACTTTATGGCAATCTACCTGCCATATCTAATACTATCAGAGAAAAAGGCCTACAATTTGCCGGTCATTGTCTGAGGAGCAAGCATGAATTGATGAGTGATATATTGCTATGGACTCTACGACACGGACGCGGAAGCAGAGGACGACTTAGATCTACGTACATCCAACAAATAGCACACGACGCCAACTGTGAACCTGAAGATCTGAGGCAACTGATGGAAGACAGGAAACTCTGGAGAGGAAGAGTCACATTGGTCTGGGCAAAAAGCCCGTCATGATGATGATGATGATGATGATGATGATGATGATGATCAGCATCATTCAATTTTATTCTTCAATTTCGAACACGTTGATATTACGTTCGTTTGAAAACCTTCCAAGTGTTGTAACAAAGAAAAGACTAATTGATTGTGATTACTATTTCCAAACAAGTGCCACTTAATCCGTTATCGTCTTAATCGCAGATGTTTGGAGTAGCTTGCTTTTCGCAGAGGTTTGCTAATCGGCGAATTGCTGTTAAGCCTCGGACGTTGATCGATTTAACCGGCAACAGATAATGGCGTTCGCTGCACGAATATCCTCAAAACGAGACTCGTTCAAAATGGCGACTGCAAAGAGGCTTTTACAATGTTTGCGATGCTCTGCGTTTCGCAGTGATGACAAGGAACCAACGCGTGTCTGTTTGTTCGATATATACCTAAAATGACCCAGACGTTGAGTATGGAATTACCTAGTAGAAAACAAACGACGCATGCCCATTGATCTTTTAATAAAACGATTGAATCTACTTTTACCAGAGGCACAATATTCTTATTAGAATAATATTGGAAGAAATACAAACCAGAAACTCTGTTGCTTGAATCTTTCCTGAAATTCCTTCTTTTAAAAAGTGAAATGACGGTTGAATCTGTGTGCATGTACACACACACACGCACTCACTCACACACACACACACACACACACACACACACACACACATATATATATATATATATATACATATATATATATATATATATATATATATATATATATATATATAAACAATATGTAAATTCATTCTGGACTCACAGCAATATATTTCATATATATATATATATATATATATATATATATATATATAGGAAATATATTGCTGTGAGTCCAGAATGAATTTACATATTGTTTCCGCTAGGAAGATATCCTCTGAAGATGAGAGATCCGACCAGCTTCGTCAGAATTCATAAATACACTCTAGAGTCCATCTATGAAGCTGGTCGGATCTCTCCTCATCTTCAGAGGATATCTTCCTAGCGGAAACAATATATAAATTCATTCTGGACTCACAGCAATAAATTTCCTATATACTGCTCTGGCTACACATTGAGCACACTAGTCCGGTTTTCTCACCACTGAAGAAATAAATATACATATGCATATATATGTGTGTGCATATATATGTGCATATATATGTGCATATATATATATATATATATATATATATATATATATATGAGAAAGGGAATTAAAACTGTAAGTTGAAATTTACAATCAAATTTATTGTTCGACAGAATACTCCCAAAAAAACAATTTTTACAAAGTCTTTATTCCGCGAAGTTTCAAAGAATGCTATTCTTCTCATCAGAGGACAGAAAGAAATCATATATATATATATATATATATATATATATATATATATATATATATATATATATATATACTAGCAAAAGTACCCGTCGTTGACTGGGGTCAAAAACAGCCTACAGAAAATGGACTCTGATTTATGAAAGTATGATAGGTTATGAAAAGGAAAGGTTGTAATGAGATAGCTTCCAATTTGGGGGTATCAAAACCAAAGCAAAATATGATGAAAGTAAAAATAAAATAGATAAATCCCATAATTTATTATACCATACCTGTTCACACTGAAACACTTATCACAATATTCTGTGAATCTATATTAAAAAACCTTGTTAAACTTTGTGACATATTTCCATTCTAGGAAGGTCGGGCGCGAATGAACACACCATAATTTTATTATACCATATTTCTTCAAACTGAAACATATTTATCAAAGTATACTTACGCAGATAAATATGAAAAGTCTTTATTAAAGTTTGTGCCTATTTCTATTCTATGGAGGCCATGCGCGAACGCAGACCCCACAATTTTATTATACCATCCCTGTTTAAGTTAAAACATACTTATCAAAGTATTCTTATGTACATCTATATAAAAAAAAACACTTGTAAAAGTTTTTTATTTAATTTTCTAAGTTTTTATTTCCATACTTTGTGGACCAGGCGCGAATGCAGACCCCACAATTTTAATGAATCATCATTATGCCAGATCAGTTGTTCTGCTTAGAAACACTGAACTGTGAAAATATTATACTCACAAAACAAATCATTCACGATACATCATGACCAGCTACGCGAACCTTATTCTTTTTATAGTCATTCGGAGGAAGGGAAAGTTAGAGATAGAGAAATACAGAGAGTGGGAGTGAAGGAGACAGAAATAACCCGTTTTACAGTATTATTTGGCTCATTCAGGCATTAACACTTCAGAACCATTTTTCGTTTCGTCTTTGTGGGGTGGGGTTCATTATTTACACCGTGGTTGCTTATGTTCGATTTGGAAAACATCCCATTCAGCGAACACTCATGCGTGTTTAGCAGTCTTCCTTGATTTGTTTAAAATAAAATACATATCGATACCAGCGACGTCTTCGTGGACGAGTGTATAAGAGCGTTCGCTTCGTAAGCTACGGGTTGAACGTTCGCTCGAAGTCAGTGGATCGTACTTTATTTATTTATTTTTTAATGTTTTAACATTTACGCAGGGTTCTCCGTTTGTCACGTTTTGTTTTAACCAGTTAACATACTTTTATTTGTTTTTTTTTATATTATTTTTTATATTACCTTTTTTTCGTTTTTACGTGCACGTATTTTACTTTTTATTAAATTAAATTTTTCGTTTTCTACGACGTTTTATATGAGGAAATTTAGGTACTCTTACATGATTTGATCCAGATTCTCGGGAATTCCCGTCACGCATGAATCGGACGAGACCGGCAATCATCGGTTTCAGCCGAGCGTTGTTCAAATGTTGAAATCTAAATCGACTTTTTATTTTATTTATTTTTTTTGTAATGTTTTTAGTATTTTTTATGGTGATATTAAGGGTTTTTTTCTGATTATTTATTTTGTGTAATTCATTGGCTGGGCGTTTGATTAGCCAATGGAAGCAGATGACTATAGAATTGTAACAATTGTAAACACACATGCTTACTTTAAAAAAAAAAAAAAGTGTGCTTCTCCTGTATATAAAGTCCGTTGGTGGTATGGAACTTTATACCACCAACGGACTTTATATACACCGGACATACCAACAACTTGGTTGCATAATAATTATACAACGATGGGAGAAATGATAGATGAATAAACAGTTAGACATTTCTCTACTCAAACATACCGTTGGTTCATTTTTATTTTCTTTACTCCCATGATTCTGGTCTTTTCCGCATTGCTTTTGACTTTTAAAACTTCCATATATTCCTTTACCAACAATTCTTCAAGCAAACTGACATTTACTCTTATGCGTTATATAAATTTTGTACCCCTCAGAGAATCATGAAATATATATATATATATATATATATATATATATATATATATATATGTATAAATAAATATATATATATATATTTATTTATACATATATATATATATATATATATATATATATATATATATATATAAAGAAAGTAATGGGGTACCATTAAAAAATTCAAATTATGATTCAAATTTATAAATTTTAAGGTTAAGAATATTGGAGTAAACATTAAAAAAATTGATTTTAACAACAATCAATATTTGGAATGTCCTACTTTTGCCTTTATAACAGCTTTTATTTGTTTTTGTTTGTTTTTTTTAGCTTAATTGTTGCAAATGGTAGGATGTATTTTCTGCCACTTTTCATGAAGTTTGGCTTCTAATTCTGTTTTTTAGGAACATTTAATGCATTCTCACTTATTTCGCTTGACGAGACAACAAAGTTTCAATGGAATTTAAACCTGAGGATTGAGGGAGACACTTCCTCACTGTAATCCCCTTTTACCCAAACACACCTATTGAAACTTTTGCTGCATGTCATGGAGTATTGTCTCGTTGGAATATTACATCAGTTGGAATTTTATTATTAAACCCCGTGTTTGCTTATTTCCGATTTTTAAAACATCCCATCCAGCGAACACTCGTGCGCGTTTAGCAGTCTTCCTTGATTTGTCTTAAATAAAATTGTCTTGTTTGG
>NC_136523.1:40581182-40588682 GCF_053919585.1 Euprymna scolopes | reverse complement strand
ACAAGCGCATTAAAGCCGGAGGAGATTACTTCGTAGGAGATTAGAGTTTCATGTAGCAATAAAAGTACCCATACGGAAAAAGTCTGGAAACCTCTTACAGGCATCTCGTATATTAGGTGCTTTTGCATTTACCGACCCCCGATTTCCACGAAGTAACTCGGATGTGCCCGGCAGATAACGGAAAGAACAGGAAACGGCCGGGCGAGCCTTCTTACGAAAAGCATAAATTTGTACAACCTCTCCCCATATTAAGAATGGTGATGAGCACTGAAATTCATTGAGTGATACATTTAAAAATAAAATGTCTTAATATCCAGAAAACTACTTGTCGACCGTTTCCGGTTCTTCCCGCCATCTGCCGGGTACACCCGAGTAACTTTTTGGAAATTGTGGGTTGATAAATGCAGAAGTTTCATATATTACAAATATTTAGATACAGGGCACGTCTACAGAATTTGAACCAAACCAAACTTATTTTTGTTGAATTAAACCTAAAACTTAGGTTAGGTTTATTTTTACATAAGTTTGGGTTAGGTTAAGATTTTTAAAAAAAAATAAACACTTTGGTTTCAATTTTGCAGAAGTACCGAAAATATATTACAAATTTATAAAAATTAAATTTAAAAAAATACATCTGATTCGAACTGGACAAAAATATAATGGGGGGGGGTATTTTTGCCGTAAGACCGGTCGAAATATGTTCTGTAATATTTGGCCAGCGTAACACAGCTATTAACTTCAATATGAGCGTGGTGCTTAGCAAACATTCTCAGTCAACTCACATTCCTGAAAAATTCGGTTCTCACACATTTATTCAGTTTCGATAATGAATTTCGTGCCGGTCGCGTTATTATTGGACATGCAACGCGATAATTTCTGCATGGAATTGGCCAGTTTACCAAATTCTTCCCATTTTTCCGTCTGCATGGAGATCTGCAGATTCTTCATCTTCTCCACTTCTTTGAGTTTCGAGTTCAGCGCATGCGTAGTTGTGTTCAACTGTTCCACTTCACCGCGTTGGTTTAACAGTTCTGATTCTAGCAGAGCCGCCCGATTCTCCAGAGCTCCCCTATCCTGCTGCAGTTCCCTGATATCAGCAGCTCGTATTTCGCAAAGGTTCTCCAACTCGTTCACCCGGTTCGTTTGGGCGTTCAGGCGTTTCTCCGCCTGTTCCTTGTGAGCCTCTTTCGTCTTCAGGTCGTCTGTCGTCTTGCGTAACTTATTGTCTAGATCGGCGATCTCCCGTTTCGAGGCCTGAAGTTGCGCCTCCCGGTCGCCCAGAACACGACGGCTCTGCTCTAGCTGATCGTGTAATCCGGCCAGTGCGGTGTCTAGAGAGCCGTTTTCCTTGATGAGGCGGTTGGTCGTCTCAACCAGGGAGTCGCGGTTCGATTCGAGTTCTTGCAGTTTAATATCAGCCTTCGCAAGATTTTCTTTGAGGGATTTATTCTCGTCTTTCAGCTCGGCGGCTACGCGGTTAAAGAACTCGTGCGATTTGTCATATTTTTCTTGAAGGTCCTTGATGTACTCGTCGCGTTTTTGCAAGCCGCTTCGGGTCTCATCCAGATCGTGTTTAACAGCCCGCAACTGTTGGTCGCGCTCGTTGATCTGGCTCTGCACTTTAGCCTGGTCCGATTGGATTTGTTTAAGGCTGTGATCGGTCTGTTTCAGATCAGCAATTAAGCGGTGTAGGTCCATTTCACATTGCACTTTGTTTTGCTTCTCGGTCGCGAGCTCCTGCTCCAACGCGGAAATATCCTCCTTCGCCTTACGCACTTCTTTCTCTCGTAACTCTTTCTCTTGCGCAAGCAGATCATTCGCCTTAGTTTTCTCGGCGTTGAGCTGCTTAATGGTCGCTTCTTGCGTTTGAAAATTATGTGCCAATCGACCTAAATCATTATTCATCGCCGAACCGCGCGTTGTGAAATCCGTCGAACCCCCAAAAGACGAATCGAATTTGCCAGCACCATCATAAGCACCCGACTGGTATAGGCTGTGCTTATAACCGCCTGGTCTACCGTAGGTGTTCGGACTATTATAGCTCCGTGATTTCGCAAACGAACTAGTTTTATCGTATTTCGACAATTCGTCCGATCCATACTGCGAGAACGAGCCTGTGGGGGCGTACTGACCGTAGCTGCGATCGCCCGTCTTTTTTATACCCCCCTGATCCTGGGCTCGCTTCCACAGGTGCTTGGATTCCATCTCGAGGTAGTAGATCTGCAGTTGTAAGTTCTTGATGTATTCCGACTCGATCATGTTCAGTGGTACGAGGCTACTCGTTTTCAGCTTCGTATTTGACTTGCTGGGTCGCGCATTATCACAGGTGCAACGAGGGGGCGACTTCCGGCTACACTTTTTCATGGTGCGAGAATTCCGAAACCCTTTACACTCTAAAGGTGGCGCTGGCATCGTGGTAAGACTGGCATATAATCCGAGTCTATTAAAGAGGTGAAGCCACCAAAAATATAAACGTCGCGTATATTGATGACGTCATAGAGACTCATGACGTCACCGGCGACTGCAGTTCATCGATGGAATGATTGATTTGTTTTTGTTTTGCGTCGCATCAATCGCTGTTCGATCATTTAACGCAAGGAAGGTTAAATATACGACACTTCTTTTGGCGAACGTGTTTTTATATATATATTCTTATGTTTCTGAGACTTTTTTTTTAAAATGAACATTAATAAGACGAATAATCTATATATCAATACGATAGCGTGTGTGTAATTTTCTTGTCACTCTTACATTCGGGTCATTTAATTGTTATGTGCTTGCATTTCTCATCATAAATAATTTTACCAAAAATTTTTCGTGTCCCTTGTGATGGTGTGATACTGAGGACTGGTTTTCCTGGTGAAGTGAATTATGACTGATAGCCTTGACTCGACTAGGGTCCCGTTCAGGAGATATATGGTGAAATGGTTGATTGGTTTGGCCATATTACTTGGAGTAGAGGCGAATTAGAAGTTTAATCATTTGGTGTGAGAATCTTTAGTTGGCTGGACATAGTGTAATGTCTCGATATTAAATAGGTGTGTGCGCGCGTGCGTGCGCTGGAATAGGTGTATCAGAATCGGCCATTAAAAATTGCATATATGAACTTGAATAAATCAACTTACTATATTTCGAAGCTTATAACTACTTGAAAAATGTAATTAACACACTAATTTTTTGTTTCAATTAAAGGAGCAAAGACCAAATTTTAAAAAAATAGCAAGTTTAATAGCAAATGATGCAATATTTGTTTTTTTTTAATCAGTTTTCTTTAAAAAAAAGATTTAAAGCAAATCAAATTTGACTTAGTTCGATTATAAAAAATATATATAACTTCAAAAAATCACTTACCTATAAAAAATCTATTTAATGTATACTTTCATTGTTAAGAATTTATCCATATTTATACTTATATTCCAAGTCCTTTTTAAATAAAATACTTTTTTAAACAAGGATTAAAAAAAAACGCGAACTCAGATTTATTGACTGTTCAAATAAAGGGAGACAAATCTCTGATTTTTTCGCGATTATCTTACAGTGACTTATAAACGCCATAATTAATATCTCTTTTTATTGCGTGCTGTTAACCAAAATTAGTATTTTAGGCCACCGTCGTTGAAAAAAAGCACACATTCACTTATAAGTGTTTACTTTAAACAAAAAATCCAGTCGACTGATTTTTTTTTAATTCTCTTAATGAAATACACGAGTTTTGATTATTATATCTTATTTCTACTTTATTGAGTGAATTTTTTTAAATATCTAAAAAAGGAAACATTGAATGAAATAGAAAATATTGCCGTCAGCGTCCGTTATTTACTTGACGATATAAGCATAACATGAGCTTTAATTAAAAAAAATCAACGTGTTTTAAAAAAAAACGTTTTACACTTTGGACTTTACAGGTAAATTTCCAAAAAACACTTCTTTTTTTGTTTTAAACTAGAATATCTTATTTATTGATCTTTTATCTTCAATTTGTGATATATAAAACTTTGGTGCGTAAATTAATTATTTAATTTTTATAGACATTTCAAAATGGGAGGGGGTAAATTTACAACAAAACCTTTGTCTAAAATATTATATTCAGTTTATTAAAAAGAGCATAAAATTTCACATTGACCCTGAAAATATTGTAAAAATTGAACCAATAGAAAATTTTTTATAGATTTTTAAAGTTTAAAAATTGAAAAAAATTTCACTCGTAAAATTCAATTGATTTTATACGTAAAAAAATGGCTGGTTGAACGCGCACTTTGTAAACACTGTTTTTTTTTTAAATAAAAAATAATATTTCTATTATTTTTTAAACAACTTTAATAGTTTATTTTGGACGTATACTCCATAAAGAAAATAAACAACCCACTTTAAAAAGAGAAATTACGAGTTTTTTTTATATTTTATTCGCAGTTTTCTGTTAGGGATGTCAAAAATTCCCCAAATATTCTGATACACCTAGCGCTGGAATGCTTTGTTTTCCACTTATGGAGATTGACTGGCCAGAATGTGAAAACGCAGTTTCTTCAAGTGGATAAAAGTATTAAGTTAAAAGAAAAAAAAGTCACCCATGAAAACGAGACTTTTCCAAATTAAAATTTGCACTATTATCTAAACTCAGAAAAACGCGACTTTTTCTCTGCAGTATGCATTATCTTTAACTAGTCTAAACTAAATACTTAACTCAAACTGTATTACTCTTAACCAGTTTTTAAATGAGTTCTTCAAATCTAAATTAATACAAAATAACCCGACTTCACAAATTGATGAAAGTTCCATTATCGTATTTTAATTATGAGGTAAAGCTAGAATGCTCGACCATTCTAACTCGAGATAGATAAAGCCAAAAATATCCATGCATTAATATGGGAGGGGAGACTATTTTCAAATATCGTCCTAAATTGGGAATGGAGCAACGGGCTTATATTAAGAATTCATCAAAAGTTTTGGTTTCGGTTTCGATTATAACTGATGGCACTCATATAACCCGATAAAAATAAACAGGCGAATTTGATCAAAATTAAGACCTCATACAGCTTAACATCAAACGTGCATTTGAGAAGTTTTATTACCACACAAGCGAAAAGGTCCGACATATAAAATCAGCAGTAGATGCTTTGATATGACAGGGGCGTGTGCGAAATGAATGTTTCTGTTTTAAGCACAATTGTACCATGATATTTGACGTTTACATTTAAACATTTAAACTTAAATTCAAGCCATTATCACCGGACGAGCTGTAAGGCCAGACACATAAAATCAACAGTAGGTTCTTTGATATGACAAGGGCGCGTTGAATAAATATTTTTATTTAGAGCACAATTGAAGCATGATACTTGATTTTTTTCAAAATTCAAGGCGTTTAAAGCAAAAATAATTTTATAAAATTAACAGTAGGTTCTCTACAGTGTAATGTAGACAACACTGTATCATGAAGTAAGTCACTGCGAAAGGCATGTGAGTTTCCTCCCGGTGCGAGGGATCTCCTACTGAAACAGGTAATCAATCGGGTTGATTGAAAACCGATTTCAATGAAAATATGGAGGCTGGGACATTCATTGATCATTAATAGTGTAAATAATTCAGATAAATTGCAAATTTCACACAAAGCTAATTTATATGTTTGGCAGTGTTCTTAGATATGTTTTGTACAGGAATATATCCGTTAAGTATTGAAAAACTTTTTATGCCATTTGCAGGAGAGACTTTATGCGGATTACCAACTATTACTTGAGGAGAGGCTATGTAAAAAACACTAAAATAATAGACCTTGGACTAGAGGTGCTAAAAAAAGAATTTACCAAAAGGCCGAGCAGAGTTCCTAAGAAAGAATTTACTAAAAGAACTAAAGGAGCTTCAAAAAGAACAGTGGGTCTAGACAAGCAACTACCTCAAACCAGGATCGAAACCCGACCGCCCACATGACAGTCGGAACTTCTAACCGTTGGCTGCTGCTATGCGGGCACTGAATTAACAATGTTTTTTACATCGTCCAAATACCTAAGCTCAACTTGTTTACACAAAGAGCATCTCTTCATACGCTTATGGTAATTTGTATATCACTTCCCAATATGCTCAACCCAAGATAGAGAGCATTGTTGGAAATATTCTTAACAAGACTGTTTATGTAATTTGCATGAGTGACTTTATGCAAATTGAGCACTATTACTTGAGGAGAGGCAAAATAAAAAATACTAAAGTGTGAACATTGGACGAGCAAAATTTACCAAAAGAACGAGAGGAAAGAATTTTGCTGAAAGGAATGAAAACACGTCTTTTTACCTCCATTGCCTAATTTTCTTCAACAAAAAAGAACCATTTTGGAAAGTATCAAACTTCAAACTGACATAAGTATTACCTGTTAAACAAGAAAGATGGCGGTTGTATATGGAAAGTATCAAACTTCAAACTGACATAAGTATTACCTGTTAAACAAGAAAGATGGCGGTTGTATATGGAATTTCTCACAGCAATAACTTGTTGGCTTTTAATTCCCTTCGTCAAAAAAAAGGAAGATTGTTCTGCTACAAAAGATCGTTCTTTTATATTAACCAAAAAAGGTGATAGAAATAACTAAATTTTCTAACAAAATTGAAAAAAAAAAATCCGATCTAAAGACAGTTTTTCTTTCTTATAGATAAAAAGAATTTTTACAGGGGGGGATCTTTTACGTTTCACTGGCCAAAGGAGATAATAAAATCTAGTCAAATTTCTGCTTCTTAAAAAAGAACTCAGATTTATTGCCATCTGTATATATAGTAAAGTAGTAGTGTCGTCGACTAGAGATCGAATGACCCCCTGTTCAAGCCCGGGTGTACCTCTCCATTTTATTTTAATGGGTTCAATTTACGATAAAAAAAAAGAAGTACCATTTAAAATCGCCGCAAATCATTTCTCCGTTTGTATGTTAAAACTAAGCATTAATCAGGACTGACTTTTCGAATCCATTCACTGCAAAACACAAATATCAGCTGACGTTATATTGTAAA
This sequence comes from Euprymna scolopes, assembly GCF_053919585.1. Lineage (NCBI taxonomy): Eukaryota > Metazoa > Mollusca > Cephalopoda > Sepiida > Sepiolidae > Euprymna > Euprymna scolopes. The sequence continues at coordinate 40,581,696 of NC_136523.1, read as the reverse complement.
CAAACACAGACAGAATTTGATGAACGACATTATCATTATTATTTTTTATTTATTTATTTTTTGCAGATTAGTCCACCGAGAAAATTATTCCTCGTACTATATAATAATCAATAGAGGATTGATTCTATAATAATACATACGCAATCTGCATAAATTAAAATATCATGTTTAAGCGTATTGTACGACCGGGCAACGCCGGGTGTCAAGCTAGTCCTATTATAATTACTTAATTTGGGACATATACATGGTGGTCAAGATGTCCTTAGGATGTTTTACTTGAATTGATTCGTTATTTTTTATGACACGTTGATGAAAATTTGAGGAACAAAAATAAAAAAATAATAATTCAAGCCTGTGAGCAACTTTTTCTTGCGGGAATATTTTAAAGAAAGACGTTTACATCAACGAACCTGAAACTCTACCGGAATTGATGGAGCGCATTATGAAGGGATTCTGGGAATTAAATTGTAATCAAGACAGCTTGCCATTCGTCATGCATTTTATGATTTTGAAA
>NC_136523.1:40571182-40576182 GCF_053919585.1 Euprymna scolopes | reverse complement strand
ATATATGTATATATATATATATGTGCATATATGTATATATATGTGCATATATATATATATATATATATATATATATGTGCATATATATATATATATATATATATATATATATATATATATATATATATATATATATATATATTAGCAAAAGTACCCGTCGTTGACTGGGTTAAGTTCACTTCAAATTTGAGGGTATCAAACAAAACTAAAGCAAAATATGATGAAAGTAAAAATAAAATAGATAAACCCCATAATTTATTATACCATACCTGTTCACACTGAAACACTTATCACAATATTCTGTGGATCTATATTAAAAAACCTTGTTAAACTTTGTGACATATTTCCAGTCTATGGAGGTCATGCTCGAACGAACACCCAATAATTTTATTATACTATATTTTTTTCAAACTGAGATAGATATGAAAAATCTTTTTCAAGGTTTGTGTCTATTTCCATTCTATGGAGGCCAGGCGCGAACGCAGACCCCACAATTTTAATGAATCACCGTTATGCCAGGTCAAACGTACCCATTCCTGTGCCCGATACATCTTTTATCATTATATGTGATCAGTTTTCTATAATAGTCAGCCATATAGGAGCCTATTCGTGACCAGACACACACACACACACACACACACATTCGGCTTTCTATTATAGATATATATAATTGATTCAGCCATGGCAGGAGAATACATTTTCAATGACAGACTTACTTTAAAGGTTAAAAAAATCTACCAAACAAATGTATATATGTGTGCGTGTATGTATGTGCGTGTGATTATTAATATTCAGGATCGTATCACATGACTCAGTATGGAGTATTTGATTGGTATAAAGGACTTAAACGAATAACATATAAAAAGAGGTAATTTCTAAACTCTAATAGCGTTTTATGTTATATTGTGACAACAGTCTTATATTGTTGCTTCTGGCACCAGATGTATGTTGTAAACCTTTGATGTCAGTAGTTTATCGTCGTCACAAGGTATAGTATCTCAATATCCAATAACGACGGTCGCAATAACAAATTTTAGCGTATTGTAGCAAGAAAGACAGATTACTAAGGTAAATATTTATTGAAAGAAACGGAATGGTTGAAATATCTCTTGTTGATAAGTTTCCGAGAAAAAGAAAATAACAAAGTCCTGGTTATTAAGGTTTGCTAGAAGTGAAAATAATTAGAAATGTCTCTTGTTGGCAGGATGTTCCGAGGTAAAGAAAATATCAAAGCCCTTGTTATTAAAGTTGTTAAAGGGATGAATAAAGTTTTTAAAGCTCTGAATAATAATGTCTCTTATTGGGAGGATTTCTGAGAAGAAAATAACAAAGCCCTTGTTATTAAGATCCGTCGGTTTGCGAACAGTCTTCGCTACTATGAGAAGACATGGGAAAAGTTGCTGCTACTGTTAGAGAGAGAAAGTAATCCATATGAGTCGTTGCATCTGCCTCCGCTAACACTGCTGCTCAGCTGATGCGACGAACTCTTTTATTTCGCGAGCAGACGAGAACTTTTGCTGTCAGATGTGTCGTAAAGATACGGTTAGCTTTGTCGTAGGGAAATGTTCGTTTCCCTTATTCCGCCGTCGTTTTATTTCTATTTAAACCTGGTGTGTCTGTGAATAAATTTAGACTGTTTGGCACTCGCGGCCATTTTGTAAATATTTTTTATCACATATATTCGTATCTCATCTGTTGAAATCTCCTGGCCTTCTTTCTCTTAGCATAACTATTTCCTTGGGCAATATGTTTTGTCCGACAATTCTTTGCTATAATGAACTGTGTACCGTCGTGAAACGATGTGTACAAAAGGCACACTTTCTGACAAGTTAATGCGTCGTTAACAATCGATCAAATATCGAAGTTATACACAGGTCGGTGCCATTGTCGTCATATCAGTGGCTGCTCCTGATGTTTGGCTGTCTTTGCTCCTGCTGATGCAATCTATGTTTTGTTTATATGTCGCTATAGGCTCGATGAAGATCTTATGTTTCACAATACAACGTTTATAAAGTAGTAGCCGTTAGTTCGCCAGAAATGTACCTATTTACTATGCCTCCCCACGGGACAGAGTTAGACACCAAGGGCGTTTTTTTAACGTGGAGAAAAGGTACAAAAATAAAAAAAATTGTTTCAGTCGTGAAGGACTGATCCTCCACCGAAAGAGAACAAGAAATGGAAGTGCAGCATCTGAAGAACAGATACTACACTTTGATCTTGACCAAAGGCTTTAAAATATCCATTCTTTTCTGACGTCACATTATTTGAAGCCATTACATTTCTGCATTATAACGTCATCTATTTTATTTTATGAAACATTCGTTATAGCGTGAGATACGTCAGACGTCTCCGCATATTAAGCCAAGGTGTTTGAGAGGACGGTTGATGTATTGTCAGGTTCGCAAGCCATGTACTGAGTCTTAGATAGCGATACATGTGAAACATTAATCCTGTACTTTATCTTTACAAAATCCGCCCCACTAACCCCCTTTAGAAACACAAATCAACGAGAAGAGGAAGAAAACGAGAAGAGGAAGAAAAAAAAGGAAGAAAGCGAGAGAAAAAAAGGAAAAATGAAGGAAGTAAAGAATGCAAAAGAAGGAAAAAATAAAGAAAAAAGAAAAAATGAATTCTTTAATTGTCGAAAAAAAAAATTGCAGATTATCCCCCCCCCCCGCCTTCCAAAAAAAATGAGATTCCATTTTTGGGGGCGACTATGTATGAACACCTTGAAAAATTTGGCGGAAAGAAGAAACCCAAAACAGGTATTTCAGAATTTAGAGTATGGGATCAGTTTAGCATATAAATATTACAAAACTAATATGACTCAGAAACGGGGGTGGGGAGTTTTATCTTAAAGTTAGCAAACCACTGTCTAATTGAAAAGTCTGGCTGAAACCACTGTCAAAAATTTGCCCCACTCTTTAGCTGTGCCTAAATCAAAACGTAGATTCCATGAACAAAGCTTCTTTCTTAGAAGTGTACGCCTGTGGAACTATCTTCCGCTTGCCTGTTTCCCACCTGACTACAACTTGGATGTCTTTAAGTCCAACATAAACAAATTCCTGATGAACCGCCCCCTTAAGTAAGACACTTTATCAAATCTCCAATACTAACGAATACTACGATACTATCCCATTGAATACTGTATACGTAATAACCCTTATCCCCGAGTGGCTTCCGAGCCTTGATAAGTGGTAACCACCATGTAAAAAAAACCCAACGACGCCGTATAAGTTCTCATTCCTCAGATAGACTACCGATTAGTCTGCACTCATGTAACGCCCCAATCAAAATTATAAAACTAAGGGCAACTATCTAACAAGTTGTTTTGCGTTTCTTCTTTTAAACTTTCACACACACACACACACATACATACGCACACATATACACACACGTTTTGAATGAATCCAATTATTTGTACGAAAGGGCATTTTTACCTAAATGCGAGTTGGGAATGATTTTTCTTTTTTACCAATTTGGCAACCCCAAAATGGGGAGCGACATATATATTGTTTTTAAAATATAATTATCCACTGACACGTGTTTCAACGTCTACGATTCATCAGAGTGGCTGAATCTAGCGGATTCGAAATCTAGACCTCATGGTAAGAAGCCGGTACTTGTGCATTTAACGAACCAGACGTAACTCAGCATTTGCTCGGCTTTGTCCGGTGCGTGACGTCAACAGCCGGATAAAACCGAGCGTTGGCGATAAGATAAAAACGCTACAACAAAATAACTGTACAATGAAATTGTAAAATGTAGAAACATAAAAAAAATTGAATAAGTAAAAAGCAAAAACCTACCGTTGATTTATGTTTTTTTAATTATTGTTTGAAATTGTTTTCTGTTTTCAAAATAAATACATATAAAACAAGTTTTTATTTTTGTCAAATGATAGGAAACTTTTTTTGTCTAAACTGTTTTTTGTTGTTTTTTTTTTCAATTTTTAACGTAAAAAAACATTGTCTATGTCTTAAACACGTAAAAGTTAATTTTTTTAATTTTTTTTTTTTTTTGCAACTCTTTATGTCAAATAAATGGAAAAGCCTAAAAAAGGGCAATAAAAAGCATTGGGGGGCAGGAACAAGGATTATTTGTACATTTTTTTTTCGCCAGAAACAAGGAATTTTTTTTTTTTTTTTTGTCAGAAACAAGGATTTTTTTTATTCATTAGTGGAAGGAGGGGTTCGGCGTTCCTATTTGGTACAGTGACCAAGAAACCCTCCTTTTCGGCGGGGGGTCGTATCTGACCGGTGTCAGAAGTCTGCCAACGTTCTGTTTTCTGCGGTTAAAAACGGACTCGTCGATTTCTACCGTATGGCCTGGGCCTCCAATCTGCCGGGGATTCCTAAGAAAATAGTCCCTGGATATATCACGCAGGAAAATCTTCCAATCCACAATTGTGTGTCGAGAACGTAACCCACATTCGCGATAGAGATTTTTTTGTAGATGCCATCTCGAACGCCCATAAGTATATTATTTTTATTATACACGCGATGGTTAGTCGGGATTTTGAGAAGAAGGTCCCAATCCTAATGGAGGTCCATCGACGACATGTTACACTTCTACACCTCCAACCGTAACCGTCGGAAAGGCTTGTTTTCTTTGCAAGTACACAATCCTGGCCAAAATGTAAACACCTTTTCTCTTCTGCCAACAATTTCCGTTGCTGGCAAAAGTTTAGTGCAGCCTCTGGGGTCTGGAGCTGGTCCGCAAGGTTTGTAATATTCATTATTATTTCGTCAGTTATCTTTTTAAAACAATTTTTTTAACTCTTCAAATAAGCGTTTCTTGAGTTGTGACACTCTTCCAATTGATGGCGAAATTCTCCTCTGCTTAATCGGCAACGCTCGGTTATATCCGGCTGTTGACGTCATGCGTCAGACAAAGCCGAGCAAATGCTGGTTCGTTAAATGCACAAGTACCAGGAAGCCTATACTCCTACCACTTGACCATCTCGCACGACTGCTTGGATATATCGCGATTCACGTAGA
>NC_136523.1:40453682-40566182 GCF_053919585.1 Euprymna scolopes | reverse complement strand
TTTTTTTTAAGTCCGGTTTTATACTTGGAAGGAAAGAGACATGGAAAGAAATAGAAGGAGGAGTGTTTTAAAGAGAATTTACTCCTTTCTTTTTCGAAGAAGTATCTTTTGGTGATTTTGTAATAATTCTTAGTGTTATTGGCTTTAACTTCGGAAGCAGATCTTTTTCTCTCGCTTGACGCTGTGCCTGTCTCTTGCTTGCTTCGTGTGTCATCTTTATTTTCTCCCTCGGTTCACAAAACCTCGTCTATTTATCTCTCCCAACCGGCTCCCGCAACATGCCGGCTGTTCATATTTTAAAAATACGCTTCCCGTTTCTCAGATTAATTTTTACTTTTTTTTTTCTCAACGGAAAACTGCGTGGAGCCGATGCGCAGAAACGCTTTTGTACATCTTGTATGTAACAACTGACGAGTCAACATCTGGTTGGAAGTTTTATTATTTTTATTCATACACACAGAATAATAAATCCAAGACGATGCAGTGTAGTTAAAGTTGTTTATATCTTATTTATTCATGGTGTTTGGTTGGGTTGTTTTGTTTTGTTTTGATAAAAATTATTGTTTCGGGTTTTGCAGAACATGACTGAGTTTTGCAAAGAGAAGGGGAAAAAATTAAGATCAATGTTTGGTGCATTTAAAACAAGAAGGATTAAATGCAGGCAGTACTGAATCTTTTGTAACACACGTTAAATAGTGATGGGTACAAATTTGAAAATATGGCGATGTGCCGCTATGAAACAAGAATAAGATGTAAATACATCCTAACTTTTTTCACTTTCACTATATTTCCGGTATGCCACGTTCCTTACAATTCCGTATCAAAAAATAGTTTTTCATCACACTGTTATATTCTAACAGATCGCGGACGCACGTATGGCAGCTGTATGCAAATGACCGAGCCGTGTCTGAAGTAACGTAACAATAAGGAAAAAGATAATCACGACGCCCTCCTTTCATCAGCAGAATCAGCTTGTTAAAATTTTGTAGTCGCAGAGGTGAGGTGGCAGCCGAAGTTCCCATCTTTCTCTCTCTGTCTCTGTCTCTGTCTCTCTCTGTCTGTCTCTGTCTCTGTCTCTGTCTCTGTCTCTCTCTCTCTCTCTCTCTCTCTCTCTCTCTCTCTCTCTCTCTCTCTCTCTCTCTCTCTCTCTCTCTGGTATTGTAAACATAGTTTTGCTTTGTTTTTGTCTTCATCTTTTTTCCTTTCGTTTTTTATCCTCTTTCTACTTCTCTTTTCTCTCTTTTCTTTTGTTTCCATCCTCATCTTATCTTTCCTTTTCTTTTTTCTTTTTCTTTTTTATTTGTTATCCTCCTTTATTTCTTTTTCTTTTTTTATCTCTCTAAAAGCGTACATATGACGTAGCTAGGGGTGTTTTTTGTTCCCCTCCCTGGACAGAACAAGCTAGTCGAATTTTGTAGTCGCAGTGGTGAGGCGGTAGCCGTAGTTCCCGTCTTCTCTTCTTCCTGCTGTTGTAAACATTCCTTTTTAGATTTTAATTTCTTCTTATTTTCCTTCTCTTTTACCCCTCCCCTTTAAAGTTTTTTTATTCTTTTTCTTTTTATTTTTCTTCTAATGTTCTCTCCTTTTTCTTCTTTTTGTCTCTTGTTTTTTCCTTTTATTTTTATTTTCATCGTCATGATCATGATCTTCTTCATCTTCTTCTTCTTCTTCTTCTTCTTCTTTGTGATGAGCATGCGCGGAAGCACTCAAGAATTAGGTGTCAATGTCCTAGTCAGACCTACTTACAGCAAAAATGACATCGTACAAGAGCTATAAACAGTGTCATTCAGCGAGTGTCTGCCAAGGTTGCTCTCGTACCATATGGTTTTAACAGAGTTGTTCAGGATTGTATCGATTCGTTTCGACGGCGTTTATTTTCTTAGTTGGGAGTGACCACTTATCAAGGCCCGATGGCCACTCGAGGATAAGGATTAATGAATGTAAGATATTAGTGTAGTAATCGTTAATGGTGTAAATTGGGTAGAACTTGATTATTTATGGGGACGGATCAACAAGAATTTGTTTGCATTGGATTTGAAGGCTACCATGTTGTATTCAACCGGGAATTAAGACAGCGGAACAGTGTTCCACAGACAGGCAGTTCTGGGAAAGAAGCTTTGTTCGTGGTATCTGCGTTTAGATTTAGGCACAGTTAGATGCGGGGAAAATTGTATATAGTGGTTGTAGCTAGTTGAGTGTGTTTGTTGTAAAAGTTTGGCAAAGGGCGACGATAGACTGGAGCTCAGTCAGTTGTTCTAGTTGTACTGTTGCATGTTGTAAGAATTTTTTTCCGTTTCTCTTACCTCGTGAAGTCACATTCTTTTTTTATTTTTTTATTTTTTATTTTTTTCTTCTTTTTTATTTTTTTTATTTTTTTATTTTTTTATTTTTTATTTTTTTATTTTTTATTTTTTTATTTTTTTATTTTTTTATTTTTCATTAGCTGTTTTCTTTTTTTTTCTTTTTTTCTCCCCATTTTCTCTTTCTTCGTCTTCCTTCTTCTTATTCGTCTGGTTTCTTTTTCTTCTTTTTTCTTCTTCCTTTTTTCTATTTAAATCATCATCATCATCATCATCATCATCATCATCATCATCATCATCATCCTCATTTATTTTTTCGTTTTCCTTCCTTCTTTGTTTCTACTTTCATCATCTTTTTCTTCTTTCTTATTTTTCCTCCTTCCTTCTTCTTCATTATCATCATCATTTTTTTCTTTTTCTTTTACTTTCTTTTTTCACTTTTATCATCATCATCATCATCATCATCATCATCATCATCATCATCATCATCATCATCAAGTTTTATTCATAAAAATATCACAAATTGGATCTTATAAATGTCTTTGGAAATATTGACTTTCACTATAACGTACGTGTATAAGCATAAACTATCCAAATGGCGGATTTATCGGTGGGGAGGGGGGATGCAGAAGCTATCTAAATTAACCTTTACTCTCTTTTCCTATATATCTGTCTATCTTACTTTATCTATCTACCTATCAATCTTTCTGTCGCTTCAGAAGAAAGAGAAAGATATTTCCTACTCATTCGGTACGTAATACTAGCGATTTCCTGTCTCTTTAACGTCAGAAACGTAGCTCTTACTCCAGTTTAACTAGAGAAAAGATATTAAGAAGCCTGGACACCATACTCTAACAGTGGTCTGACAAAGGAGACAGAAACTGGAAGAAATATCTCAATAGTTTGCAAAATGAGCGTGATCTTTTTATAGAATTCGAGAATCTTACGTGAAAAATTAAGCTTACTAACCTTAGTTTCACACTCATATCTAAATATTATTATACTGTTTCTATAAAATTTGGAAACAGTAGGCTCCATGTAACGAAGTAGTGCCCCCCTTCCTTATACAATGAACTGTTATGATTCACATATCAACAACAACGATACCAACATCTTTGGGGATTCGGTCTCCTCAACTGAAAAGGAACGTGAAGGCTCGAAAATCCGCTAAGTGAACATTTACCTTGAAATTGTAACTTTCAAGATCTGTGTTTGCAAAACCTTCGGCAAACTTAGTTTCGATCCTTCAGATCTGTAAGGTGGCCATGTTCAACGTCAGTGAAATGAAAATTGTTGATATCGATTTTTCATTTGCAGAAAGCTGAAATACTCAATAATAATAAACATAAACATTCTAGCTAAACATGCCTTTCTTTCAAAACATTCTCTCTGCAAATATTTTTCTACATAACGGTTAATAAATCAATAATGTCCAAACATTTGGCATTGCCCGCCACAAAATAACACAGATACTACGCTGTAATCATAGTCGAAAGGTCTGCCATAACCTGTGTTTAAATGCGAATTCACGACAATTCGTAAAGTATGACTGTAATATTAATACAACCGTACTATCATCTACCTGCTCTTAAGCATAACTTGATACCGTCTATTATTAAGTATTCCATAAGATCCTTATCTACAATAAAATGTACCCCCTCGAGGTAAATACCCTCGACAACCCGACAAGCAGCAAAATCACACCCCTTCACAGTAGGGATCCCCAGATGTCAGAAAGCCTTCTACTCTAATCTTTTCTTGTCCAGAACTACTAGACTTTGGAATTCGCTTCCGGGTTCCTGCTTCCCCGACTGTACTGACATGCAGAAGTTCAAGTGTAATGTAAACAGTTAACCTGTTGCTCAACTCCCTATATGGTGTCCCTGCAATTATGTCCCAAATAGTAGCCCCCTACACCAAAGTGACACTGTGCCTTGTCTGGAGTGAAGATGTAAATTTAAAAAAAATATGCTACGTCTGGAACATGTTTAACTATTTACCCACGTGCTTCCCAACAAAGAACAGCTTGAAATCTAAATCTGTCCTCGCTGGAGCGGCGCCGGTTTCGAAGGGATCGAAGTCTGGCATACACAGACATTCATACCTGCTTAGAGGAAAATCTTTCGTTCTTTATTGGCCGTTATTGACTTTGATACGGACCGATGAGTACATAGCCTACAAAGGTTCCTATTTTTTTACTGAATTGTGGAAGAACTATGAAGACGGGAGTGATACCATGAAAACAGGTGAGCTATTCTGCTTCAGAATGTATTTTTCTAAATAGTCATCCCCCACTCTCAATGCCTTTATCCCTGGAATCCAATGACGCATCTCGGCGTCTGGCGCATATCAATGACAGGGGTTGTTTTCTTAGAGTCTATATTTACCTTTATTTCTATGACAAATAAATACACGATATTGATCTTTTGTATTCCACTGTTCCTGTGTGTTCGCCATAACGAGAGCTGTGACAACAGCATATTCTTTTCATTCTTTTGACTCTCGGGTATATATCCGACACTGTAAGACATACTTAATCAACCGAGAACCACATCCGTCTATATAAAAAACATATAAGATATTAACGGATATATACTCAACAGTCAAAACAATGAAAAGAATATGCTGTTGTCAGAGCCCTTGTCATCACATTGCTGGGAAGTGACGGTGATCAAGTGATTAACGATACGGCCGGACAAACTGTGCGTTTCAAGTTCGAATTCAGTTCGTTCGAGAAAAATCACTTTCTCGTGTCCCTCCGTAAATATCCGATGTCTTTCTAGAAAGAATTTCTGACAAGAAAAAACATCGGGGAAACCAATGCTAACTATAAAATCTTCTGGCCCATAGCACTATAAGAGATTATCATATAATGATAATCTCTTTGCTGTTTCCGTTACCCTAATGCCTTGTGTCTACTATATTAGATGTACGACCGGCCAGCATCCAACGATCGTAGCAGTAGCACATTCTTTGAGAGTGTTGGCTTGAGATGCCCAATATTTATACAACGAGTTTATTATGACAATCTTCGTCAGTTATGAAGATGAAGAACGTGGATAGGTCCGGCGTGACGGAGACGATGCCGAAGGAATATATTTACACGCCCTGGCCTTTTGTCATTTTCTCTCTCTCTCTCTCTCTCTCTCTCTCTCTCTCTCTCTCTCTCTCTCTCTCTCTCTCTCTCTCTCCGCTCGCTCGTCTGTGTCTTTCGCTTGGTTATATTGACCGAATTCTCATTGTTCCTTTGTCTGACCATTGATGAGAGACCCCCCATCCAATATTTGGGATGTTAAGGCTGGTTATTTGTTTACGGTTGCTATTCACAAAACTCAGCATTGCCTAATCGAGCAAAAAAAAAAAGTGACAATGTGTCTGTTCTGCCTCATGTGCCGTATTTTCCTGTGATGAGAAGGAGGTATCTACCATAGAGACAGTTGAATATTTTATATACAAACAAAAGTTGAAGAATTGCATCGTAAATAGCTATTATAAATGAACATTTCTTCAACTATTATCTAAAACCTCGTACCATTAAGTTGAAACAAAATTCATTTAATTATTCCGTTCCTATTTGATTTGTTGTTTTCTTCCCGCGTGCAAATCAGACAAACCTTTTTTGTTTGTTTGTTTGTTTGTTTGTTTTCTTTGTCACCGTTGGCAGCTGCGAGAATCAACCGCTGTCGCATGGCCAAATGAAATTACTGTTCTGCCGCGCGCTAATGACAACGGTTTCTCCTTCTGCTTCTTCGCGTCATAATGACCACGTTATCATTTTAATTTGCATTAATTGTTGCGGACAAACAATCGGAGGTTTCAATAATTGAATTTAAATTGGACGAATGGAAAAAAATTTTTCTAATGACTTCGGTTTAATAAAAAAAAGAAAAGAAAATGGCAGAAAGACAATCGCGCTGTGGTTCGCGTTCGAGTTTGTGAATCTGACGCATATTTTGGCGCCCGGGGTTGCAAACGAAAGAAAATACCCTTTTCTTTAAAATAGTGGGGCGTTAATCCGTTCGAGGAGGTTTTTTTTTTTGTTTTTGTTTTTTTTTTTGAAAAATTAGAGAACGGTGAATTGACTTCAAGTAATTGTTGCTATCAATCGACATTAATTGTTTCTTGGTCGCAACTCGTAGGTATTCTTACATTTTGGTTGTCATTTTAAATCATCATCATCATCATCATCATCATCATCATCAACAACAACAACAACAACAGTCATCATTATCATCATCATCAGCAGCAGCAGGAGCATCACTACCATAAGCAGCTGCAACAGCAGCAGTATCCGCAGTAATTAGCAGCGTCAACATCACAGCAGCAGTAGTATCAGTAGTGAAAATTAAGAAAGAAGTTATCGTGACCAGAATACGTCGTCCTCTGGTCGTTGACTGGAGAGGAACGCTACAGGAAAGCGATGCATTTTGCAGGAGGACATTATTTTTTTACTCACGTTCACCGCTAATAAAGCATATCGCTATTTGCACGTAACGGAATACTATTTGGGACCATGCCTAGGAAAGATTAACAAGATGTTGGTTTACATTACATTTAAACTTCTGCATATCAGTACAGTCGTGGAAGCAGGAAGCAAGAAGGGAATTCCAAAGTTTAGCTGTTCGAGGGAAGAAACTATTAGAGTAGAAAACTTTCTAGCATTTAGGGACATCAACAGTGAAGGGGTGTGATTTTGTTTTCAAGCGGGTTTGTCGAGGAGGCACAAGGGCAACGAGTTCATCAGATCACATTCCATTAAAAGATTTCTAAAACAGGCACAGAGATGCAATAATCCGGCGATGGGACAGAGGTTAAAGCTTAGTTGACAAAGTGGCACTTATTAGATTGAAAACATTTGGGGGGGGTCCTAGATGCACCAGCCCTGATGTGGTAACAATACTCTATGCATGCGCGAATAGTAGCCTTGTAGAGGTACATGATACTCTCTTATTCATAAATGACTTACCTGATGAAATTGTCTCTGAGATGGGTATATTTTCCGACGACACCACGCTCTATAGCAGACACGTGGGGAAAACTAATGAGCACATATCTAAGGTAATGGCCGAAACCCTAGAGGAAGACCTTCAGTCTGTAGTTGAATGGAGTCAAAAATGGATGGTAACGTTCAAAGCTGCCAAGACAAAGCTCATAATAATTACATGAAGCCTTACCAACCACCAAAAGCTATGACTAAAGATACATTACCTGGAAGACTTCGTTCAAGCTCCTTGGCTTAACATTCACAGGAAACATGAGTTGGAATAGATACATCAAGATCATTGCTAAGGTTGCTGCGAAAAAGGTGGGCTCTCTCTATCGTGCTAGAAAGTTACGTACGCCTGAAAGTATCCTGTACCTCTACAAGTCTACCATTCGCCCGTGTATGGAGTATTGTTGTTACATAGCTGAATGGATTAAGCCTTTGCTAATGAAGTTAGACATGGCGTCTATTACCGGGTTCAAATCTATCGACTGGTGTTAATCGTGACACCTTACACTCCCGAAAAGATGAAACACTAGCGTCTGTAAGTATTTAATAATTATTGTAGTGAATAATTATATATATATATATATATATATATATACGTTTTTTTTTTATTTATTACCGTTTTTTTCTGTTTAGCTACATTATTGTTTCAGCTACTCGACCGTTTTTGGCCGTCTTGTAGCCTCCTCAGACTTTACAGAAATGTTCGTTTATGGAATAATGAAAGAACAATGTCAGGATAAAGTCTGAGGAGGCTACAAGACGGCCAAAACGGGTCGAGTAGCTGAAACAATAATGTAACTAAACAGAAAAAACGGTAAAAAATAAAAAAAATAAAACGCATATTTGCTCTACAACAGTATTGAGCGCTTTCTTCAGGTTTTTATTAATTACCACTCGTACTAAATATATATATATATATGTGTGTGTGTGTGTGTGTGTGTGTGTGTGTGTGTGTGTGTGTGTGTGTGTGTGTGTGTTCGAGGGTACATCAATACGACTGATTGATAATGCAAAAAATGAAATCTTTTTGTATAGTTTTAATGTTTGCTGAATTATTTCTCGCTGTGATGGTTTTATTTGCAGACATTTTTTATTATCATCTTGAAAATCTTATATGGATTCAATTGTATGAATATTAGTGCTAACTCAGGAAAAGCATAATTTTAATTAATTTTTTTAACACAGATCTATATGTAAAGTTGTAGTTCTGGTTTGTTTGTTATGCTTTCACAAGCTTCTCCTAAGGTTTTCAAGATGGCTGCTATAATCATATATGAGGTGCCTTCAAAAAGTTTCCAGACTTTTTTGTACAGGCATTTAAATTTGTCTTTTGAAAATTATGTATGTTATGGCTATACATCTTATGCGTTGACTAATTTTTATGATTTCACGCAGTTTTAAATTTGGAAAAAATGCCACAGAAACGTATGGAATGCTTCAGATTACTTTTGGACCATCTTGCATGAATCTAGCATCAGTTTTAGAGTGCCATAAGAGATTCAAGGAAAGCAGGGAGCCTGTGTGGGATGATGAAAGTTGTGGGAGGAGTAAAAATTTATTACAACCAACTTCATAATAGACTAAGTCCTTTGAAAAACAAACGTTCATTAATTTATTATTCAGTTTTTGCATGGTGACTGAATCCATTTAACTATTACTCTTAATTTTTTATGCATAGATTTGCATAGAAATTACGTTGGTTAGTTGGTTGGTTGGTTGTTTTTGTTTTACGGCATATCAACCCTTTTCGGGTTATTTAATGCCGAATCCAAAGATTTTGAAGAAAACTTTTTTAATGGAATACATTTGTTGTTTTCAAGTCGGTTTCTATTTAACCCATAGTTGGGATCCTAACAGGTACTACCACTCCGGGTCAGAGTGAACCTGGGAGCAATGGCAACTACAGGGTAGCTCCACACTCCCTAAAGCCCGCAAGCTGGGGCCTCACCACTGGATCTAGTTTAAGGTCAGATCCAGGACCATAGAAATTAGGATGAAAACGTTCTAGCACACTAACATTCTTTTATATCGTTCATATAAGCTACACCATCCCTGTTATTTTTGCGTGTGTTCCGAACACGAAATACAGTTATCGGAAAAAGTCAGGTGGGTTAAAGTGCTAAAATGATTTATAAAAGAAAGATGGTTCGAGACGAATCGTTAAAATGGGTTTTGAAGATAACGTTTCAAGTGAACAGCTCGATAAGTAATAATGATTTAATATATGAAGGGGAGGGACTTATTACTAGTTTTTATACACCTGTAGTAGCTAGAGGCATCACTGTGCACACAAAACCTACACACACACACACACACACACGCACACACACACACACACACACACATATTATGAAAATAATATTACGACGTGATGGAGGGATGAAAAGGGAACGAACTCTTGATATAAAAATGAAACTTTGACAAACATATAATTTGGTTTGTTTCGTTTTCATATCTTTCTTCATACACACGCGCGCGCGCACACACACGCACGCGCGCTCACGGACACACACACGGATAAAAACGAACAAACCATATATACTCATCAATATTTCTTTTTTTCTACATATATATATATATATATATATATATATATATATATATATATATATATATAGTAAGTTATAAAATATATATGGCGATTAAACTACACTGAATATTCCGCGTTTCATCCACTTTAGGACCCTTCAGGCTTATGCGCATGAGCCTGAAGAGTCTTAGAGTGGATGAAACGCGGAATATTCAGTGTAGTTTAATCGCCATATATATTTTATAACTTACTAACTAGCTAGTGAGCACTTTTGAATAAATACTTAAAGTTTACGCATAAATTTATACTTTCGTATATTAATTTTATGTGAGTAAATGAAAAATATATATATATATATATATATATATATATATTTATCATATATATACATATTTATCATATATATACATATTTATCATATATTTATCATATATATATACATATTTATCATATATATATATATATATATATATCATATATATATATATATCACATATATATATATATATTCTGTGGAATTATACTTTATTTCCTTATTATATATACTAATACTTATTTAAGAAACTCAATGTAATTACAGAGCAATATAGTGAGTGAATAATAAAAGTCTATATTCCAAAGTTCATAAAAGTCTATATTCCAAAGTTCATGATGTTGATCATCTTACAATTCAGTTTAAATTTACAATTCTTGACAGTATCTGTTTTGTAGCACAAAATCAATCACTTAATTATTATATCAATTAGTAAATCTATTTGGCTCTTGACTCATCAGACGAAATAATGACAATCAATCCATCAAAGGAAAATAAAGTTCGTTTGACATGACTAATTTTCGGATTTTCGGTTAAAACACACTTTATTTTCTTTTGATGGATTGATTGTTGCTATTTCATCTGATGAGTTAGGGGCAAAATAGATTCACTAATTGATATACTGATTAAGTGATTGAATAATAAAAATAAAAAATGAAATAGTGAGTTGAATGGAAAGACGATTAAAATCGTCTTTCCTATAAAATGATTGACCAGGCTCAATATGAAACGGATGGTACGCTTAAATGCTTTTAAGTATTTTAAGTATTCTAAACGATTTTAATCGTCTTTCCAATCAACTCATTATTTCATTTTGTATTGTTTTTTTTTATTTTTTATCACTCGCCTGAGGATGACCTATGGAGGTCGAAAAATGTTAGCGAATACGGAAATTTTTTTATACACTTGAACAGAAAGTGTGGTACTCGACTTTTAATTTTGTATTTTTTTTCTACAAAAAAATCCTTTCATGTCAAATTCTAACACAAGTCAGGCAAGTTTTGTGTGGTATGTAAGGTTCCACATCGATAAGTGAACTTGGTGGCGAGCAGTTTGTATATCAGTGAATTGTCTGTTCTGTGTGCAGAGTGAATAACGTCCCTTCTTTTTTTTTTAATTTTCTTTGGAGAATAGGGTTAAGATTGTTTATGTATTTTCTTACGTACGTATAGTTGTTAGATTCTATTTAGTCCCCCTTAGGGGCTCTTTTAGAGCTAATAAAACACTCAATTTTAAGGAAATAATTTTATCATATTTGTCCAAAATTTTCTGTATATGTATATTTATTAGTAGTGTTGCATGGTGCTGAACTCAAATTTAAATATGTTAAGGCCTTGGGGACTTTGGGGGCTAAATAAATGTGGGGAGGCAAATGATGAACTTAGTAATTTCTTTTCTTTTTTTGCGTCGTGCAGAACTCAAATTTACATATGTTAAAGCCTAAAACTGCACTGTTTGTTCATTTTCACCCGGATTTGACGTCCACTGGGGATTTTAGGGGCTAAATGGAGGAGATGGAGAGGGGGGGGGTAAATGCTGAACTTAATCATTTTTTATTCTTGCTTCACTTGCTGTTTGTGAATTAATGCAAGTCAATTAATGTTTTGTCCTCATCTCTTGTTATATGAGTTTGCTTCCAAATATTTGCGCAAGGTATGGTAGTTGTTTACCATGTTCCCTGTTGATTAAAAGAAAACAGCCACATTGCGCATATCGAATCGAGTTTTTTTTTTGTGGGGGGGAACTATTATTTTCCAATCAAATTTTGGGTTTCAATTAATTTTATTTTTTTTTTGCGAAATTATTATTTTCGAATCGAGTTTTTGGTTTCAATCCATTTTTTTTTTTTTTTTTTTGCGAAATTATTATTTTCGAATCGAGTTTTTGCTTTCAATTCATTTTTTTTTTTTTTTGCGAAACTATTATTTTCGAATCGAGATTTTAGTTTCAATCCATTTTTTTTTTTTTTGCGAAACTATTATTTTCGAATCGAGTTTTTGCTTCCAATTCATTTTTTTTTTTTTTGCGAAACTATTATTTTCGAATCCAGTTTTTGGTTTCAATTAATGTTTCTTTTTTTTGCGAAACTATTATTTTCGAATCGAGATTTTGGTTTCAATTAATGTTTTTTTTTTTTTTTGCGAAACTATTATTTTCGAATCGAGTTTTTGCTTTCAATTCATTCTTTTTTTTTTTTTTTTGCGAAATTATTATTTTCGAATCGAGTTTTTGGTTTCAATAAATTTTTTTTTTTTTTTTTGCGAAACTATTATTTTCGAATCGAGTTTTCGGTTTCAATTAATGTTTTTTTTTTGCGAAACTATTATTTTCGAATCGAGTTTTTGCTTTCAATTCATTCTTCTTTCTTTTTTTTTTTGCGAAATTATTATTTTCGAATCGAGTTTTTGCTTTCAATTCATTTTTTTTTTTTTTTTTTTGCGAAACTATTATTTTCGAATCCAGTTTTTGGTTTCAATTAATGTTTGTTTTTTTTTGCGAAACTATTATTTTCGAATCGAGATTTTGCTTTCAATTCATTTTTTTTTTTTGCGAAACTATTATTTTCGAATCCAGTTTTTGGTTTCAATTAATGTTTTTTTTTTTTGCGAAACTATTATTTTCGAATCGAGATTTTGGTTTCAATTAATGTTGTTTTTTTTTTGCGAAACTATTATTTTCGAATCGAGTTTTTGCTTTCAATTCATTCTTTTTTTTTTTTTTTTGCGAAATTATTATTTTCGAATCGAGTTTTTGGTTTCAATAAATTTTTTTTTTTTTTTTGCGAAACTATTATTTTCGAATCGAGTTTTTGGTTTCAATTAATGTTTTTTTTTTGCGAAACTATTATTTTCGAATCGAGTTTTTGCTTTCAATTCATTCTTTTTTTTTTTTTTTGCGAAACTATTATTTTCGAATCGAGTTTTTGCTTTCAATTCATTTTTTTTTTTTTTTGCGAAACTATTATTTTCGAATCCAGTTTTTGGTTTCAATTAATGTTTTTTTTTTTTGCGAAACTATTATTTTCGAATCGAGATTTTGCTTTCAATTCATTTTTTTTTTTGCGAAACTATTATTTTCGAATCCAGTTTTTGGTTTCAATTAATGTTTTTTTTTTTGCGAAACTATTATTTTCGAATCGAGATTTTGCTTTCAATTCATTTTTTTTTTTTTGCGAAACTATTATTTTCGAATCGAGTTTTTGGTTTCAATTAATGTTTTTTTTTTTTTGCGAAACTATTATTTTCGAATCGAGTTTTTGCTTTCAATTCATTCTTTTTTTTTTTTTTTTTGCGAAATTATTATTTTCGAATCGAGTTTTTGGTTTCAATAAATTTTTTTTTTTTTTTTTGCGAAACTATTATTTTCGAATCGAGTTTTTGGTTTCAATTAATGTTTTTTTTTTTGCGAAACTATTATTTTCGAATCGAGTTTTTGCTTTCAATTCATTCTTTTTTTTTTTTTTTTTTTTGCGAAATTATTATTTTCGAATCGAGTTTTTGCTTTCAATTCATTTTTTTTTTTTTTTGCGAAACTATTATTTTCGAATCGAGATTTTGGTTTCAATTAATGTTTTTTTTTTTTGCGAAACTACTATTTTCGAATCGAGATTTTGCTTTCAATTCATTTTTTTTTTGCGAAACTATTATTTTCGAATCCAGTTTTTGGTTTCAATTCATTTTTTTTTTTTTGCGAAACTATTATTTTCGAATCGAGATTTTGGTTTCAATTAATGTTTTTTTTTTGCGAAACTATTATTTTCGAATCGAGTTTTTGCTTTCCATTCATTCTTTTTGTTTTTTTTTTTGCGAAATTATTATTTTCGAATCGAGTTTTCGTTTCAATAAATTTTTTTTTTTTTGCGAAACTATTATTTTCGAATCGAGTTTTTGGTTTCAATTAATGTTTTTTTTTTTGCGAAACTATTATTTTCGAATCGAGTTTTTGCTTTCAATTCATTCTTTTTTTTTTTTTTGCGAAATTATTATTTTCGAATCGAGTTTTTGCTTTCAATTCATTTTTTTTTTTTTTTGCGAAACCATTATTTTCGAATCGAGATTTTGGTTTCAATTAATGTTTTTTTTTTTGCGAAACTATTATTTTCGAATCGAGATTTTGCTTTCAATTCATTTTTTTTTTTGCGAAACTATTATTTTCGAATCCAGTTTTTGGTTTCAATTAATGTTTTTTTTTTTGCGAAACTATTATTTTCGAATCGAGATTTTGCTTTCAATTCATTTTTTTTTTTTTTTTTGCGAAACTATTATTTTCGAATCGAGTTTTTGGTTTCAATTAATGTTTTTTTTTGCGAAACTATTATTTTCGAATCGAGTTTTTGCTTTCAATTCATTCTTTTTTTTTTTTTGCGAAATTATTATTTTCGAATCGAGTTTTTGGTTTCAATAAATTTTTTTTTTTTGCGAAACTATTATTTTCGAATCGAGTTTTTGGTTTCAATTAATGTTTTTTTTTTTTTGCGAAACTATTATTTTCGAATCGAGTTTTTGCTTTCAATTCATTCTTTTTTTTTTTTTTTTGCGAAATTATTATTTTCGAATCGAGTTTTTGCTTTCAATTCATTTTTTTTTTTTTTTGCGAAACTATTATTTTCGAATCCAGTTTTTGGTTTCAATTAATGTTTTTTTTTTTGCGAAACTATTATTTTCGAATCGAGATTTTGCTTTCAATTCATTTTTTTTTTTTGCGAAACTATTATTTTCGAATCCAGTTTTTGGTTTCAATTAATGTTTTTTTTTTGCGAAACTATTATTTTCGAATCGAGATTTTGCTTTCAATTCATTTTTTTTTTTTTGCGAAACTATTATTTTCGAATCGAGTTTTTGGTTTCAATTAATGTTTTTTTTTTTTGCGAAACTATTATTTTCGAATCGAGTTTTTGCTTTCAATTCATTTTTTTTTTTTTTGCGAAACTATTATTTTCAAATCCAGTTTTTGGTTTCAATTAATGTTTTTTTTTTTGCGAAACTATTATTTTCGAATCGAGTTTTTGCTTTCAATTCATTCTTTTTTTTTTTTTTTTTTGCGAAATTATTATTTTCGAATCGAGTTTTTGCTTTCAATTCATTTTTTTTTTTTTTTTTGCGAAACTATTATTTTCGAATCCAGTTTTTGGTTTCAATTAATGTTTTTTTTTTTTGCGAAACTATTATTTTCGAATCGAATTTTTGCTTTCAATTCATTCATTTTTTTTTTTTTGCGAAACTATTATTTTCGAATCGAGTTTTTGCTTTCAATTCATTTTTTTTTTTTTTGCGAAACTATTATTTTCGAATCCAGTTTTTGGTTTCAATTAATGTTTTTTTTTGCGAAACTATTATTTTCGAATCGAGATTTTGCTTTCAATTCATTTTTTTTTTTTTGCGAAACTATTATTTTCGAATCCAGTTTTTGGTTTCAATTAATGTTTTTTTTTTTGCGAAACTATTATTTTCGAATGGAGTTTTTGCTTTCAATTCATTTTTTTTTTTTTTGCGAAACTATTATTTTCGAATCCAGTTTTTGGTTTCAATTAATGTTTTTTTTTTTGCGAAACTATTATTTTCGAATCGAGTTTTTGCTTTCAATTCATTCTTTTTTTTTTTTATTTTGCGAAATTATTATTTTCGAATCGAGTTTTTGCTTTCAATTAATTTTTTTTTTTTGCGAAACTATTATTTTCGAATCCAGTTTTTGGTTTCAATTAATGTTTTTTTTTTGCGAAACTATTATTTTCGAATGGAGTTTTTGCTTTCAATTCATTTTTTTTTTTTTTTGCGAAACTATTATTTTCGAATCCAGTTTTTGGTTTCAATTAATGTTTTTTTTTTGCGAAACTATTATTTTCGAATCGAGTTTTTGCTTTCAATTCATTCTTTTTTTTTATTATTTTGCGAAATTATTATTTTCGAATCGAGTTTTTGCTTTCAATTCATTTTTTTTTTTTTTGCGAAACTATTATTTTCGAATCCAGTTTTTGGTTTCAATTAATATTTTTTTTTTTGCGAAACTATTATTTTCGAATCGAGATTTTGCTTTCAATTCATTTTTTTTTTTGCGAAACTATTATTTTCGAATCCAGTTTTTGGTTTCAATGAATGTTTTTTTTTTTGCGAAACTATTATTTTCGAATCGAGATTTAGCTTTCAATTCATTTTTTTTTTTTTTGCGAAACTATTATTTTCGAATCGAGTTTTTGGTTTCAATTAATGATTTTTTTTTTTTGCGAAACTATTATTTTCGAATCGAGTTTTTGCTTTCAATTCATTCTTTTTTTTTTTTTTTTGCGAAATTATTATTTTCGAATCGAGTTTTTGGTTTCAATAAATTTTTTTTTTTTGCGAAACTATTATTTTCGAATCGAGTTTTTGGTTTCAATTAATGTTTTTTTTTGCGAAACTATTATTTTCGAATCGAGTTTTTGCTTTCAATTCATTCTTTTTTTTTTTTTTTTTGCGAAATTATTATTTTCGAATCGAGTTTTTGCTTTCAATTAATTTTTTTTTTTTTTTGCGAAACTATTATTTTCGAATCGAGATTTTGGTTTCAATTAATGTTTTTTTTTTGCGAAACTATTATTTTCGAATCGAGATTTTGCTTTCAATTCATTTTTTTTTTTGCGAAACTATTATTTTCGAATCCAGTTTTTGGTTTCAATTCATTTTTTTTTTTTTTGCGAAACTATTATTTTCGAATCGAGATTTTGGTTTCAATTAATGTTTTTTTTTTGCGAAACTATTATTTTCGAATCGAGTTTTTGCTTTCCATTCATTCTTTTTTTTTTTTTTTGCGAAATTATTATTTTCGAATCGAGTTTTTGGTTTCAATAAATTTTTTTTTTTTTTTGCGAAACTATTATTTTCGAATCGAGTTTTTGGTTTCAATTAATGTTTTTTTTTTGCGAAACTATTTTTTTCGAATCGAGACTTTGGTTTCAATTAATGTTTTTTTTTTTTGCGAAACTATTATTTTCGAATCGAGTTTTTGCTTTCAATTCAATCTTCTTTTTTTTTTTTGCGAAACTATTATTTTCTAATCGAGTTTTTGGTTTCAATTAATGTTTTTTATTTTGCGAAACTATTATTTCCGAATCGAGTTTTTGGTTTCAATTAATGTTTATTTTGTTTGCGAAACTATTATTTTCGAATCGAGATTTTGGTTTCAATTAATGTTTTTTTTTTTGCGAAACTATTATTTTCGAATCGAGTTTTTGCTTTCAATTCATTTTTTTTTTTTTTTGCGAAACTATTATTTTCGAATCCAGTTTTTGGTTTCAATTAATGTTTTTTTTTTTTGCGAAACTATTATTTTCGAATCGAGTTTTTGCTTTCAATTCATTTTTTTTTTTTTGCGAAACTATTATTTTCAAATCCAGTTTTTGGTTTCAATTAATGTTTTTTTTTTTTGCGAAACTATTATTTTCGAATCGAGTTTTTGCTTTCAATTCATTCTTTTTTTTTTTTTTTGCGAAATTATTATTTTCGAATCGATTTTTTTCTTTCAATTCATTTTTTTTTTTTTTGCGAAACTATTATTTTCGAATCCAGTTTTTGGTTTCAATTAATGTTTTTTTTTTTTTGCGAAACTATTATTTTCGAATCGAATTTTTGCTTTCAATTCATTCTTTTTTTTTTTTGCGAAATTATTATTTTCGAATCGAGTTTTTGCTTTCAATTCATTTTTTTTTTTTTTGCGAAACTATTATTTTCGAATCCAGTTTTTGGTTTCAATTAATGTTTTTTTTTGCGAAACTATTATTTTCGAATCGAGATTTTGCTTTCAATTCATTTTTTTTTTTTGCGAATCTATTATTTTACAATCCAGTTTTTGGTCTCAATTAATGTTGTTTTTTTTTTGCGAAACTATTATTTTCGAATGGAGTTTTTGCTTTCAATTCATTTTTTTTTTTTTTGCGAAACTATTATTTTCGAATCCAGTTTTTGGTTTCAATTAATGTTTTTTTTTTTGCGAAACTATTATTTTCGAATCGAGTTTTTGCTTTCAATTCATTCTTTTTTTTTTTTATTTTGCGAAATTATTATTTTCGAATCGAGTTTTTGCTTTCAATTCATTTTTTTTTTTTTTTTTGCGAAACTATTATTTTCGAATCCAGTTTTTGGTTTCAATTAATATTTTTTTTTTTGCGAAACTATTATTTTCGAATCGAGATTTTGCTTTCAATTCATTTTTTTTTTTGCGAAACTATTATTTTCGAATCCAGTTTTTGGTTTCAATTAATGTTTTTTTTTTTGCGAAACTATTATTTTCGAATCGAGATTTTGCTTTCAATTCATTTTTTTTTTTTTTGCGAAACTATTATTTTCGAATCCAGTCTTTGGTTTCAATTAATGTTTTTTTTTGCGAAACTATTATTTTCGAATCGAGTTTTTGCTTTCAATTCATTCTTTTTTTTTTTTTTTGCGAAACTATTATTTTCGAATCGAGTTTTTGCTTTCAATTCATTTTTTTTTTTTTTTTTTTGCGAAACTATTATTTTCGAATCGAGTTTTTGCTTTCAATTCATTCCTTTTTTTTTTTTGCGAAATTATTGTTTTCGAATCGAGTTTTTGCTTTCAATTCATTTTTTTTTTTTTGCGAAACTATTATTTTCGAATCCAGTTTTTGGTTTCAATTAATGTTTTTTTTTTTGCGAAACTATTATTTTCGAATCGAGATTTTGGTTTCAATTCATTCTTCTTTTTTTTTTGCGAGACTATTATTTTCTAATCGAGTTTTTGCTTTCAATTCATTCTTCTTTTTTTTTTGCGAGACTATTATTTTCTAATCGAGTTTTTGGTTTCAATTCATTTTTTTTTTTTTCGCGAAACTATTATTTTCGAATCGAGTTTTTGCTTTCAATTCATTTTTTTTTTTTTTTTTGCGAAACTATTATTTTCGAATCCAGTTTTTGGTTTCAATTAATTCTTTTTTTTTTGCGAAACTATTATTTTCGAATCGAGTTTTTGCTTTCAATTAATTTTTTTTTTTTTTTGCGAAACTATTATTTTCGAATCGAGTTTTTGCTTTCAATTCATTCTTTTTTTTTTTTTTTTTTGCGAAATTATTATTTTCGAATCGAGTTTTTGGTTGCAATAAATTTTTTTTTTTTTTTGCGAAACTATTATTTTCGAATCCAGTTTTTGGTTTCAATCAATGTTTTTTTTTTTGCGAAACTATTATTTTCGAATCGAGATTTTGCTTTCAATTCATATTTTTTTTTGGCGAAACTATTATTTTCGAATCCAGTTTTTGGTTTCAATTAATGTTTTTTTTTTTGCGAAACTATTATTTTCGAATCGAGATTTTGCTTTCAATTCATTTTTTTTTTTTTTTTTTGCGAAACTATTATTTTCGAATCGAGTTTTTGGTTTCAATTAATGTTTTTTTTTTTTTTGCGAAACTATTATTTTCGAATCGAGTTTTTGGTTTCAATTAATGTTTTTTTTTTTGCGAAACTATTATTTTCGAATCGAGTTTTTGCTTTCAATTCATTCTTTTTTTTTTTTTTTGCGAAATTATTATTTTCGAATCGAGTTTTTGCTTTCAATTCATTTTTTTTTTATTTTTTTGCGAAACTATTATTTTCAAATCCAGTTTTTGGTTTCAATTAATGTTTTTTTTTTTGCGAAACTATTATTTTCGAATCGAGATTTTGCTTTCAATTCATTTTTTTTTTTGCGAAACTATTATTTTCGAATCCAGTTTTTGGTTTCAATAATTGGTTTTTTTTTTTGCGAAACTATTATTTTCGAATCGAGTTTTTGCTTTCAATTCATTCTTTTTTTTTTTTTTTTTTGCGAAACTATTATTTTCGAATCCAGTTTTTGGTTTCAATTAATGCTTTTTTTTTGCGAAACTATTATTTTCGAATCGAGATTTTGGTTTCAATTAATGTTTTTTTTTTTTGCGAAACTATTATTTTCGAATCGAGTTTTTTGTTTCAATTCATTTTTTTTTTTTTTTTTTGCGAAATTATTATTTTCGAATCGAGTTTTTGCTTTCAATTCATTTTTTTTTTTTTTTGCGAAACTATTATTTTCGAATCGAGTTTTTGGTTTCAATTCATTCTTTTTTTTTTGCGAAACTATTATTTTCGAATCGAGTTTTTGCTTTCAATTCATTCTTTTTTTTTTTTGGGAAATTATTATTTTCGAATCGAGTTTTTGGTTTCAATTAATGTTTTTTTTTTTTTGCGAAACTATTATTTTCGAATCCAGTTTTTGGTTTCAATTCATTCTTTTTTTTTTTTTTTGCGAAACTATTATTTTCGAATCGAGTTTTTGCTTTCAATTCATTTTTCTTTTTTTTTTTGCGAAACTATTATTTTCGAATCCAGTTTTTGGTTTCAATTAATGTTTTTTTTTTTTTGCGAAACTATTATTTTCGAATCGAGATTTTGGTTTCAATTAATGTTGTTTTTTTTTGCGAAACTATTATTTTTTAATGGAGTTTTTGCTTTCAATTCATTCTTTTTTTTTTTTTTGCGAAATTATTATTTTCGAATCGAGTTTTTGGTTTCAATAAATTTTTTTTTTTTTGCGAAACTATTATTTTCGAATCCAGTTTTTGGTTTCAATTCATTTTTTTTTTTTTTTTTTTTGCGAAACTATTATTTTCGAATCGAGTTTTTGCTTTCAATTCATTTTTTTTTTTTTTTGCGAAACTATTATTTTCGAATCCAGTTTTTGGTTTCAATTAATGTTTTTTTTTGTTCGCGAAACTATTATTTTCGAATCGAGATTTTGGTTTCAATTAATGTTTTTTTTTTGCGAAACTATCATTTTCGAATCGAGTTTTTGCTTTCAATTCATTCTTCTTTTTTTTTTTTTTTGCGAAATTATTATTTTCGAATCGAGTTTTTGGTTTCAATTAATTTTTTTTTTTTGCGAAACTATTATTTTTGAATCCAGTTTTTGGTTTCAATTCATTCTTTTTTTTTTTTTTTGCGAAACTATTATTTTCGAATCGAGTTTTTGCTTTCAATTCATTTTTTTTTTTTTTGCGAAACTATTATTTTCGAATCCAGTTTTTGGTTTCAATTAATGTTTTTTTTTTTTGCGAAACTATTATTTTCGAATCGACCTTTTGGTTTCAATTAATGTTGTTTTTTTTTGCGAAACTATTATTTTCGAATCGAGATTTTGCTTTCAATTCATTTTTATTTTTTTTTTTTTTGCGAAATTATTATTTTCGAATCCAGTTTTTGCTTTCAATTCATTCTTTTTTTTTGCGAAACTATTATTTTCGAATCTAGTTTTTGCTTTCAATTCATTCTTTTTTTTTTTTTTGCGAAATTATTATTTTCGAATCGAGTTTTTGGTTTCAATTAATGTTTTTTTTTGTTTGCGAAACTATTATTTTCGAATCGAGATTTTGGTTTCAATTAATGTTTTTTTTTTTGCGAAACTATCATTTTCGAATCGAGTTTTTGCTTTCAATTCATTCTTTTTTTTTTTTTTGCGAAATTATTATTTTCGAATCGAGTTTTTGGTTTCAATTAATTTTTTTTTTTTTTTGCGAAACTATTATTTTCGAATCCAGTTTTTGGTTTCAATTCATTCTTTTTTTTTTTTGCGAAACTATTATTTTCGTATCGAGTTTTTGCTTTCAATTCATTTTTTTTTTTTTTTGCGAAACTATTATTTTCGAATCAGGTCTTTGGTTTCAATTAATGTTTTTTTTTTTCAGGAAACTATTATTTTCTAATCGAGATTTTGGTTTCAATTAATGTTGTTTTTTTTTTTGCGAAACTATTATTTTCGAATCGAGTTTTTGCTTTCAATTCATTCTTTTTTTTTTTTTTTTTGCGAAACTATTATTTTCGAATCGAGTTTTTGGTTTCAATTAATTTTTTTTTTTATTTGCGAAACTATTATTTTCGAATCCAGTTTTTGGTTTCAATTCATTCTTTTTTTTTTTGCGAAACTATTATTTTCGTATCGAGTTTTTGCTTTCAATTCATTTTTTTTTTTTTTGCGAAACTATTATTTTCGAATCCAGTCTTTGGTTTCAATTAATGTTTTTTTTTTCGCGAAACTATTATTTTCTAATCGAGATTTTGGGTTCAATTAATGTGGGTTTTTTTTTGCGAAACTATTATTTTCGAATCCAGTTTTTGGTTTCAATTCATTCTTTTTTTTTTGCGAAACTATTATTTTCGTATCGAGTTTTTGCTTTCAATTCATTTTTTTTTTTTTTTTTGCGAAACTATTATTTTCGAATCCAGTCTTTGGTTTCAATTAATGTTTTTTTTTTTCGCGAAACTATTATTTTCTAATCGAGATTTTGGTTTCAATGAATGTTGTTTTTTTTTTGCGAAACTATTATTTTCGAATCCAGTTTTTGGTTTCAATTAATGTTTTTTTATTTTGCGAAACTATTATTTTCGAATCGAGTTTTTGGTTTCAATTCATTCTTTTTTTTTTGCGAAACTATTATTTTCGAATCGAGTTTTTGCTTTCAATTCATTTTTTTTTTTTTTTTTTGCGAAACTTTTATTTTCGAATCCAGTTTTTGGTTTCAATTAATTTTTTTTTTTTTTGCGAAACTATTTTTTTCGAATCCAGTTTTTGGTTTCAATTCATTCTTTTTTTTTTGCGAAACTATTATTTTCGAATCGAGTTTTTGCTTTCAATTCATTTTTTTTTTTTTTTTTGCGAAACTATTATTTTCGAATCCAGTTTTTGGTTTCAATTCATTCTTTCTTTTTTTTTTTTGCGAAACTATTTTTTTCGAATCCAGTTTTTGGTTTCAATTAATGTTGTTTTTTTTTGCGAAACTATTATTTTCGAATCGAGTGTTTGCTTTCAATGCATTCTTTTTTTTTTTTTTTGCGAAATTATTATTTTCGAATCGAGTTTTTGGTTGCAATAAATTTTATTTTTTTTGCGAAACTATTATTTTCGAATCCAGTTTTTGGTTTCAATTAATGATTTTTTTTTTTGCGAAACTTTTATTTTCGAATCGAGTTTTTGCTTTCAATGCATTCTTTTTTTTTTTTTTTTTTTGCGAAACTATTATTTTCGAATCCAGTTTTTGGTTTCAATTAATGTTTTTTTTTTGCGAAACTATTATTTTCGAATACAGATTTTGGTTTCAATTAATTTTTTTTTTTTTTTTGCGAAACTATTATTTCCGAATCGAGTTTTTGCTTTCAATTCATTTTGTTTTTTTTTGCGAAACTATTATTTTCGAATCCAGTTTTTGGTTTCAATTCATTCTTTTTTTTTTTGCGAAACTATTATTTTCGAATCGAGTTTTTGCTTTCAATTCATTCTTTTTTTTTTTTTTTTTGTGAAATTATTATTTTCGAATCGAGTTTTTGGTTTCAATTAATTTTTTTTTTTTTTGCGAAATTATTATTTTCGAATCCAGTTTTTGGTTTCAATTCATTTTTTTTTTTTTTGCGAAACTATTATTTTCGAATCCAGTTTTTGGTTTCAATTAATGTTTTTTTTTTTTGCGAAACTATTATTTTCGAATCGAGATTTTAGTTTCAATTAATGTTGTTTTTTTTTTGCGAAACTATTATTTTCGAATCGAGTTTTTGCTTTCAATTCAATCTTCTTTTTTTTTTGCGAAACTATTATTTTCTAATCGAGTTTTTGGTTTCAATTAATGTTTTTTTTTTGCGAAACTATTATTTTCGAATCGAGTTTTTGGTTTCAATTAATGTTTTTTTTTTTTGCGAAACTATTATTTTCGAATCGAGATTTTGGTTTCAATTAATGTTTTTTTTTTTGCGAAACTAATATTTTCGAATCGAGTTTTTACTTTCAATTCATTTTTTTTTTTTTTTGCGAAACTATTATTTTCGATTCGAGTTTTTGCTTTCAATTCATTCTTTTTTTTTTTTGCGAAATTATTATTTTCGAATCGAGTTTTTGTTTCAATTAATTTTTTTTTTTTTTGCGAAACTATTATTTTCGAATCCAGTTTTTTGTTTCAATTCATTTTTTTTTTTTTTTGCGAAACTATTATTTTCGAATCCAGTTTTTGGTTTCAATTAATGTTTTTTTTTTGCGAACCTATTATTTTCGAATCGAGTTTTTGCTTTCAATTCATTCTTTTTTTTTTTTTTTGCGAAATTATTATTTTCGAATCCAGTTTTTGGTTTCAATTAATGTTTTTTTTGTTTGCGAAACTATTATTTTCGAATCGAGATTGTGGTTTCAATTAATGTTTTTTTTTTTGCAAAACTATTATTTTCGAATCGAGTTTTTGCTTTCAATTCATTTTTTTTTTTTTTGCGAAACTATTATTTTCGAATCCAGTTTTTGTTTTCAATTCATTCTCTTTTTTTTTGCGAAACTATTATTTTCGAATCGAGTTTTTGCTTTCAAAACATTCTTTTTTTTTTTTTTTGCGAAATTATTATTTTCGAATCGAGTTTTTGCTTTCAATTCATTTTTTTTTTTTTTTTTGCGAAACTATTATTTTCGATTCCAGTTTTTGGTATCAATTAATTTTTTTTTTGTTTGCGAAACTATTTTTTTCGAATCGAGACTTTGGTTTCAATCAATGTTTTTTTTTTTTTTGCGAAACTATTATTTTCGAATCGAGTTTTTGCTTTCAATTCAATCTTCTTTTTTTTGCGAAACTATTATTTTCTAATCGAGTTTTTGGTTTCAATTAATGTTTTTTTTTTGCGAAACTATTATTTTCGAATCGAGTTTTTGGTTTCAATTAATGTTTTTTTTGTTTGCGAAACTATTATTTTCGAATCGAGATTTTGGTTTCAATTAATGTTTTTTTTTTTTGCGAAACTATTATTTTCGAATCGAGTTTTTGCTTTCAATTCATTTTTTTTTTTTTTTTGCGAAACTATTATTTTCGAATCCAGTTTTTGGTTTCAATTCATTCTTTTTTTTTTGCGAAACTATTATGTTCGAATCGAGTTTGTGCTTTCAATTCATTTTTTTTTTTTTTTGCGAAACTATTATTTTCGATTCGAGTTTTTGCTTTCAATTCATTCTTTTTTTTTTTTTTGCGAAATTATTATTTTCGAATCGAGTTTTTGCTTTCAATTCATTTTTTTTTTTTTTTTGCGAAACTATTATTTTCGATTCCAGTTTTTGGTTTCAATTAATTTTTTTTTTGTTTGCGAAACTATTATTTTCGAATCGAGACTTTGGTTTCAATTATTGTTTTTTTTTTTTGCGAAACTATTATTTTCGAATCGAATTTTTGCTTTCAATTCAATCTTCTTTTTTTTTGCGAAACTATTATTTTCTAATCGAGTTTTTGGTTTCAATTAATGTTTTTTTTTTGCGAAACTATTATTTTCGAATCGAGTTTTTGGTTTCAATTAATGTTTTTTTTGTTTGCGAAACTATTATTTTCGAATCGAGATTTTGGTTTCAATTAATGTTTTTTTTTGCGAAACTATTATTTTCGAATCGAGTTTTTGCTTTCAATTCATTTTTTTTTTTTTTTGCGAAACTATTATTTTCGAATCCAGTTTTTGGTTTCAATTCATTCTTTTTTTTTGCGAAACTATTATGTTCGAATCGAGTTTGTGCTTTCAATTCATTTTTTTTTTTTTTTTGCGAAACTATTATTTTCGATTCGAGTTTTTGCTTTCAATTCATTCTTTTTTTTTTTTTTTGCGAAATTATTATTTTCGAATCGAGTTTTTGGTTTCAATTAATTTTTTTTTTTTGCGAAACTATTTTTTTCGAATCCAGTTTTTGGTTTCAATTCATTCTTTTTTTTTTTTTTTTGCGAAACTATTATTTTCGAATCCAGTTTTTGCTTTCAATTCATTCTTTTTTTTTTTTTTTGTGAAACTATTATTTTCGAATCCAGTTTTTGGTTTCAATTAATGTTTTTTTTTTTTGCGAAACTATTATTTTCGAATCCAGTTTTTGGTTTCAATTCATTCTTTTTTTTTTGCGAAACTGTTATTTTCGAATCGAGTTTTTGCTTTCAATTCATTTTGTTTTTTTTTGCGAAACTATTATTTTCGAATCCAGTTTTTGGTTTCAATTCATTCTCTTTTTTTTTGCGAAACTATTATTTTCGAATCGAGTTTTTGCTTTCAATTCATTCTTTTTTTTTTTTTTGCGAAATTATTATTTTCGAATCGAGTTTTTGCTTTCAATTCATTTTTTTTTTTTTTTTTTGCGAAACTATTATTTTCGATTCCAGTTTTTGGTTTCAATTAATTTTTTTTTTTTGCGAAACTATTTTTTTCGAATCGAGACTTTGGTTT
The DNA here is from genome assembly GCF_053919585.1 of Euprymna scolopes. NCBI lineage: Eukaryota > Metazoa > Mollusca > Cephalopoda > Sepiida > Sepiolidae > Euprymna > Euprymna scolopes. The sequence goes on along the minus strand of NC_136523.1, from coordinate 40,539,839 downwards.
CAATTAATGTTTTTATTTTTGCGAAACTATTATTTTCGAATCGAGATTTTAGTTTCAATTAATGTTGTTTTTTTTTTTGCGAAACTATTATTTTCGAATCGAGTTTTTGCTTTCAATTCAATCTTCTTTTTTTTTTGCGAAACTATTATTTTCTAATCGAGTTTTTGTTTTCAATTAATGTTTTTTTTTTGCGAAACTATTATTTTCGAATCGAGATTTTGGTTTCAATTAATGTTTTTTTTTTTTGCGAAACTATTATTTCCGAATCGAGTTTTTGCTTTCAATTCATTTTTTTTTTTTTTTTTGCGAAACTATTATTTTCGAATCCAGTTTTTGGTTTCAATTCATTCTTTTTTTTTTGCGAAACTATTATGTTCGAATCGAGTTTGTGCTTTCAATTCATTTTTTTTTTTTTGCGAAACTATTATTTTCGATTCGAGTTTTTGCTTTCAATTCATTCTTTTTTTTTTTTTTGCGAAATTATTATTTTCGAATCGAGTTTTTGTTTCAATTAATTTTTTTTTTTTTGCGAAACTATTATTTTCGAATCCAGTTTTTTGTTTCAATTCATTTTTTTTTTTTTTGCGAAACTATTATTTTCGAATCCAGTTTTTGGTTTCAATAATTGTTTTTTTTTTGCGAAACTATTATTTTCGAATCGAGTTTTTGCTTTCAATTCATTCTTTTTTTTTTTTTTTTGCGAAATTATTATTTTCGAATCCAGTTTTTGGTTTCAATTAATGTTTTTTTTGTTTGCGAAACTATTATTTTCGAATCGAGATTGTGGTTTCAATTAATGTTTTTTTTTTTGCAAAACTATTATTTTCGAATCGAGTTTTTGCTTTCAATTCATTTTTTTTTTTTGCGAAACTATTATTTTCGAATCCAGTTTTTGTTTTCAATTCATTCTCTTTTTTTTTTTGCGAAACTATTATTTTCGAATCGAGTTTTTGCTTTCAATTCATTCTTTTTTTTTTTTTTTTGCGAAATTATTATTTTCGAATCGAGTTTTTGTTTCAATTAATTTTTTTTTTTTTGCGAAACTATTTTTTTCGAATCCAGTTTTTGGTTTCAATTCATTCTTTTTTTTTTTTTTTGCGAAACTATTATTTTCGAATCCAGTTTTTGCTTTCAATTCATTCTTTTTTTTTTTTTTTGTGAAACTATTATTTTCGAATCCAGTTTTTGGTTTCAATTAATGTTTTTTTTTTTTGCGAAACTATTATTTTCGAATCCAGTTTTTGGTTTCAATTCATTCTTTTTTTTTTTGCGAAACTATTATTTTCGAATCGAGTTTTTGCTTTCAATTCATTTTGTTTTTTTTTGCGAAACTATTATTTTCGAATCCAGTTTTTTGTTTCAATTCATTCTCTTTTTTTTTGCGAAACTATTATTTTCGAATCAAGTTTTTGCTTTCAATTCATTCTTTTTTTTTTTTGCGAAATTATTATTTTCGAATCGAGTTTTTGCTTTCAATTCATTTTTTTTTTTTTTTTGCGAAACTATTATTTTCGATTCCAGTTTTTGGTTTCAATTAATTTTTTTTTTTTGCGAAACTATTTTTTTCGAATCGAGACTTTGGTTTCAATTAATGTTTTTTTTTTTTTGCGAAACTATTATTTTCGAATCGAGTTTTTGCTTTCAATTCAATCTTCTTTTTTTTTTGCGAAACTATTATTTTCTAATCGAGTTTTTGGTTTCAATTAATGTTTTTTATTTTGCGAAACTATTATTTCCGAATCGAGACTTTGGTTTCAATTAATGTTTATTTTGTTTGCGAAACTATTATTTTCGAATCGAGATTTTGGTTTCAATTAATGTTTTTTTTTTTTTGCGAAACTATTATTTTAAAATCGAGTTTTTGCTTTCAATTCATTTTTTTTTTTTTTTGCGAAACTATTATTTTCGAATCCAGTTTTTGGTTTCAATTCATTCTTTTTTTTTTGCGAAACTATTATTTTCGAATCGAGTTTTTGCTTTCAATTCATTTTTTTTTTTTTTTTTTTGCGAAATTATTATTTTCGAATCGAGTTTTTGGTTTCATTTAATTTTTTTTTTTGCGAAACTATTTTTTTCGAATCCAGTTTTTTGTTTCAATTCATTCTTTTTTTTTTTTTTTGCGAAACTATTATTTTCGAATCCAGTTTTTGCTTTCAATTCATTCTTTTTTTTTTTTTTTTGTGAAACTATTATTTTCGAATCCAGTTTTTGGTTTCAATTAATGTTTTTTTTTTGCGAAACTATTATTTTCGAATCCAGTTTTTGGTTTCAATTCATTCTTTTTTTTTTTTGCGAAACTATTATTTTCGAATCGAGTTTTTGCTTTCAATTCATTATTTTTTTTTTTTTTTTTGCGAAACTATTATTTTCGAATCCAGTTTTTGGTTTCAATTCATCCTTTCTGTTTTTTTTTGCGAAACTATTTTTTTCGAATCCAGTTTTTGGTTTCAATTAATGTTGTTTTTTTTGCGAAACTATTATTTTCGAATCGAGATTTTGGTTTCACTTAATGTTTGTTTTTTTTTTTTGCGAAACTATTATTTTCGAATCGAGTTTTTGCTTTCAATTCTTTCTTTTTTTTTTTTTCTTTGCGAAATTATTATTTTCGAATCGAGTTTTTGTTGCCATAAATTTTTTTTTTTTTTGCGAAACTATTATTTTCGAATCCAGTTTTTGGTTTCAATTAATGATTTTTTTTTTTTGCGAAACTATTATTTTCGAATCGAGATTTTGGTTTCAATTAATGTTTTTTTTTTTTGCGAAACTATTATTTTCGAATCGAGTTTTTGGTTTCAATTCATTTTTGTTTTTTTTTGTTTTTTTTGCGAAATTATTATTTTCGAATCGAGTTTTTGCTTTCAATTCATTTTTTTTTTTTTTTTTGCGAAACTATTATTTTCGAATCCAGTTTTTGGTTTCAATTCATTCTTTTTTTTTTGCGAAACTATTATGTTCGAATCGAGTTTGTGCTTTCAATTCATTTTTTTTTTTTTTGCGAAACTATTATTTTCGATTCGAGTTTTTGCTTTCAATTCATTCTTTTTTTTTTTTTTGCGAAATTATTATTTTCGAATCGAGTTTTTGGTTTCAATTAATTTTTTTTTTTTTTGCGAAACTATTTTTTTCGAATCCAGTTTTTGGTTTCAATTCATTCTTTTTTTTTTTTTTTGCGAAACTATTATTTTCGAATCCAGTTTTTGCTTTCAATTCATTCTTTTTTTTTTTTTTTTGTGAAACTATTATTTTCGAATCCAGTTTTTGGTTCCAATTAATGTTTTTTTTTTTTGCGAAACTATTATTTTCGAATCCAGTTTTTGGTTTCAATTCATTCTTTTTTTTTTTGCGAAACTATTATTTTCGAATCGAGTTTTTGCTTTCAATTCATTTTGTTTTTTTTTGCGAAACTATTATTTTCGAATCCAGTTTTTGGTTTCAATTCATTCTCTTTTTTTTTGCGAAACTATTATTTTCGAATCGAGTTTTTGCTTTCAATTCATTCTTTTTTTTTTTTGCGTAATTATTATTTTCGAATCGAGTTTTTGCTTTCAATTCATTTTTTTTTTTTTTTGCGAAACTATTATTTTCGATTCCAGTTTTTGGTTTCAATTAATTTTTTTTTTTTGCGAAACTATTTTTTTCGAATCGAGACTTTGGTTTCAATAAATGTTTTTTTTTTTTGCGAAACTATTATTTTCGAATCGAGATTTTAGTTTCAATTAATGTTGTTTTTTTTTTGCGAAACTATTATTTTCGAATCGAGTTTTTGCTTTCAGTTCAATCTTCTTTTTTTTTTGCGAAACTATTATTTTCTAATCGAGTTTTTGGTTTCAATTAATGTTTTTTTTTTTGCGAAACTATTATTTTCGAATCGAGTTTTTGGTTTCAATTAATGTTTTTTTTTTGCGAAACTATTATTTTCGAATCGAGATTTTGGTTTCAATTAATGTTTTTTTTTTTTTGCGAAACTATTATTTTCGAATCGAGTTTTTGCTTTCAATTCATTTTTTTTTTTTTTGCGAAACTATTATTTTCGAATCCAGTTTTTGGTTTCAATTCTTTCTTTTTTTTTTGCGAAACTATTATGTTCGAATCGAGTTTGTGCTTTCAATTCATTTTTTTTTTTTTTTGCGAAACTATTATTTTCGAATCGAGAATTTGGTTTCAAGTAATGTTTTTTTTTTTTGCGAAACTATTATTTTCGAATCGAGTTTTTGCTTTCAATTCAATCTTCTTTTTTTTTTTGCGAAACTATTATTTTCGAATCGAGTTTTTGCTTTCAATTCATTTTTTTTTTTTTTGCGAAACTAATATTTTCGATTCGAGTTTTTGCTTTCAATTAATTTTTTTTTTTTTTTTGCGAAATTATTATTTTCGAATCGAGTTTTTGGTTTCAATTAATTTTTTTTTTTTTGCGAAACTATTTTTTTCGAATCGAGTTTTTGGTTTCAATTCATTCTTTTTTTTTTTTGCGAAACTATTATTTTCGAATCCAGTTTTTGCTTTCAATTCATTCTTTTTTTTTTTTTTTTGTGAAACTATTATTTTCGAATCCAGTTTTTGGTTTCAATTAATGTTTTTTTTTTGCGAAACTATTATTTTCGAATCCAGTTTTTGGTTTCAATTCATTCTTTTTTTTTTGCGAAACTATTATTTTCGAATCGAGTTTTTGCTTTCAATTCATTTTTTTTTTTTTTTTTTTTTGCGACACTATTATTTTCGAATCGAGATTTTGGTTTCACTTAATGTTTTTTTTTTTGCGAAACTATTATTTTCGAATCGAGTTTTTGCTTTAAATTCTTTCTTTTTTTTTTTTTTCTTTGCGAAATTATTATTTTCGAATCGGGTTTTTGTTGCAATAAATTTTTTTTTTTTTGCGAAACTATTATTTTCGAATCCAGTTTTTGGTTTCAATTAATGATTTTTTTTTTTGCGAAACTATTATTTTCGAATCGAGTTTTTGCTTTCAATTCATTTTTTTTTTTTTTTTTGCGAAACTATTATTTTCGAATCCAGTTTTTGGTTTCAATTCATTCTTTTTTTTTTGCGAAACTATTATGTTCGAATCGAGTTTGTGCTCTCAATTCATTTTTTTTTTTTTGCGAAACTATTATTTTCGATTCGAGTTTTTGCTTTCAATTCATTCTTTTTTTTTTTTTTGCGAAATTATTATTTTCGAATCGAGTTTTTGTTTCAATTAATTTTTTTTTTTTTTGCGAAACTATTATTTTCGAATCCAGTTTTTTGTTTCAATTCATTTTTTTTTTTTTTGCGAAACTATTATTTTCGAATCCAGTTTTTGGTTTCAATTAATGTTTTTTTTTTGCGAAACTATTATTTTCGAATCGAGTTTTTGCTTTCAATTCATTCTTTTTTTTTTTTTTTTGCGAAATTATTATTTTCGAATCCAGTTTTTGGTTTCAATTAATGTTTTTTTTGTTTGCGAAACTATTATTTTCGAATCGAGATTGTGGTTTCAATTAATGTTTTTTTTTTTGCAAAAATATTATTTTCGAATCGAGTTTTTGCTTTCAATTCATTTTTTTTTTTTTGCGAAACTATTATTTTCGAATCCAGTTTTTGTTTTCAATTCATTCTCTTTTTTTTTGCGAAACTATTATTTTCGAATCGAGTTTTTGCTTTCAATTCATTCTTTTTTTTTTTTTTGCGAAATTATTATTTTCGAATCGAGTTTTTGCTTTCAATTCCTTTTTTTTTTTTTTTTTGCGAAACTATTATTTTCGATTCCAGTTTTTGGTTTCAATTAATTTTTTTTTTGTTTGCGAAACTATTTTTTTCGAATCGAGACTTTGGTTTCAATTAATGTTTTTTTTTTTTTTGCGAAACTATTATTTTCGAATCGAGTTTTTGCTTTCAATTCAATCTTCTTTTTTTTTGCGAAACTATTATTTTCTAATCGAGTTTTTGGTTTCAATTAACGTTTTTTTTTTTGCGAAACTATTATTTTCGAATCGAGTTTTTGGTTTCAATTAATGTTTTTTTTGTTTGCGAAACTATTATTTTCGAATCGAGATTTTGGTTTCAATTAATGTTTTTTTTTTTTGCGAAACTATTATTTTCGAATCGAGTTTTTGCTTTCAATTCATTTTTTTTTTTTTTTGCGAAACTATTATTTTCGAATCCAGTTTTTGCTTTCAATTCATTATTTTTTTTTTGCGAAACTATTATGTTCGAATCGAGTTTGTGCTTTCAATTCATTTTTTTTTTTTTTTTGCGAAACTATTATTTTCGATTCGAGTTTTTGCTTTCAATTCATTCTTTTTTTTTTTTTTTTGCGAAATTATTATTTTCGAATCGAGTTTTTGGTTTCAATTAATTTTTTTTTTTTTGTCGAAACTATTTTTTTCGAATCCAGTTTTTGGTTTCAATTCATTCTTTTTTTTTTTTTTGCGAAACTATTATTTTCGAATCCAGTTTTTGCTTTCAATTCATTCTTTTTTTTTTTTGTGAAACTATTATTTTCGAATCCAGTTTTTGGTTTCAATTAATGTTTTTTTTTTTTGCGAAACTATTATTTTCGAATCCAGTTTTTGGTTTCAATTCATTTTTTTTTTTTGCGAAACTATTATTTTCGAATCGAGTTTTTGCTTTCAATTCATTTTGTTTTTTTTTGCGAAACTATTATTTTCGAATCCAGTTTTTTGTTTCAATTCATTCTCTTTTTTTTTGCGAAACTATTATTTTCGAATCGAGTTTTTGCTTTCAAATCATTCTTTTTTTTTTTTGCGAAATTATTATTTTCGAATCGAGTTTTTGCTTTCAATTCATTTTTTTTTTTTTTTTTGCGAAACTATTATTTTCGATTCCAGTTTTTGGTTTCAATTAATTTTTTTTTTTTGCGAAACTATTTTTTTCGAATCGAGACTTTGGTTTCAATTAATGTTTTTTTTTTTTTGCGAAACTATTATTTTCGAATCGAGTTTTTGCTTTCAATTCAATCTTCTTTTTTTTTTTTGCGAAACTATTATTTTCTAATCGAGTTTTTTGTTTCAATTAATGTTTTTTATTTTGCGAAACTATTATTTCCGAATCGAGTTTTTGGTTTCAATTAATGTTTATTTTGTTTGCGAAACTATTATTTTCGAATCGAGATTTTGGTTTCAATTAATGTTTTTTTTTTTTGCGAAACTATTATTTTCGAATCGAGTTTTTGCTTTCAATTCATTTTTTTTTTTTTTGCGAAACTATTATTTTCGAATCCAGTGTTTTGTTTCAATTCATTCTTTTTTTTTGCGAAACTATTATTTTCGAATCGAGTTTTTGCTTTCAATTCATTTTTTTTTTTTTTTTTTGCAAAATTATTATTTTCGAATCGAGTTTTTGGTTTCAATTAATTTTTTTTTTTTTGCGAAACTATTTTTTTCGAATCCAGTTTTTGGTTTCAATTCATTCTTTTTTTTTTTTTTGCGAAAATATTATTTTCGAATCCAGTTTTTGCTTTCAATTCATTCTTTTTTTTTTTTTTTTTGTGAAACTATTATTTTCGAATCCAGTTTTTGGTTTCAATTAATGTTTTTTTTTTGCGAAACTATTATTTTCGAATCCAGTTTTTGGTTTCAATTCATTCTTTTTTTTTTTTGCGAAACTATTATTTTCGAATCGAGTTTTTGCTTTCAATTCATTATTTTTTTTTTTTTTTTTGCGAAACTATTATTTTCGAATCCAGTTTTTGGTTTCAATTCATTCTTTCTGGTTTTTTTTGCGAAACTATTTTTTTCGAATCCAGTTTTTGGTTTCAATTAATGTTGTTTTTTTTGCGAAACTATTATTTTCGAATCGAGATTTTGGTTTCACTTAATGTTTTGTTTTTTTTTTGCGAAACTATTATTTTCGAATCGAGTTTTTGCTTTCAATTCTTTCTTTTTTTTTTTTTTCTTTGCGAAATTATTATTTTCGAATCGAGTTTTTGGTTGCAATAAATTTTTTTTTTTTTTGCGAAACTATTATTTTCGAATCCAGTTTTTGGTTTCAATTAATGATTTTTTTTTTTTGCGAAACTATTATTTTCGAATCGAGATTTTGGTTTCAATTAATGTTTTTTTTTTTTTTGCGAAAGTATTATTTTCGAATCGAGTTTTTGGTTTCAATTCATTTTTGTTTTTTTTTTGTTTTTTTTGCGAAATTATTATTTTCGAATCGAGTTTTTGCTTTCAATTCATTTTTTTTTTTTTTCCGAAACTATTATTTTCGAATCCAGTTTTTGGTTTCAATTCATTCTTTTTTTTTTTTGCGAAACTATTATTTTCGAATCCAGTTTTTGGTTTCAATTAATGTTTTTTTTTTTTGCGAAACTATTATTTTCGAATCGAGATTTTGGTTTCAATTAATGTTTTTTTTTTTTTGCGAAACTATTATTTTCGAATCGAGTTTTTGCTTTCAATTCATTTTTTTTTTTTTTGCGAAACTATTATTTTCGAATCCAGTTTTTGGTTTCAATTCATTCTTTTTTTTTGCGAAACTATTATGTTCGAATCGAGTTTGTGCTTTCAATTCATTCTTTTTTTTTTTTTTTTGCGAAATTATTATTTTGGAATCGACCTTTTGGTTTCAATTAATTTTTTTTTTTTGCGAAACTATTATTTCCGAATACAGTATTTGGTTTCAATTCATTCTTTTTTTTTTTTGCGAAACTATTATTTTCGAATCGAGTTTTTGCTTTCAATTCATTTTTTTTTTTTTTGCGAAACTATTATTTTCGAATTCAGTTTTTGGTTTCAATTAATGTTTTGTTTTGTTTGCGAAACTATTATTTTCGAATCGAGAATTTGGTTTCAATTAATGTTTTTTTTTTTTGCGAAACTATTATTTTCGAATCGAGTTTTTGCTTTCAATTCAATCTTCTTTTTTTTGCGAAACTATTATTTTCGAATCGAGTTTTTGCTGTCAATTCATTTTTTTTTTTTGCGCAACTATTATTTTCGATTCGAGTTTTTGCTTTCAATTCATTTTTTTTTTTTTTTTTTGCGAAATTATTATTTTCGAATCGAGTTTTTGGTTTCAATTAATTTTTTTTTTTTGCGAAACTATTTTTTTCGAATCCAGTTTTTGGTTTCAATTCATTCTTTTTTTGTTTTTTTGCGAAACTATTATTTTCGAATCCAGTTTTTGCTTTCAATTCATTTTTTTTTTTTTTTTTTTTGTGAAACTATTATTTTCGAATCCAGTTTTTGGTTTCAATTAATGTTTTTTTTTTGCGAAACTATTATTTTCGAATCCAGTTTTTGGTTTCAATTCTTTCTTTTTTTTTTGCGAAACTATTATTTTCGAATCGAGTTTTTGCTTTCAATTCATTTTTTTTTTTTTTTTTTGCGACACTATTATTTTCGAATCGAGATTTTGGTTTCACTTAATGTTTTTTTTTTTTGCGAAACTATTATTTTCGAATCGAGTTTTTGCTTTCAATTCATTCTTTTTTTTTTTTTGCGAAATTATTATTTTCGAATCGAGTTTTTGGTTTCAATTAATTGTTTTTTTTTTGCGAAACTATTATTTTCGAATCCAGTTTTTGGTTTCAATTCATTCTTTTTTTTTTTTGCGAAACTATTATTTTCGAATCCAGTTTTTGGTTTCAATTAATGTTTTTTTTTTTTTTGCGAAACTATTATTTTCGAATCGAGTTTTTGCTTTCAATTCATTTTTTTTTTTTTTTGCGAAACTATTATTTTCGAATCCAGTTTTTGGTTTCAATTCATTCTTTTTTTTTGCGAAACTATTATGTTCGAATCGAGTTTGTGCTTTCAATTCATTCTTTTTTTTTTTTTTTTGCGAAATTATTATTTTCGAATCGACCTTTTGGTTTCAATTAATTTTTTTTTTTTTGCGAAACTATTATTTCCGAATACAGTATTTGGTTTCAATTCATTCTTTTTTTTTTTTTGCGAAACTATTATTTTCGAATCGAGTTTTTGCTTTCAATTCATTTTTTTTTTTTTTTGCGAAACTATTATTTTCGAATTCAGTTTTTGGTTTCAATTAATGTTTTGTTTTGTTTGCGAAACTATTATTTTCGAATCGAGAATTTGGTTTCAATTAATGTTTTTTTTTTTGCGAAACTATTATTTTCGAATCGAGTTTTTGCTTTCAATTCAATCTTCTTTTTTTTTTTGCGAAACTATTATTTTCGAATCGAGTTTTTGCTTTCAATTCATTTTTTTTTTTTTGCGCAACTATTATTTTCGATTCGAGTTTTTGCTTTCAATTCATTTTTTTTTTTTTTTTTTGCGAAATTATTATTTTCGAATCGAGTTTTTGGTTTCAATTAATTTTTTTTTTTTTGCGAAACTATTTTTTTCGAATCCAGTTTTTGGTTTCAATTCATTCTTTTTTTGTTTTTTTGCGAAACTATTATTTTCGAATCCAGTTTTTGCTTTCAATTCATTCTTTTTTTTTTTTTTTTGTGAAACTATTATTTTCGAATCCAGTTTTTGGTTTCAATTAATGTTTTTTTTTTGCGAAACTATTATTTTCGAATCCAGTTTTTGGTTTCAATTCATTCTTTTTTTTTTGCGAAACTATTATTTTCGAATCGAGTTTTTGCTTTCAATTCATTTTTTTTTTTTTTTTTGCGACACTATTATTTTCGAATCGAGATTTTGGTTTCACTTAATGTTTTTTTTTTGCGAAACTATTATTTTCGAATCGAGTTTTTGCTTTAAATTCTTTCTTTTTTTTTTTTTTCTTTGCGAAATTATTATTTTCGAATCGAGTTTTTGGTTGCAATAAATTTTTTTTTTTTTTGCGAAACTATTATTTTCGAATCCAGTTTTTGGTTTCAATTAATGATTTTTTTTTTTGCGAAACTATTATTTTCGAATCGAGTTTTTGCTTTCAATGCATTCTTTTTTTTTTTTTTTTGCGAAACTATTGTTTTCGAATCCAGTTTTTGGTTTCAATTAATGTTTTTTTTTTGCGAAACTATTATTTTCGAATCGAGATTTTGGTTTCAATTAATGTTTTTTTTTTTTTTGCGAAACTATTATTTTCGAATCCAGTTTTTGGTTTCAATTAATGTTTTTTTTTTTGCGAAACTATTATGTTCGAATCCAGTTTTTGCTTTCAATTCATTCTTTTTTTTTTTTTTTTTTGCGAAACTATTTTTTTCGAATCCAGTTTTTGGTTTCAATTAATGTTTGTTTTTTTTGCTAAACTATTATTTTCGAATCCAGTTTTTGGTTTCAATTCATTCTTTTTTTTTTGCGAAACTATTATTTTCGAATCGAGTTTTTGCTTTCAATTCATTTTTTTTTTTTTGCGAAACTATTATTTTCGAATCCAGTTTTTGGTTTCAATTCATTCTTTTTTTTTTTTTTGCGAAACTATTATTTTCGAATCCAGTTTTTGGTTTCAATTAATGTTTTTTTTTTTTTGCGAAACTATTATTTTCGAATCGAGATTTTGGTTTCAATTAATGTTTTTTTGTTTTTTTTTGCGAAACTATTATTTTCGAATCAAGTTTTTGCTTTCAATTCATTCTTTTTTTTTTTTTTTTGCGAAACTATTATTTTCGAATCGAGTTTTTGGTTGCAATAATTTTTTTTTTTTTTTTTGCGAAACTATTATTTTCGAATCCAGTTTTTGGTTTCAATTAATGTTTTTTTTTGCGAAACTATTATTTTCGAATCGAGTTTTTGCTTTCAATTCATTCTCTTTTTTTTTTTTTTGCGAAACTATTATTTTCGAATCCAGTTTTTGGTTTCAATTAATGTTTTTTTTGTTTGCGAAACTATTATTTTCGAATCGATATTGTGGTTTCAATTAATGTTTTTTTTTTTTGCAAAACTATTATTTTCGAATCGAGTTTTTGCTTTCAATTCATTTTTTTTTTTTTTTTTTGCGAAACTATTATTTTCGAATCCAGTTTTTGGTTTCAATTCATTCTCTTTTTTTTTGCGAAACTATTATTTTCGAATCCAGTTTTTAGTTTCAATTAATGATTTTTTTTTTGCGAAACTATTATTTTCGAATCGAGTTTTTGCTTTCAATGCATTCTTTTTTTTTTTTTTTTTTTTGCGAAACTATTATTTTCGAATCCAGTTTTTGGTTTCAATTAATGTTTTTTTTTTTGCGAAACTATTATTTTCGAATCGAGATTTTGGTTTCACTTAATGTTTTTTTTTTTGCGAAACTATTATTTTCGAATAGAGATTGTGGTTTCAATTAATGTTTTTTTTATTTTTGCAAAACTATTATTTTCGAATCCAGTTTTTGCTTTCAATTCATTTTTTTTTTTTTGCGAAACTATTATTTTCGAATCCAGTTTTTGGTTTCAATTAATGTTTTTTTTTTGCGAAACTATTATTTTCGAATCGAGTTTTTGCTTTCAATTCATTCTTTTTTTTTTTTTTTTTGCGAAATTATTATTTTCGAATCGAGTTTTTGCTTTCAATTCATTTTTTTTTTTTTTTGCGAAACTATTATTTTCGATTCCAGTTTTTGGTTTCAATTAATGTTTTTTTTTGTTTGCGAAACTATTTTTTTCGAATCGAGACTTTGGTTTCAATTAATGTTTTTTTTTTTTGCGAAACTATTATTTTCGAATCGAGTTTTTGCTTTCAATTCAATCTTCTTTTTTTTTTTGCGAAACTATTATTTTCGAATCGAGTTTTTGGTTTCAATTAATGTTTTTTTTTTTGCGAAACTATTATTTTCGAATCGAGTTTTTGGTTTCAATTAATGTTTTTTTTGTTTGCGAAACTATTATTTTCGAATCGAGATTTTGGTTTCAATTAATGTTTTTTTTTTGCGAAACTATTATTTTCGAATCCAGTTTTTGGTTTCAATTAATTTTTTTTTTTTGCGAAACTATTATTTTCGAATCAAGTTTTTGGTTTCAATTAATGTTTTTTTTTTTTGCGAAACTATTATTTTCGAATCCAGTTTTTGGTTTCAATTAATGTTTTTTTTTGCGAAACTATTATTTTCGAATCCAGTTTTTGCTTTCAATTCATTCTCTTTTTTTTTTTTTTTGCGAAACTATTATTTTCGAATCCAGTTTTTGGTTTCAATTAATGTTTTTTTTGTTTGTGAAACTATTATTTTCGAATCGAGATTGTGGTTTCAATTAATGCTTTTTTTTTTTGCAAAACTATTATTTTCGAATCGAGTTTTTGCTTTCAATTCATTTTTTTTTTTTTTTTTTGCGAAACTATTATTTTCGAATCCAGTTTTTGGTTTCAATTCATTCTCTTTTTTTTTGCGAAACTATTATTTTCGAATCCAGTTTTTGGTTTCAATTAATGATTTTTTTTTTGCGAAACTATTATTTTCGAATCGAGTTTTTGCTTTCAATGCATTCTTTTTTTTTTTTTTTTTTGCGAAACTATTATTTTCGAATCCAGTTTTTGGTTTCAATTAATGTTTTTTTTTTTGCGAAACTATTATTTTCGAATCGAGATTTTGGTTTCACTTAATGTTTTTTTTTTTTTTTGCGAAACTATTATTTTCGAATCGAGATTGTGGTTTCAATTAATGTTTTTTTTATTTTTGCAAAACTATTATTTTCGAATCCAGTTTTTGCTTTCAATTCATTTTCTTTTTTTTGCGAAACTATTATTTTCGAATCCAGTTTTTGGTTTCAATTAATGTTTTTTTTTTGCGAAACTATTATTTTCGAATCGAGTTTTTGCTTTCAATTCATTCTTTTTTTTTTTTTTTTTTGCGAAATTATTATTTTCGAATCGAGTTTTTGCTTTCAATTCATTTTTTTTTTTTTTTGCGAAACTATTATTTTCGATTCCAGTTTTTGGTTTCAATTAATGTTTTTTTTTGTTTGCGAAACTATTTTTTTCGAATCGAGACTTTGGTTTCAATTAATGTTTTTTTTTTTTTTGCGAAACTATTATTTTCGAATCGAGTTTTTGCTTTCAATTCAATCTTCTTTTTTTTTTGCGAAACTATTATTTTCGAATCGAGTTTTTGGTTTCAATTAATGTTTTTTTTTTTGCGAAACTATTATTTTCGAATCGAGTTTTTGGTTTCAATTAATGTTTTTTTTGTTTGCGAAACTATTATTTTCGAATCGAGATTTTGGTTTCAATTAATGTTTTTTTTTTGCGAAACTATTATTTTCGAATCGAGTTTTTGCTTTCAATTCATTTTTTTTTTTTTTTTGCGAAACTATTATTTTCGAATCCAGTTTTTGGTTTCAATTAATTTTTTTTTTTTTGCGAAACTATTATTTTCGAATCAAGTTTTTGGTTTCAATTAATGTTTTTTTTTTTTTTGCGAAACTATTATTTTCGAATCCAGTTTTTGCTTTCAATTCATTCTTTTTTTGTTTTTTTTTGCGAAACTATTATTTTCGAATCCAGTTTTTGGTTTCAATTAATGTTTTTTTTTGCGAAACTATTATTTTCGAATCCAGTTTTTGGTTTCAATTCATTCTTTTTTTTTTGCGAAACTATTATTTTCGAATCGAGTTTTTGCTTTCAATTCATTCTTTTTTTTTTTTTTTAGCGAAATTATTATTTTCGACTCGAGTTTTTGGTTGCAATAAATTTTTTTTTTTTTTTTTCGAAACTATTATTTTCGAATCCAGTTTTTGGTTTCAATGCATTCTTTTTTTTTTTTTTGCGAAACTATTATTTTCGAATCCAGTTTTTGGTTTCAATTAACGTTTTTTTTTTGCGAAACTATTATTTTCGAATCGAGATTTTGGTTTCAATTAATGTTTTTTTTTTTTTTTGCGAAACTATTATTTTCGAATCGAGTTTTTGGTTTCAATTCATTTTTGTTTTTTTTGTTTTTTTTGCGAAATTATTATTTTCGAATCGAGTTTTTGCTTTAAATTCATTCTCCTTTTTTTTTTTTTTGCGAAACTATTATTTTCGAATCCAGTTTTTGGTTTCAATTAATGTTTTTTTTGTCTGCGAAACTATTATTTTCGAATCGAGATTTTGGTTTCAATTAATGTTTTTTTTATTTTTGGAAAACTATTATTTTCGAATCGAGTTTTTGCTTTCAATTCATTTTTTTTTTTTTGCGAAACTATTATTTTCGAATCCAGTTTTTTGCTTCAATTCATTCTCTTTTTTTTTGCGAAACTATTATTTAGAATCGAGTTTTTGCTTTCAATTCATTCTTTTTTTTTTTTTTTTGCGAAATTATTATTTTCGAATCGAGTTTTTGCTTTCAATTCATTTTTTTTTTTTTTTGCGAAACTATTATTTTCGATTCCAGTTTTTGGTTTCACTTAATGTTTTTTTTTGTTTGCGAAACTAT
Source organism: Euprymna scolopes (assembly GCF_053919585.1). Taxonomy (NCBI): domain Eukaryota; kingdom Metazoa; phylum Mollusca; class Cephalopoda; order Sepiida; family Sepiolidae; genus Euprymna; species Euprymna scolopes. The sequence goes on along the minus strand of NC_136523.1, from coordinate 40,524,602 downwards.
TTTTTTCGAATCGAGACTTTGGTTTCAATTAATGTTTTTTTTATTTTTGGCGAAACTATTATTTTCGAATCGAGTTTTTGCTTTCAATTCAATCTTCTTTTTTTTTTTTGCGAAACTATTATTTTCTAATCGAGTTTTTGGTTTCAATTAATGTTTTTTTTGTTTGCGAAACTATTATTTTCGAATCGAGATTTTTGTTTCAATTAATGTTTTTTTTTTTTTGCGAAACTATTATTTTCGAATCGAGTTTTTGCTTTCAATTCATTTTTTTTTTTTTTTTTGCGAAACTATTATTTTCGAATCCAGTTTTTGGTTTCAATTCATTCTTTTTTTTTTGCGAAACTATTATTTTCGAATCGAGTTTTTGCTTTCAATTCATTCTTTTTTTTTTTTTTGCGAAATTATTATTTTCGAATCCAGTTTTTGGTTTCAATTAATTTTTTTTTTTTTTGCGAAACTATTATTTTCGAAACCAGTTTTTGGTTTCAATTCATTCTTTTTTTTTTTTTTGCGAAACTATTATTTTCGAATCGAGTTTTTGCTTTCAATTCATTTTTTTTTTTTTTGCGAAACTATTATTTTCGAATTCAGTTTTTGGTTTCAATTAATGTTTTGTTTTGTTTGCGAAACTATTATTTTCGAATCGAGATTTTGGTTTCACTTAATGTTTTTTTTTTTTTTGCGAAACTATTATTTTCGAATCGAGTTTTTGCTTTCAATTCAATCTTCTTTTTTTTTGCGAAACTATTATTTTCGAATCGAGTTTTTGCTTTCAATTCATTTTTTTTTTTGTTAAACTATTATTTTCGAATCGAGTTTTTGCTTTCAATTCATTCTTTTTTTTTTTGCGAAATTATTATTTTCGAATCGAGTTTTTGGTTTCAATTAATGTTTTTTTTTTTGCGAAACTATTATTTTCGAATCCAGTTTTTGGTTTCAATTCATTCTTTTTTTTTTTTGCGAAACTATTATTTTCGAATCGAGTTTTTGCTTTCAATTCATTTTTTTTTTTTTTTGCGAAACTATTATTTTCGAATCCAGTTTTTGGTTTAAATTCATTCTTTCTTTTTTTTTTTTGCGAAACTATTATTTTCGAATCCAGTTTTTGGTTTCAATTAATGTTTTTTTTTTTTGCGAAACTATTATTTTCGAATCGAGATTTTTGTTTCAATAAATGTTTTTTTTTTTTTGCGAAACTATTATTTTCGAATCGAGTTTTTGCTTTCAATTCATTCTTTTTTTTTTTTTTTGCGAAATTATTATTTTCGAATCGAGTTTTTGCTTTCAATGCATTCTTTTTTTTTTTTTTTGCGAAACTATTATTTTCGAATCCAGTTTTTGGTTTCAATTAATGTTTTTTTTTTTTTGCGAAACTATTATTTTCGAATCGAGTTTTTGCTTTCAATGCATTCTTTTTTTTTTTTTTTTGCGAAACTATTATTTTCGAATCCGGTTTTTGGTTTCAATTAATGTTTTTTTTTTTTGCGAAACTATTATTTTCGAATCGAGTTTTCGGTTTCAATTCATTTTAGTTTTTTTTTTGTTTTTTTTGCGAAATTATTATTTTCGAATCGAGTTTTTGCTTTCAATTCATTTTTTTTTTTTTTGCGAAACTATTATTTTCGAATCCAGTTTTTGCTTTCAATTAATGTTTTTTTTTTGCGAAACTATTATTTTCGAATCCAGTTTTTGCTTTCAATTCATTCTTTTTTTTTTTTTTTTTGCGAAATTATTATTTCCGAATCTAGTTTTTGCTTTCAATTCATTTTTTTTTTTTTTTGCGAAACTATTATTTTCGAATCGAGTTTTTGCTTTCAATTCATTTTTTTTTTTTTTTTTGCGAAACTATTATTTTCGAATCCAGTTTTTGCTTTCAATTCATTATTTTTTTTTTTTTTTTTGCGAAACTATTATTTTCGAATCGAGTTTTTGGTTTCAATTAATGTTTTTTTTTTGCGAAACTATTATTTTCGAATCGAGTTTTTGGTTTCAATTAATGTTTTTTTTGTTTGCGAAACTATTATTTTCGAATCGAGATTTTGGTTTCAATTAATGTTTTTTTTTTTGCGAAACTATTATTTTCGAATCGAGTTTTTGCTTTCAATTCATTTTTTTTTTTTTTTTGCGAAACTATTATTTTCGAATCCAGTTTTTGGTTTCAATTAATTTTTTTTTTTTTGCGAAACTATTATTTTCGAATCCAGTTTTTATTTTCAATTAATGTTTTTTTTTTTTTGCGAAACTATTATTTTCGAATCCAGTTTTTGCTTTCAATTCATTCTTTTTTTGTTTTTTTTGCGAAACTATTATTTTCGAATCCAGTTTTTGGTTTCAATTAATGTTTTTTTTTTTGCGAAACTATTATTTTCGAATCCAGTTTTTGGTTTCAATTCATTCTTTTTTTTTTTGCGAAACTATTATTTTCGAATCGAGTTTTTGCTTTCAATTCATTCTTTTTTTTTTTTTTTAGCGAAATTATTATTTTCGACTCGAGTTTTTGGTTGCAATAAATTTTTTTTTTTTTTTTTGCGAAACTATTATTTTCGAATCCAGTTTTTGGTTTCAATTAACGTTTTTTTTTTGCGAAACTATTATTTTCGAATCGAGATTTTGGTTTCAATTAATGTTTTTTTTTTTTTTGCGAAACTATTATTTTCGAATCGAGTTTTTGGTTTTAATTCATTTTTGTTTTTTTTTGTTTTTTTTGCGAAATTATTATTTTCGAATCGAGTTTTTGCTTTCAATTCATTCTCCTTTTTTTTTTTTTGCGAAACTATTATTTTCGAATCCAGTTTTTGGTTTCAATTAATGTTTTTTTTGTTTGCGAAACTATTATTTTCGAATCGAGATTTTGGTTTCAATTCATTTTTTTTTTTTTTGCGAAACTATTATTTTCGAATCCAGTTTTTGGTTTCAATTCATTCTCTTTTTTTTTGCGAAACTATTATTTTCGAATCGAGTTTTTGCTTTCAATTCATTTTTTTTTTTTTTTTGCGAAACTATTATTTTCGATTCCAGTTTTTGGTTTCACTTAATGTTTTTTTTTGTTTGCGAAACTATTTTTTTCGAATCGAGACTTTGGTTTCAATTAATGTTTTTTTTATTTTTGGCGAAACTATTATTTTCGAATCGAGTTTTTGCTTTCAATTCAATCTTCTTTTTTTTTTTTGCGAAACTATTATTTTCTAATCGAGTTTTTGGTTTCAATTAATGTTTTTTTTGTTTGCGAAACTATTATTTTCGAATCGAGATTTTGGTTTCAATTAATGTTTTTTTTTTTTTTGCGAAACTATTATTTTCGAATCGAGTTTTTGCTTTCAATTCATTCTTTTTTTTTTTTGCGAAACTATTATTTTCGAATCCAGTTTTTGGTTTCAATTCATTCTTTTTTTTTTGCGAAACTATTATTTTCGAATCGAGTTTTTGCTTTCAATTCATTCTTTTTTTTTTTTTTTGCGAAATTATTATTTTCGAATCCAGTTTTTGGTTTCAATTAATTTTTTTTTTTTTTGCGAAACTATTATTTTCGAATCGAGTTTTTGCTTTCAATTCATTTTTTTTTTTTTGCGAAACTATTATTTTCGAATTCAGTTTTTGGTTTCAATTAATGTTTTGTTTTGTTTGCGAAACTATTATTTTCGAATCGAGATTTTGGTTTCACTTAATGTTTTTTTTTTTTGCGAAACTATTATTTTCGAATCGAGTTTTTGCTTTCAATTCATTTTTTTTTTTTTTTGCGAAACTATTATTTTCGAATCGAGTTTTTGCTTTCAATTCATTTTTTTTTTTTTTTGTTAAACTATTATTTTCGAATCGAGTTTTTGCTTTCAATTCATTCTTTTTTTTTTTTGCGAAATTATTATTTTCGAATCGAGTTTTTGGTTTCAATTAATGTTTTTTTTTTTTGCGAAACTATTATTTTCGAATCCAGTTTTTGGTTTCAATTCATTCTTTTTTTTTTTTGCGAAACTATTATTTTCGAATCGAGTTTTTGCTTTCAATTCATTTTTTTTTTTTTTTTTGCGAAACTATTATTTTCGAATCCAGTTTTTGGTTTAAATTCATTCTTTCTTTTTTTTTTTGCGAAACTATTATTTTCGAATCGAGTTTTTGGTTTCAATTAATGTTTTTTTTTGCGAAACTATTATTTTCGAATCGAGTTTTTGGTTTCAATTAATGTTTTTTTTGTTTGCGAAACTATTATTTTCGAATCGAGATTTTGGTTTCAATTAATGTTTTTTTTTTTGCGAAACTATTATTTTCGAATCGAGTTTTTGCTTTCAATTCATTTTTTTTTTTTTTTTTGCGAAACTATTATTTTCGAATCCAGTTTTTGGTTTCAATTCATTTTTTTTTTTTGCGAAACTATTATTTTCGAATCCAGTTTTTATTTTCAATTAATGTTTTTTTTTTTTTTTGCGAAATTATTATTTTCGAATCCAGTTTTTGCTTTCAATTCATTCTTTTTTTGTTTTTTTTGCGAAACTATTATTTTCGAATCCAGTTTTTGGTTTCAATTAATGTTTTTTTTTTTGCGAAACTATTATTTTCGAATCCAGTTTTTGGTTTCAATTCATTCTTTTTTTTTTTGCGAAACTATTATTTTCGAATCGAGTTTTTGCTTTCAATTCATTCTTTTTTTTTTTTTTTAGCGAAATTATTATTTTCGACTCGAGTTTTTGGTTGCAATAAATTTTTTTTTTTTTTTCGAAACTATTATTTTCGAATCCAGTTTTTGGTTTCAATGCATTCTTTTTTTTTTTTTTGCGAAACTATTATTTTCGAATCCAGTTTTTGGTTTCAATTAACGTTTTTTTTTTTGCGAAACTATTATTTTCGAATCGAGATTTTGGTTTCAATTAATGTTTTTTTTTTTTTTTTGCGAAACTATTATTTTCGAATCGAGTTTTTGGTTTCAATTCATTTTTGTTTTTTTTGTTTTTTTAACGAAATTATTATTTTCGAATCGAGTTTTTGCTTTCAATTCATTCTCCTTTTTTTTTTTTTTGCGAAACTATTATTTTCGAATCCAGTTTTTGGTTTCAATTAATGTTTTTTTTGTTTGCGAAACTATTATTTTCGAATCGAGATTTTGGTTTCAATTCATTTTTTTTTTTTTGCGAAACTATTATTTTCGAATCCAGTTTTTGGTTTCAATTCATTCTCTTTTTTTTTGCGAAACTATTATTTTCGAATCGAGTTTTTGCTTTCAATTCATTTTTTTTTTTTTTTGCGAAACTATTATTTTCGATTCCAGTTTTTGGTTTCACTTAATGTTTTTTTTTGTTTGCGAAACTATTTTTTTCGAATCGAGACTTTGGTTTCAATTAATGTTTTTTTTATTTTTGGCGAAACTATTATTTTCGAATCGAGTTTTTGCTTTCAATTCAATCTTCTTTTTTTTTTTGCGAAACTATTATTTTCTAATCGAGTTTTTGGTTTCAATTAATGTTTTTTTTGTTTGCGAAACTATTATTTTCGAATCGAGATTTTGGTTTCAATTAATGTTTTTTTTTTTTTTGCGAAACTATTATTTTCGAATCGAGTTTTTGCTTTCAATTCATTCTTTTTTTTTTTTGCGAAACTATTATTTTCGAATCCAGTTTTTGGTTTCAATTCATTCTTTTTTTTTTGCGAAACTATTATTTTCGAATCGAGTTTTTGCTTTCAATTCATTCTTTTTTTTTTTTTTGCGAAATTATTATTTTCGAATCCAGTTTTTGGTTTTAATTAATTTTTTTGTTTTTTGCGAAACTATTATTTTCGAATCCAGTTTTTGGTTTCAATTCATTCTTTTTTTTTTTTTGCGAAACTATTATTTTCGAATCGAGTTTTTGCTTTCAATTCATTTTTTTTTTTTGCGAAACTATTATTTTCGAATTCAGTTTTTGGTTTCAATTAATGTTTTGTTTTGTTTGCGAAACTATTATTTTCGAATCGAGTTTTTGCTTTCAATTCAATCTTCTTTTTTTTTTTGCGAAACTATTATTTTCGAATCGAGTTTTTGCTTTCAATTCATTTTTTTTTTTTTTGTTAAACTATTATTTTCGAATCGAGTTTTTGCTTTCAATTCATTCTTTTTTTTTTTTGCGAAATTATTATTTTCGAATCGAGTTTTTGGTTTCAATTAATGTTTTTTTTTTGCGAAACTATTATTTTCGAATCCAGTTTTTGGTTTCAATTCATTCTTTTTTTTTTGCGAAACTATTATTTTCGAATCGAGTTTTTGCTTTCAATTCATTTTTTTTTTTTTTTTTGCGAAACTACTATTTTCGAATCCAGTTTTTGGTTTAAATTCATTCTTTCTTTTTTTTTTTGCGAAACTATTATTTTCGAATCCAGTTTTTGGTTTCAATTAATGTTTTTTTTTTTTGCGAAACTATTATTTTCGAATCGAGATTTTGGTTTCAATTAATGTTTTTTTTTTTTTGCGAAACTATTATTTTCGAATCGAGTTTTTGCTTTCAATTCATTCTTTTTTTTTTTTTTTGCGAAATTATTATTTTCGAATCGAGTTTTTGCTTTCAATGCATTCTTTTTTTTTTTTTTTGCGAAACTATTATTTTCGAATCCAGTTTTTGGTTTCAATTAATGTTTTTTTTTTTTGCGAAACTATTATTTTCGAATCGAGTTTTTGCTTTCAATGCATTCTTTTTTTTTTTTTTTGCGAAACTATTATTTTCGAATCCAGTTTTTGGTTTCAATTAATGTTTTTTTTTTTTGCGAAACTATTATTTTCGAATCTAGTTTTCGGTTTCAATTCATTTTAGTTTTTTTTTTTGTTTTTTTTGCGAAATTATTATTTTCGAATCGAGTTTTTGCTTTCAATTCATTTTTTTTTTTTTTGCGAAACTATTATTTTCGAATCCAGTTTTTGCTTTCAATTAATGTTTTTTTTTTGCGAAACTATTATTTTCGAATCCAGTTTTTGCTTTCAATTCATTCTTTTTTTTTTTTTTTTTTGCGAAATTATTATTTCCGAATCTAGTTTTTGCTTTCAATTCATTTTTTTTTTTTTTTGCGAAACTATTATTTTCGAATCGAGTTTTTGCTTTCAATTCATTTTTTTTTTTTTTTTGCGAAACTATTATTTTCGAATCCAGTTTTTGCTTTCAATTCATTATTTTTTTTTTTTTTTTTGCGAAACTATTATTTTCGAATCGAGTTTTTGGTTTCAATTCATTTTTTTTTTTTTGCGAAACTATTATTTTCGAATCCAGTTTTTGCTTTCAATTCATTCTTTTTTTTTTTTTTTGCGAAACTATTATTTTCGAATCGAGTTTTTGCTTTCAATTCATTTTTTTTTTTTTGCGAAACTATTATTTTCGAATCCAGTTTTTGCTTTCAATTCATTCTTTTTTTTTTTTGCGAAATTATTACTTTCGAATCGAGTTTTTGGTTTCAATTAATGTTTGATTTTTTGCGAAACTATTATTTTCGAATCCAGTTTTTGGTTTCAATTAATGTTTTTTTTTTTTTGCGAAACTATTATTTTCGAATCGAGATTTTGCTTTCAATAATTTTTTTTTTTTTTGCGAAACTATTATTTTCGAATCCAGTTTTTGCTTTCAATTCATTCTTTTTTTTTTTTTTTGCGAAATTATTATTTTCGAATCGAGTTTGTGGTTTCAATTAATGTTTGTTTTTTTTGCGAAACTATTATTTTCGAATCCAGGTTTTTGTTTCAATTAATGTTTGTTTTTTTTGCGAAACTATTATTTTCGAATCGAGATTTTGCTTTCAATTCATTTTTTTTTTTTTTTGTCAAACTATTATTTTCGAATCCAGTTGTTGCTTTCAATTCATTTTTTTTTTTTTAGCGAAACTATTATTTTCGATTCCAGTTTTTGGTTTCACTTAATGTTTTTTTTTGTTTGCGAAACTATTTTTTTCGAATCGAGACTTTGGTTTCAATTAATGTTTTTTTTATTTTTGGCGAAACTATTATTTTCGAATCGAGTTTTTGCTTTCAATTCAATCTTCTTTTTTTTTTTTTGCGAAACTATTATTTTCTAATCGAGTTTTTGGTTTCAATTAATGTTTTTTTTGTTTGCGAAACTATTATTTTCGAATCGAGATTTTGGTTTCAATTAATGTTTTTTTTTTTTTTTGCGAAACTATTATTTTCGAATCGAGTTTTTGCTTTCAATTCATTCTTTTTTTTTTTTTTGCGAAACTATTATTTTCGAATCCAGTTTTTGGTTTCAATTCATTCTTTTTTTTTTGCGAAACTATTATTTTCGAATCGAGTTTTTGCTTTCAATTCATTCTTTTTTTTTTTTTTGCGAAATTTTTATTTTCGAATCCAGTTTTTGGTTTCAATTAATTTTTTTTTTTTTTGCGAAACTATTATTTTCGAATCCAGTTTTTGGTTTCAATTCATTCTTTTTTTTTTTTGCGAAACTATTATTTTCGAATCGAGTTTTTGCTTTCAATTCATTTTTTTTTTTTTGCGAAACTATTATTTTCGAATTCAGTTTTTGGTTTCAATTAATGTTTTGTTTTGTTTGCGAAACTATTATTTTCGAATCGAGATTTTGGTTTCACTTAATGTTTTTTTTTTTTTTGCGAAACTATTATTTTCGAATCGAGTTTTTGCTTTCAATTCAATCTTCTTTTTTTTTTGCGAAACTATTATTTTCGAATCGAGTTTTTGCTTTCAATTCATTTTTTTTTTTTTGTTAAACTATTATTTTCGAATCGAGTTTTTGCTTTCAATTCATTCTTTTTTTTTTTTGCGAAATTATTATTTTCGAATCGAGTTTTTGGTTTCAATTAATGTTTTTTTTTTTGCGAAACTATTATTTTCGAATCCAGTTTTTGGTTTCAATTCATTCTTTTTTTTTTTGCGAAACTATTATTTTCGAATCGAGTTTTTGCTTTCAATTCATTTTTTTTTTTTTTTTGCGAAACTATTATTTTCGAATCCAGTTTTTGGTTTAAATTCATTCTTTCTTTTTTTTTTTGCGAAACTATTATTTTCGAATCCAGTTTTTGGTTTCAATTAATGTTTTTTTTTTTTGCGAAACTATTATTTTCGAATCGAGATTTTGGTTTCAATTAATGTTTTTTTTTTTTTGCGAAACTATTATTTTCGAATCGAGTTTTTGCTTTCAATTCATTCTTTTTTTTTTTTTTTTTTTGCGAAATTATTATTTTCGAATCGAGTTTTTGCTTTCAATGCATTCTTTTTTTTTTTTTGCGAAACTATTATTTTCGAATCCAGTTTTTGGTTTCAATTAATGTTTTTTTTTTTTGCGAAACTATTATTTTCGAATCGAGTTTTTGCTTTCAATGCATTCTTTTTTTTTTTTTTTTGCGAAACTATTATTTTCGAATCCAGTTTTTGGTTTCAATTAATGTTTTTTTTTTTGCGAAACTATTATTTTCGAATCTAGTTTTCGGTTTCAATTCATTTTAGTTTTTTTTTTGTTTTTTTTGCGAAATTATTATTTTCGAATCGAGTTTTTGCTTTCAATTCATTTTTTTTTTTTTTGCGAAACTATTATTTTCGAATCCAGTTTTTGCTTTCAATTAATGTTTTTTTTTTGCGAAACTATTATTTTCGAATCCAGTTTTTGCTTTCAATTCATTCTTTTTTTTTTTTTTTTTGCGAAATTATTATTTCCGAATCTAGTTTTTGCTTTCAATTCATTTTTTTTTTTTTTTGCGAAACTATTATTTTCGAATCGAGTTTTTGCTTTCAATTCATTTTTTTTTTTTTTTTGCGAAACTATTATTTTCGAATCCAGTTTTTGCTTTCAATTCATTATTTTTTTTTTTTTTTTTGCGAAACTATTATTTTCGAATCGAGTTTTTGGTTTCAATTCATTTTTTTTTTTTTGCGAAACTATTATTTTCGAATCCAGTTTTTGCTTTCAATTCATTCTTTTTTTTTTTTTTTGCGAAACTATTATTTTCGAATCGAGTTTTTGCTTTCAATTCATTTTTTTTTTTTGCGAAACTATTATTTTCGAATCCAGTTTTTGCTTTCAATTCATTCTTTTTTTTTTTGCGAAATTATTACTTTCGAATCGAGTTTTTGGTTTCAATTAATGTTTGATTTTTTGCGAAACTATTATTTTCGAATCCAGTTTTTGGTTTCAATTAATGTTTTTTTTTTTGCGAAACTATTATTTTCGAATCGAGATTTTGCTTTCAATAATTTTTTTTTTTTTTTGCGAAACTATTATTTTCGAATCCAGTTTTTGCTTTCAATTCATTCTTTTTTTTTTTTTTGCGAAATTATTATTTTCGAATCGAGTTTGTGGTTTCAATTAATGTTTGTTTTTTTTGCGAAACTATTATTTTCGAATCCAGGTTTTTGTTTCAATTAATGTTTGTTTTTTTTGCGAAACTATTATTTTCGAATCGAGATTTTGCTTTCAATTCATTTTTTTTTTTTTGCGAAACTATTATTTTCGAATCGAGTTTTTGCTTTCAATTCATTCTTCTTTTTTTTTTTTTTTTTGCGAAATTATTATTTTCGAATCGAGTTTTGGGTTTCAATTCATTTTTTTTTTTTTTGCGAAACTATTATTTTCGAATCAAGTTTTTGGTTTCAATTCATTCTTTTTTTTTTTTTTTGCGAAACTATTATTTTCGAATCGAGTTTTTGCTTTCAATTCATTTTTTTTTTTTTTTTTTTGCGAAACTGTTATTTTCGAAGTCAGTTTTTGGTTTCAATTAATGTTTTGTTTTGTTTAAGAAACTATTATTTTCGAATCGAGATTTTGGGTTCAATTAATGTTTTTTTTTTTTGCAAAACTATTATTTTCGAATCGAGTTTTTGCTTTCAATTCAATCTTCTTTTTTTTTTGCGAAACTATTATTTTCTAATTGAGTTTTTGGTTTCAATTAATGTTTTTTTTTTTTTGCGAAACTATTATTTTCGAATCGAGTTTTTGGTTTCAATTAATGTTTTTTTTTGCGAAACTATTATTTTCGAATCCAGTTTTTGCTTTCAATTCATTCTTTTTTTTTTTTTTTTTGCGAAACTATTATTTTCGAATCGAGTTTTTGCTTTCTATTAATTTTTTTTTTTTGCGAAACTATTATTTTCGAATCGAGTTTTTGCTTTCAATTCATTCTTTTTTTTTTTTTTTGCGAAACTATTATTTCCGAATCGAGTTTTTGCTTTCAATTCATTTTTTTTTTTTGCGAAACTATTATTTTCGAATCGAGTTTTTGCTTTCAATTCATTTTTTTTTTTTTTTTGCGAAACTATTATTTTCGAATCCAGTTTTTGCTTTCAATTCATTCTTTTTTTTTTTTTTTGCGAAACTATTATTTTCGAATCCAGTTTTTGGTTTCAATTCATTTTTTTTTTTTGCGAAACTATTATTTTCGAATCCAGTTTTTGCTTTCAATTCATTCTTTTTTTTTTTTTTTTGCGAAACTATTATTTTCGAATCGAGTTTTTGCTTTCAATTCATTTTTTTTTTTTGCGAAACTATTATTTTCGAATCCAGTTTTTGCTTTCAATTCATTCTTTTTTTTTTTTTTTTGCGAAATTATTATTTTCGAATCGAGTTTTTGGTTTCAATTAATGTTTTTTTTTTTGCGAAACTATTATTTTCGAATCCAGTTTTTGCTTTCAATTCATCCTTTTTTTTTTTGCGAAATTATTATTTTCGAATCGAGTTTTTGGTGTCAATTAATGTTTTTTTTTTGCGAAACTATTATTTTCGAATCCAGTTTTTGCTTTCAATTCATTCTTTTTTTTTTTGCGAAACTATTACTTTCGAATCGAGTTTTTGGTTTCAATTAATTTTTTTTTTTTTTGCGAAACTATTATTTTCGAATCCAGTTTTTGTTTCAATTAATGTTTTTTTTTTTTGCGAAACTATTATTTTCGAATCGAGATTTTGCTTTCAATTAATTTTTTTTTTTTTTGCGAAACTATTATTTTCGAATCCAGTTTTTGCTTTCAATTCATTCTTTTTTTTTTTTTTGCGAAATTATTATTTTCGAATCGAGTTTTTGGTTTCAATTAATGTTTTTTTTTTGCGAAACTATTATTTTCGAATCCAGTTTTTGGTTTCAATTAATGTTTTTTTTTTTTTGCGAAACTATTATTTTCGAATCGAGATTTTGCTTTCAATTCATTTTTTTTTTTTTTTTGTCAAACTATTATTTTCGAATCCAGTTTTTGGTTTCAATTCATTCTTTTTTTTTTTTGCGAAACTATTATTTTCGAATCGAGTTTTTGGTTTCAATTAATGTTTTTTTTTTTTGCGAAACTATTATTTTCGAATCGAGTTTTTGGTTTCAATTCATTCTTTTTTTTTTTTTTTTGCGAAATTATTATTTTCGAATCGAGTTTTTGCTTTCAATTCATTTTTTTTTTTTTTTTTTTTTTTTATCGAAATTATTATTTTCGAATCGAGTTTTTGGTTTCAATACATTTTTTTTTGCGAAATTATTCTTTTCTAATCGAGTTTTTGGTTACAATAAATTTTTGTTTTTTTGTTTGCGAAACTATTATTTTCGAATCAAGTTTTTGCTTTCAATTCCTTTTTTTTTTTTGTTTGCGAAACTATTATTTTCTAATCGAGTTTTTGGTTAAATTAATTTTTTTTTCAAATAAAAATGTTTCTTTGTCTTCCTCATCATATATTCATGTTCGTTAGATTTTATGACATGTCATCTATTATTGTTAGATTTTATGGCATGTCATCTATTATTGTTTGATTTTATGACATACCATCTATCATTGTTAGATTTTATGGCATGTCATCTATTATTGTTAGATTTTATGACATGTCATCTATTATTGTTAGATTTTATGACATGTCATCTATCATTGTTAGATTTTATGACATGTCATCTATCATTGTTAGATTTTATGGCATGTCATCTATTATTGTTAGATTTTATGACATGTCATCTATCATTGTTAGATTTTATGGCATGTCATCTATTATTGTTAGATTTTATGACATGTCATCTATTATTGTTAGATTTTATGACATGTCATCTGTTATTGTTAGATTTTATGACATGTCATCTATTATTTTTAGATTTTATGACATGTCATCTATTATTGTTAGATTTTATGACATGTCATCTATTATTGTTATATTTTATGACATGTCATCTATTATTGTTAGATTTTATGACATGTCATCTGTTATTGTTAGATTTTGTGACATGTCATCTATTATTGTTAGATTTTATGACACGTCATCTATTATTGTAAGATTTTATGACATGTCATCTATTATTGTTAGATTTTATGTCATGTCATCTATTATTGTTAGATTTTATGACATGTCCTCTATTATTGTTAGATTTTATGACATGTCATCTATTATTGTTAGATATTATGACATGTCATCTATTATTGTTAGAATTTACGACATGTCATCTATTATTGTAAGATTTTATAACATGTAATCTATTATTGTTAGATTTTATGACATGTCATCTATCATTGTTAGATTTTATGACATGTCATCTATTATTGATAGATTTTATGACATGTCATCTATTATTGATAGATTTTATGACATGTCATCTATTATTGTTAGATTTTATAACATGTCATCTATTATTGTTAGATTTTATGACATGTAATCTATCATCGTAAGATTTTATGACATGTCATCTATTATTGTTAGATTTTATGACATGTCATCTATTATTGTTAGATTTTATTACATGTCATCTATTATTGTTAGATTTTATGACATGTCATCTATTATTGTTAGATTTTATGACATGTCATCTATTATTGTTAGATTTTATGACATGTCATCTATTATTGTTAGATTTTATGACATGTCATCTATTATTGTTAGATTTTATGACATGTCATATATTATTGTTAGATTTTATGACATGTCATCTATTATTGTTAGATTTTATGACATGTCATCTATTATTGTTAGATTTTATGACATGTCATCTATTATTGATAGATTTTATGACATGTCATCTATTATTGTTAGATTTTATGACATGTCTTCTATTATTGTTTGATTTTATGACATGTCATCTATTATTGTTAGATTTTATGACATGTCATCTATCATCGTTAGATTTTATGACATGTCATCTATTATTGTTAGATTTTATGACATGTCATCTATTATTGTTAGATTTTATGACATGTCATCTATTATTGATAGATTTTATGACATGTCATCTATTATTGTTAGATTTTATGACATGTCTTCTATTATTGTTTGATTTTATGACATGTCATCTATTATTGTTAGATTTTATGTCATGTCATCTATCATCGTTAGATTTTATGACATGTCATCTATTATTGTTAGATTTTATGACATGTCATCTATTATTGTTAGATTTTATGACATGTCATCTATTATTGATAGATTTTATGACATGTCATCTATCATCGTTAGATTTTATGACATGTCATCTATTATTGTTAGATTTTATGACATGTCATCTATTATTGTTAGATTTTATGATATGTCATATATTATTGTTAGATTTTATAACATGTCATCTATTATTGTTAGATTTTATGACATGTCATCTATTATTGTTAGATTTTATGACATGTCATCTATTATTGTTAGATTTTATGACATGTCATCTATTATTGTTAGATTTTATGACATGTCATCTATTATTGTTAGATTTTATGACATGTCATCTATTATTGTTAGATTTTATGACATGTCTTCTATTATTGTTTGATTTTATGACATGTCATCTATTATTGTTAGATTTTATAACATGTCATCTATTATTGATAGATTTTATGACATGTCATCTATTATTGTTAGATTTTATGACATGTTATCTATTATTGTTAGATTTTATGACATGTTATCTATTATTGTTAGATTTTATAACATGTTATCTATTATTGTTAGATTTTATGTCATGTCATCTATTATTGATAGATTTTATGACATGTCATCTATTATTGTTAGATTTTATGACATGTCATCTATTATTGTTAGATTTTATGACATGTCATCTATTATTGTTAGATTTTATGATATGTTATCTATTATTGTTAGATTTTATGGCATGTCATCTATTATTGTTAGATTTTATGACATGTTATCTATTATTGTTAGATTTTATGACATGTCATCTATTATTGTAAGATTTTATGACATGTTATCAATTATTGTTAGATTTTATGACATGTTATCTATTATTGTAAGATTTTATGTCATGTCATCTATTATTGATAGATTTTATGACATGTCATCTATTATTGTTAGATTTTATGACATGTCATCTATTATTGTTAGATTTTATGACATGTCATCTATTATTGTTAGATTTTATGACATGTTATCTATTATTGTTAGATTTTATGGCATGTCATCTATTATTGTTAGATTTTATGACATGTCATCTATCATTGTTAGATTTTATGACATGTCATCTATTATTGTTAGATTTTATGACATGTCTTCTATTATTGTTAGAATTTTCGACATGTCATCTATTATTGTTAGATTTTATGACATGTAATCTATCATCGTTAGATTTTATGGCATGTCATCTGTTATTGTTAGATTTTATGACATGTCATCTATTATTGTTAGATTTTATGACATGTCATCTATTATTGTTAGATTTTATGACATGTCATCTGTTATTGTTAGATTTTCTGACATGTCATCTGTTATTGTTAGATTTTATGACATGTCATCTATTATTGTTAGATTTTGTGACATGTCATATATTATTGTTAGATTTTATGTCATGTCATCTGTTATTGTTAGATTTTATTGCATGTCATCTGTTATTGTTAGATTTTATGTCATGTCATCTATCATTGTAAGATTTTATGTCATGTCATCTGTTATTGTTAGATTTTATGACATGTCATCTATTATTGTTAGATTTTATGACATGTCATCTATTATTGTTAGATTTTATGACATGTCTTCTATTATTGTTTGATTTTATGACATGTCATCTATTATTGTTTGATTTTATAACATGTCATCTATTATTGATAGATTTTATGACATGTCATCTATTATTGTTAGATTTTATGACATGTTATCTATTATTGTAAGATTTTATGACATGTTATCTATTATTGTTAGATTTTATAACATGTTATCTATTATTGTTAGATTTTATGTCATGTCATCTATTATTGATAGATTTTATGACATGTCATCTATTATTGTTAGATTTTATGACATGTCATCTATTATTGTTAGATTTTATGACATGTCATCTATTATTGTTAGATTTTATGGCCTGTCATCTATTATTGTTAGATTTTATGGCCTGTCATCTATTATTGTAAGATTTTATGACATGTTATCTATTATTGTTAGATTTTATGACATGTCATCTATTATTGTTAGATTTTATGACATGTTATCTATTATTGTTAGATTTTATAACATGTTATCTATTATTGTTAGATTTTATGTCATGTCATCTATTATTGATAGATTTTATGACATGTCATCTATTATTGTTAGATTTTATGACATGTCATCTATTATTGTTAGATTTTATGACATGTCATCTATTATTGTTAGATTTTATGACATGTTATGTATTATTGTTAGATTTTATGGCATGTCATCTATTATTGTTAGATTTTTGTACATGTCATCTATCATTGTTAGATTTTATGACATGTCATCTATTATTGTTAGATTTTATGACATGTCTTCTATTATTGTTAGAATTTTCGACATGTCATCTATTATTGTTAGATTTTATGACATGTAATCTATCATCGTTAGATTTTATGGCATGTCATCTGTTATTGTTAGATTTTATGACATGTCATCTATTATTGTTAGATTTTATGACATGTCATCTATTATTGTTAGATTTTATGACATGTCATCTGTTATTGTTAGATTTTCTGACATGTCATCTGTTATTGTTAGATTTTATGACATGTCATCTATTATTGTTAGATTTTGTGACATGTCATATATTATTGTTAGATTTTATGTCATGTCATCTGTTATTGTTAGATTTTATTGCATGTAATCTGTTATTGTTAGATTTTATGTCATGTCATCTATCATTGTAAGATTTGATGTCATGTCATCTGTTATTGTTAGATTTTATGACATGTCATCTATTATTGTTAGATTTTATGACATGTCATCTATTATTGTTAGATTTTATGGCCTGTCATCTATTATTGTAAGATTTTATGACATGTCATCTATTATTGTTAGATTTTATGGCCTGTCATCTATTATTGTTAGATTTTATGACATGTCATCTATTATTGTTAGATTTTGTGACATGTCATCTATTATTGTTAGATTTTATGTCATGTCATCTGTTATTGTTAGATTTTATAACATGTCATCTATTATTGTTAGATTTTATGGCCTGTCATCTATTATTGTTAGATTTTATGGCCTGTCATCTATTATTGTAAGATTTTATGACATGTCATCTATTATTGTTAGATTTTATAACATGTCATCTATTATTGTTAGATTTTATGGCCTGCCATCTATTTTTGTTAGATTTTATGGCATGTCATCTACTCCACAAATGAACATAGAATTAAACGCCTTTTTATATGTAATTAATTTTATTAATAAAAATACCATTCGGCAACCTAATACACACTTTTCCAGCTGAAACGAGAAAAATTATCGACAGATCGAGAAAATCAACAGAAAAAGAAACCTTTGTCGTATTTAATCAAACGTGTCATGATAACGACTTGCTGCCAATATATATATACACACACACACACACACATATATATGTGTGTGTGTGTATGTGTGTGTGTGTGTGTGTGTGTGTGTGTGTGTGTGTGTGTGTGTGTGTGTGTGTGTGTGTGTGTGTGTGTGTGCGTGCGTATACATATAGTCATCCACATACAGTACTATTTAGCAGCTCTCCAGTGCGGCTAGACAAGCCACTACCTCAAGCCAATATCGAAACCCAACCGCCCAAATGACCGTCGGAGCTTATAACGGCTGCGCAGTGAATTAACAACGTTTTGACATTGTCCACATACCTAAGCTCAATTCGTTTACCCAAAGAGCATCGCTTAATACGCATATGGCAGTTTGTTTATCACTTCACGATATGCTCAACCTAAGATAGGGAGCATTATAGTCATCCTCATACAGTACTGTTTCGCTGTTTCACAGCTCATCAGTGCGGTTAGACAAGCAACTACCTCAAGCCAGGATCGAAATCCGACCGCCCAAATAACAGTCGGAGCTTCTAACCGTTGCGATATATATATATATATATATATATATATATATATATATATATATATATATATAAGTGAACGTGCCTGTGTATCTGTGTGTGTGTCTGTCTGTGTATCTGTGTGTCTGTGTACATTTCCCTACGCAATAACTTTGTCAATTTTAAGTCTACAGGCTCGAAATTTGATATATAGGCTACTGAGATTTGGGAAAATCTTTGTGATCGGGTTTCGGCCAGATATTTGGCTGTTAAGGGGTCAAAGTTTAACGATTTGACTTTTTAGAACTCTACGAAACTCCTCCGACAATTTGTGGTCTAAATACTTGAAATTGTAGATATCGGTTCCTTGAACATGGATCTAACTTAATAACTTGATTTGTGCCCAAAACAATAAACGTTAAGAGGTCATAATAAGGGTCAAATTTAAAAAATTGCCCCTTTTTTTTGTTTTAGCTTTTTTTTTTTTGCTCAGCATACACCTCCAAAAACCCGGGCAACTCCGGGCACCCACGCTAGTCTATATATCTATAAAAGTGAACGTGTCTGTGTGTGTCTCTCTGTCTGTCTGTCTGTGTGTCTGTGTACATTTTCCTTCGCAATAACTCTGTTAATTTTCAGTCTACAGACTCGAAATTTGATGTACAGGGAACTGAGATTTGGAAAAATCTATGTGATCGATTTTCGACCAGAAATTTGGATGTTAAGGGGTCAAAGTTCAACGATTTGACCTTTGATAACTCTACCAAATTTCTCCAACAATTTGGCTCTAAACACTTGTAATTTTAGATATAGGTTCCTTGGACATGGATCTAACTTAATAACTCGATTTGAGCCCAAAACAATAAATTTTAAGGCGTCATAATAGGGTTCAAAGTTAAAAAATCGACCTTTTTTTTTTTTTGGTTTGTTCGTTTTTTTGTTTTGTTTTTTTTTTGCTCAGCATACACCTCCAAACACCCGGGCAACACCGGGCACCCATGCTAGTATATATATATATATACACTTGTGCCCGATATTATTCATACCCCTCGGATCTTTGAGATTTCTATAAGAATATTGCTCAAACCAGAAGGTAGACAATATTAAAGGGATTTCAAACAATAAATCAAGCATAAGCATTTAATTTAAACTCAACAAATAAATAAATTATGCAAGTTTGAAACATTATACAAAGAAAAACAATAATGGCACTAGTTCAAAATTATTCATACCTCTCTTACTAATAGTCAATAGCATACCCTTTATTCTTAATAACTGCCTGTAACCGTTTGGGATATTTATCAACAAGGTTTTTACAAGCATCAACACTGATTTTTGACCATTCTTCAATGCAGTAGTTCTCCAAATCCCTCAAATTTCTAGGTTTCCGCTTTTTAACCTCAGTTTTCAATATGTGCCAGAGGTTTTCGATAGGGTTCAGGTCGGGACTCTGGCTAGGCCATTCCAAAACATTAATTTGATTATCCTCAAACCATTTCTTGACTATTTTGGCAGTATGTTTTGGATCATTATCCTGTTGAAGGACCCAGTTTGGTCCTAAATGGAGCTTCTCCGCATCCTGTCTAATGTTTTTCTGGAGTATCTCCAAATATTGCTCCTTCTTCATGGTTCCATCTATCTTGACCAAACTACCTGGACCACTAGCCGAAAAGGAGCCCCAAAACATTAGGCTACCACCACCATGTTTCACCGTGGGTATGGTGTTCTTTGGGTTGTAAGCTTCTCCTTTCTTCCTTCAAACGTAAGAAGCATCCATATGGCCAAACAATTCAATTTTTGTTTCGTCAGTCCACAAAATACTTGAGAAAACGGACTCTGGAGAATTCACATGGGTCCTAGCAAACTTTAGACGTGCTGCAAGGTGTTTTCCGGTGTGAAATGGAGTCCTTGGTCTTCTTCCTTTCAGACCATTTTCATGCAGAGTCCTGTGCAATGTTTGCCTTGATATTTTTATGCCAGAAGACTCCAGATTTTCTAAAATGTCCTTATTAGTGGTGGTTGGATTTGCATTAACACTTCTTACAATATTCCTGGTGGCTCTAGCAGACAGTTTCCTTTTCCTTCCTCTACCAATCAAGTTGTTTGTTGTGTGGTGGCTCTGGAATTTTTTGATGATGCTCTGTACTGTTGCTGTAGGGACCTAAAATTTCTTGGAAATTGACTTGTAACCTAAACCATCCTTATGTGAATTCACAATTTTAGTCCTAAGATCATTACTAAGCTCTTTTTTCTTCCCCATTCTAATAATTTTTATTCTTTTATTGGTTTTCAGTTGATATCATTTTAATTTCTGAAAAATGCAAAAAACGAAATGAAAGTAATCAAAGGTTGTATAAAAGCATTCAAAATAAGAATCAAACAGAAAACAAACAGTCAGAAACTCGATTAATACTGAAAAAATAAGGGGGTATGATTATTTTTGAACATTGCAGATTTTATAAATAGCTGTATATTTCTTTTATTACAAGTATCCCGAGATTTTAAAATGACGAAAATGATCAGAAGAGGTTTATTAAGAATATGTATCAATATGGACGTAAACAATAAATTCTTACAAAAGTTACACCTAATAAACTCAATTTTCAAGGGGGGTATGAATAATATCGGGCACAAGTGTATATATATATATATATATATATATATATATATATATATATATATATATATATATATACTTAGGTATATTTTCGGAAAATTGATTTCTGTAGAGTGCTCTATTAGAAGGAAACATTCCGAAAATAAGAGCGTATTATTTATATCTTTATTTTCAGACGGTTTCGATGAGATAAGTCATCGGTATCGTCGGTTTCAAATTTATAATAGGGGACCATTTTTGATACCCACATGAACCTCTCTTCAGCCGATACTTCCCATTAATTTGTATGGATACAACGGCATATCAGAAAATCCCAAGACGAAAACATGTTTGAGAGCTAAATGTGAAGGAGAATGAGCAAAAGAAATTCTCACAGTTCGAATGCTGCCTGGCGTTCGAGCATTTGGAGACCTTTCATGTCCCTTTCTTTTAAGTGCTGGCCTATAGATATGAGTATCGGCTAAAGAGAGCTTGATATGGGTATTTAAATCGGTCCCTTATTATTAGGTTTGAAACCGATGGTACGGATGACTACGGCTGTGACAAGAGAACATTCTTTTCATTCTTTTGACTCTCGAGTATATATCCAAAACAGTTAGACACAGTTAATCAGTAAAGAACCTCATCATTCTATCTAAATAACATATAAGTTATTAATGGATATATACTCGAGAGTCAAAAAAATGAAAAGAATATTCTCTTGTCATAGCCCTAGTAATGACTTATCTCATCTAAACATTCTGAAAAAATAATTCCCAACAAGAATTTAGGTAAAAATACGTTTCCATATAAGTCATTGAATTCATTCAATAAGTCTCGCTAACAAAAACTAATCAAACAACATCTACGTAAAAATGCGCTAAATTAGTAGCTCAGTGGAAAAGGCTTAGACTTCTTATCACGCGGTCTCGATTTCGAATCTCGCTAGATTCAGCCACTCTGATGAGTTGTAGACGACGAAATACGTATCCGTGAATAATTATATTTTAAAAAACAATACATTTGCCACTCCCCATTTGGGCGGATCAAAGTTGGCAAAGGGAAAATTATTCCCAACTCGCATTTAGGTAAAAATGTGCTTCCACATAAATAATTGAATTCATTCAATAAGTATTGCTAATAAAAACAAAACAAACAATATATATATATATATATATATATATATATATATATATTGAAAAATAATTACGTATATAAATAACAACACTCTCGCACGCAGAATTCCACCAGGCGGTCAAGAACAAGAAAAAAAAACAGACTCTTCATTGATAAAGATGTGTAGCATCGAAATAAATTTGTTTATATAAAAAAATCCGTTGTTTTTAGCTTTCAAAACGTATCCATTTATATACGTAATTATTTTCAATTTTTAACTAACACACAACGCTTCAAGTGCAGGTAAAGAAGAAACCTTATTTTTTCCTTTTATATATATATATATATATATATATATATATATATATACCCAATGTGAGTGTGCCTGCGCGTGAAATTTTTGTGGCAAGAGTTGCACAATCTCAACCACACCTCTCTCCCGAGTCAACATTGTTTAATACCAGTGACAAGTGGGGGTTC
Organism: Euprymna scolopes; assembly: GCF_053919585.1. NCBI lineage: Eukaryota > Metazoa > Mollusca > Cephalopoda > Sepiida > Sepiolidae > Euprymna > Euprymna scolopes. Next base: position 40,502,263 of record NC_136523.1, on the reverse strand, counting down.
AGGACGACTAGAAACAAATTCCGAGATAAGCGGAAAATACATACAGCGTCTAGAATTCCCAAATGGACACCTATCTTGTACTAGCAGGGATCAACGTTGCTTAATTCCGGTGATCTGACGAGAACCGGTGTGTTAACGTGATTATGTCGTACACACACACACACGCACGCACGCACACACACACACACACACACACACACACACACACACATATATATATATATATATATATATATATATATATAGTGCAAAACTTTGTTGCAATTCAAAGACTTACATTTTTTTCTTTTTTGTAACTTTTGTTTATTTCATCCTGGATTTCTTCATTACAGCCGTTTCAATTTTATGATTTTATGTTTTCATAAAAGTTTCCTGTCCTCACCAACTTGTCAGATGTTGTTTCCATTTGATGTTACCAACAAAAGGTTGATTTTGTAAATGTTAAACCTGGTTTGGGGGGGAAAAGGAAATTCCATCCCCACATTGCTACATGTCAGCCATCTTGTGTGACATGCTAAAATAAATTTTATTTCATCCTGGATTTCTTCATTACAGCCGTTTCAATTTTATGATTTTATGTTTTCATAAAAGTTTCCTGTCCTCACCAACTCGTCAGATGTTGTTTCCATTTGATGTTACCAACAAAAGGTTGATTTTGTAAATGTTAAACCTGGTTTGGGGGGGAAAAGGAAATTCCATCCCCACATTGCTACATGTCAGCCATCTTGTGTGACATGCTAAAATAAATTTCTGTTTTAAACCATAATTTCGTATTTTTCATTTTTGTTTTAATTTCCAATTTTTTTCCATTATTTATTCTTTCCTATTTTTTATAATTTTATTTCTTATGGAAGTTCTTAAAAGCCAAAAGCAATGCGGAAAGGACCGGAATCATGAGAGTAAAGAAAAGAAAAACAAACAAACAAACAGACGGGTAGAGAAATGTCTAACTGTTTATTCATCTATCATTCCTCACCTCGTTATATAATTAATTTGGAACCAAGTTATTGGTATGTCCAGTGTATATAAAGTCCGTTGGTGGTATGGAACTTTGATTAATTTAAAAAAATTATTATTTTAAAAAAAGAAAGCAAAGTGACTCGTATATGACTGTCGATAGTCGTAAGTACATACCAGTCATGGGTGTTTGGTTTTCGGATGTCTATTTACATGCAACACCTTGTATTCTTAAATGGTCACTCGTCTGATATTAACTAGGCTCAACGTTGCTTAACTTCGATGATCAAACGAGAACGTTATCTCAACGTGATTATGCCGTACATCGTCTGCGTCGCCATCCTATTATTCTGACCTTAGACTCGCTAATAAATAAACAAGAAAAGGAGAAAGCACCATGAAGCGGCTTCTTTGATTCAGACAATCCGGAAGTGCAGCAAACCGGAAATAAAGGCAAAGGCATTGTGGTGAACATTATCTTTGTGACGGCAAACTGGCACTTGATGATTACTTTTGTTAAGTCGTCGTCGAGTCTTGACCTCGAGCAATATCACGTGACCCAGGCTTCCGGTCAGGGCAGAAACGGCATTTAGCCGAACCAATTTCCGGTCTGGCAAAGAACAAGCCCTTCACCCTGCATCGCCGATGCTGTGATTAGAAACCGATGACGTCACTGATTATTTCTGACCTGAAAACTTTTAAGAACGGAAATCGGCTGCCATTTTGTTTTTCCCGCTGGCATGCAAAAATAAATAAATAAATAATAAATAAATATAAATCTAATATATGAAAGGCTATATATCTGCCTGTCTGTCCGTCTGTCTGTCTATATGTCTGTATGTCTGTCTGTCTTTTTGTCTGTCTATCTGTCAATCTGTCTGTCTCCATATTTTAAAACTCCATCTCCTCCGAAACTAAATGTTGTAGAGCGGCGCTAGCGGCCTCAAATGGTTGAATTTTTTTATGTGCCGTTTTTTATGGGTCTTAAATCGGTTGAAATAGATTCAAGAGGTGAAAAATGGGTCCAAATTGAAAAAAATCGTCGTACATTTTCTACATTCATCTTAATTTATTTTTAACCAATTCATCTGTGTATCACGTTGGTACAGTGGTAACGTCACCAGCTTTGAAAACTAAAGTTTTGCTTTCGGTTTCGATTCTAGCTAATGGGACTCAAATACTTTTCTTTTTTTTTACTTTTGAAATCTAATGATATATGCGAAATTTGAACAAATTAAAATATCACATTAAAGCGTATTTTACGACCGGGCAAAACCGGGTGCCCCCGCCCTCGCTATTAAAAACTATAAAATAAAATAAAATATATAAATAGACCATAAACAAAAACAAAACAGACTATATAGAATTATTCATCGCGATTACTTTTATCACTATAAATGTCTACCTTAGTTGGTATATATATATATATATATATATATATATATATATACATATACATATATGTATATATATATATATATATATATATATATATATTATTTTATTACCGTTTTATCTGTTTAGTTACACATGTTTCTGCTACCGAATCGTATCAACGATCTAGTAATTTAATAACTAAAGAAGAAAAAGAAAAAAGAAAAAAATGGGTGAGGTTGAATTTAAAAAATTAAAAAAACTTTAACCAAACACGACACGGATTTCCAGTATATGGAGAGAGAGAGAGAGAGAGAGAGAGAGAGAGAGAGAGAGAGATGGAGAGATGGAAAGGGGTATGTGGAGAGAGGAAGAAGGGCAGTTAACTGTTTAATACGGAAAGAGAAATAGCTATCACGATTTAGTCGTCCAGTTATCGTGATGTCATATGAGGTTTGACACGTTAAGGATTTACGCGTATTGGTGGGGAGGGGGCATGTTCGGAATAACTAAGATGCGTCAGATAAAACGGTAATAAAATGACAAAATATATATCTGCTCTGCAATAGTATTGAGCACCTTCTTCAAGTTTTCACTATTTATTAGTTCTGCTATATATATATATATATTAGTGTTGGGGCGATTAATCGGGATTCGAAAAAATCAGAAGATTTGGAGGTATCGGAATCGGAAAAATTGATGCCTATTTTCCGATGCTAAAACGATTCTTTTAATTTTCTTTTTTTTTTTTATTTGATTTCGTTTAAACCAAAATCTTCCATTGCTGGTAATAATGATAAAACAATACATATTGATTTTAAAATACCAGTAAATCTAAAATCTATAGATCATCCTCTACAAGTGTGATTTTGACAGGTAGGGAAATATCTGCATATTTAACGCGTGTTTTTGCGAAAATAGAGGAAAATAACAATTTTATAGTCAAATAATTACAGATTTATAAAGAATCGGAATCGGTAATTTTATCAGAATAAGGAATTTAGTTCGGAATCAGTAATTGTATTGGAATCAGGAAAAATATTGGAATCGTCCCATCACAAATATATATATATATATATATATATATATATATATATATATATATATATATATATATATATATATATATATAATTATTTTCCATAGCCGAACCAACGTCGCAGCTCACAAGAGCCAAGAAAGTCAACAAACCGGAAGTCCAAGACTTGAGTTTCGCCGTCATTTGGGCTCATCAGTAAGACACATCCACGCTCATGATTTAAAATCTGAACCTCCTGAATGCTCGCCTAGCATTTGACAAGCTTCTAGGCTTGACCTTTACTCCTGATCTAAAATGGAACACGTACATCAAATCTGTTGCCAAAGCCGCTGGAAAAATGGTGGGACATTTCTATCGATCCAGTAGATATCTCACTGCTGATGCAATTCTCTATCTATATAAGAGCCAAGTTCCTCCAAGGATAGAATACTGTTTCCACATCTGGGCAGGAGCTGCTACAAAGGACTTATCCTGCCTTGATGGAGTTCAAAATAAACTTCATAGCTTCATATGAGGTGTCCTTTTTATTTCCTACAACTTCTTTCTCACAGAAGAGATGTAGCGAGTTTGTTTTGCTTTATCGTTATTTTCATGGCAAGTGCTCGTCTGAGCTCCAATCTATGCTCCTCTCTGGCCAAACTTTCACAAAAAACACTCGTCTAGCTGAAAACAATATCAATAATTTCCCCCACTCTTTATCTGTGCCTAAGGCGTAGATTCCATGAACAAAGCTTCTTTCTTAGAACTGCACGTCTGTGGAACTGTCTTTCGTTTTTCTGCTTTCCAGCTGACTACAATATGGTTGTCTTCAAGTCCAATGTAAACAAGTTCTTGTTAAGCCGTTCCTCTGAAGTTAACAAATTTACTGAATTTCCATTACTGAAAATTACTATATTGTCCAATTGACTACTGTACACTCTTTAACACTTATTCTCGAGTGGTCCCTGGGCCTTGATATGTGGTGATGCCTATGTAAAAAAAAGTCAGCTTTCTCTATGTCTATATGTAATGAACAAGCGTTGTAGAGTGCTCGACAATGAGGAATCTCATATTCAAAATAAAAAGTATTCAGGAGATAAAACTCATGAATTTAAACGAGGTTGTTAAGAGTGCTCAATAAAAAAAGAGCAATATATAATATTTTAATTTATATAGACAAATATTACATAGTCGATACACTGAATATACTAATGTTTCTGGCAGTTGGTTTACTAAAAGGAAACAAAAGTCACTCATCAAGCGACGCAAAAAATAGTTTTATTTGTCACTGAAGGCAGCTGATTCTTAAATGGAAGAAGTACTTTATTTATTTATTTATTGTTAAATGGTAATAAGAAAGAAGGACCACGGGATTTTTATGATCGAAACATGTATTCACTTATATTACAGGCAACGACAGTGGAGAATACCGTTTGCACACGACCTGCTTCGTAGCGTACCAATCTCAGACTGCCTGGCACCGGTCTCGATACCGGAAGTGACGTCACCAGAGGAAGTGACGTTCTTGTGGGGACAGGACGGTCTGCTGTGTGATAGACGACCCCGTCCTGTGTGTGATGGTGGATGTATTTAATGGTAGAGGAATTGAAAAGGCAAAAGGTCGAATAATGATGACGAAAACATGTGGGAACATGATGAGAATTAGCAGCGAACCGGATGCTAACGTCTCCAGCATAAGAGACAAAATGAAAAATCGTCTTTTGCACATGGCTCCACGCATCGTTTCCGTTTGGAAAAAGAAAAATAAGATAACCACAAAAGAATTATCAACCAATGGCAGAGCTAATAAAATAAAGGCCTAGAAAATTACAGTCAGTGGGAGCCGATGTGCCCCTATAAAACGAGGCATTTTTGGGGAACGAAAGAAAGAAGGAGAAAAACACAGGAGGCGAAGACGCCGCGCTGCTAGTTGTTGATGAAAGTAGACGCCGCTTTCAAGTTAAAAGCCTGGACACCTATCACCGAAGTAGCACGACCCCAGCCACTCACTTATCACCCCCGTCGTCCAAAAAGATAAGTGCGCTTACGAACATTCATTCTTTGTTTAATTATACAAGCCTACAAAAGTTCATTCCTTATCAATGCATACACACCTACAAACATCCTACGAACACTTTACCTCTTCTAATTAAAACTGTCATTAATAAATAAAACCGGTTCTCAACTTCAATATTCGTCTGTCCTAAATTGCATGGAGTCAGATTCTACGTACTTCAAACGTTGTCAATTAAATGTATTCTTTGTTGTGACCTCTATGGCCTCATTTCCTTCACCCCTTCTCCATCTATAAACTAACCAAAAACTCCCAGGGCCATAAACATACCGTTATATACCAGCGAAAGAAATGCAATTTATTTACATAAATATACATGAAGAAACAATAGAAAGAATAAGAGTTCGTTAGAATGAGAGTTCGTTACTTGCGCTTGGCAGCTGCGAAAGGTTGACTGGCTAGTCAGGGGGGGGGGCCATTGCCATCCGGAGCGGTGTTTGTTACATCTTGACGGCTTGAGGGTCCGGTGCGAAAAAAGAAATATGGGAAACAGGAAGTGACGTAGCTAGGTCGCTCTTCTGAGTTAAAGGACGACAATTGAGTTAGGCTGGGAGTTTTCAATTCCCACAACGTAATGAGATCGTCCATTAATCCCATGGAGGGACGTCTCCAACATTTATACAGGTGTCCCAAAAGAAGCTGATGGATTTGAAATTTAAATTCAACTGAAAGTACCACTGCATGATAAAATATGTTAGAAAGTATATGTGTCAAAAGTATAAATGTCAAACCCTCGGTCTATCTATCTATATATCAGATCTTCTCGCATTATATAGTATATATATATGTATATGTGTATGTATATACAGAACTGTTTGTCTCTCTTTATATATATATACCTGTTTATGTCTCCAATATGCTATCTCTTACAACATGAACATCTTAAGACATATGAACACTCAACATATCAACACTCCTAAGACTGTCTCTAGATATCACACTAAGACTTTCTAATACTGACATAAACAACAATACAAATATATACGCCATCTTAATAATAACACGATAGAAAGAATGAGAGTTCATTGAGAGATGAGTAACGTTACTTGCGGTTGACTGGCTAGTCAGGAACGCGGTGGTGGCATGTGGCCCCACCGGAGCGGTGTTTGTCACATCTTGACTGCTTGAAGGTCCAGCGCAAAAGAGGAAGAAATATGGGAAACAGGAAGTGACGTAGCTAGGTCGCTCTTCTTGGTTAAAGGGCGACAATCGAGTTAGGCTGGGAGTTTTCAACTCCCACATGGTTATTGAGAAAAGTGCGGAACAGATGAACTGATGAATGATTTGGGGGCAATTTTACCCGTATAATGGCTCCTAGGAAGGCAACCAACGTCATCATGATTGTAATTTGGTGAACGTGACTAGTCCACTCATGCAAGGGTGGATTTGAAAAGAGAAACTGGTGATTACCACGGTAGCAACGTAAGGGTCCATTACAACTAGATGATCACACAATGCGAAAAAGAAAAAGAAAAAAAACAACAAAGGAAAAAAATGCAAAACGAAATAAAACAATAATTAAGAAGAAAAAAAGAGAAGCACTCACACATACGTAGTATTAAAGAAGAAAAAAATGAACACACATACACATAATAGAAAAAAAGTATACAAGAAAATTAAAAAAAGGCCGATATGCCACAAATAGAAAACATATATATATATATATATATATATATATATATATATATATATATATATATATATATATATACAGGGTGTCCCAAAAGAAGCTAACGGATATGAAATTTAAATTCAACATTAAAGTACCACTCTATCATAAATATCAACTCCTCGTCAGATCACCGGAATTAAGCAACGTTGATCCTTGCTAGTACAAGATGGGTGACCATTTGGGAATTCTAGACGCTATATGTATTTTCCGCTTATCTCGGCATTTGTTTCCAGTCGTCCTGAACCTCCACTTGTCACTGGTATTAAACAATCTTGACTTGGGAGAGAAGTGTGGTTGAGATTGCGCAACTCTTGCCACAAAAATCTCACGCGCAGGAACCATTACATTGGAGATATATATATATATATATATTCAGTAATGTGATTGATAATTTAAAATTCAAATTAGAATTAAATTAAAAACCCGTTTCACAAGAAGGAACAACAACAAAATCAATAATTTTTACGATCGTTTCGGAAAACAATGTTTTCATTGTGGTAGACATTAAGCCACGGACAATAGTTTTTACATATAGCATTTTTAACAAACAAAGTTTCCTCATCAGCAAATTATTGGGAAGGGTTTTTAATACATGTAAAAGACACCATAAATAAAGCTAGCATTAAAAGTATAGGCAGATGTATCTTTTAATTCTTCGCCTTTTGAAATCAGCAACTAAGGTCAAAGTATTCATATGGATGTTTATTGTAGCTTTCCAACTTGATAAGGATAAGTTGGAAAGCTACAATAAACATCCATATGAATACTTTGACCTTAGTTGCTGATATATATATATATATATATATATATATATATATATATATATATATATATATATATAGTGGAGATGGTAATTAATAAAAACTGAAGAAAGTGCTCAATACTGTTGTAGAGTAAATATGCGTATCAGAAAGATACGGTAATAAAAAATAAAACGTATATATACATACATATATATATATATATATATATATATATATATATATATATATATATATATATATATATGGGGGGTGTAAATTTACTGTGTGCAGTTTCCCATAGGTAAACATCAAGAAGTACAATAATAATATAATTTTATAACGCTTAACTTGAATGCAGGAAGTAAATAATAACAATTGTTTTATTTTCATTTCTTCTGTTTTTGTTCTTATCAACACTCGTTCGACAATTTCTTGAATCTAATAAAAACGAACGAATGAACTTTGCCTCAAACTTGTTTACATCGAGAAAGACAGAAACGTTAAAAAGAACAAAAAAAAACTTATACAGAAACTGTTATTTTTTTTTCTTTGTTTTCATGGTCGCCGTTGGCCACTTGCGCTCACATGCGTCTGTCCGTTGTGCAAACGTCAGCAGCATAGTCTCGTGTGTGAATGTACTATCAGGTTAACAAGAAAGTTCTTGCGGTTTTTTAGCTTCTAAATTCAAATGAACATATCTCGGCTCAAACAAAAATTTATTGACCGGAACAAGCACCATATGCATCAACACATTTTGGCCAATGCAAAACATGTGTATTTATGTCATTAACGTAAAAATCCTGCGTACTAGTGGCGATGAAATCGTGAAGGTGTTATTATATCACTCAGGTTTTTTTAAGAAGTTTTCACGCAGAAAGTTGTCAAGATGCGTGCAAAAGTGGTAGTCGATAGACTTGACGTCTAAACGTCTATAAAATAGTGCGGAGGAGGCAGAGTTCCATAACCCAATTCGTTCAATTTCTGCGTGGTCGGTTTACCAACATGCGGTCGGGCATTGTCGTGGAGGAGAATTGGGTTAGAGTTAGGGTTATTTATTCTCGTATGCAAAATTCTTTTTCGGTGTAATTCTAACCACAAAATGAACGGACATATATGCATAAGATAATGATAGAAACGTTAGAGGAAGATTTCTAGTCACTAGTAGAATGCAATATAAATGGATGGTAACATTTAATCCTGCAAAAAAAAGGTTCCTTTCTTCAACAATTCCAAGTAAAAACAGTTTAAACATTGCGATGAGTAATAATACGATACCCAAAAGCGCCCTGTTTCAAATTCACAGCTTAACATTTACGGACAACATGAATTGGAACAATTACACTGTCAGAGCTGGTGCGAAGAATTTAGCATTCTCTACCTAGAATTTTGCTCACACCTCAGAGCATACTATATCCCAACAAGGACCAACAGACACTAGTACGTTACATGACATTTTGGAGGGAAAATGACAGGCAGTACTAAATTTGGACAATTAGAAGTTTAGTTTCGTAGAGGTTTACTAACTTTTGTTAGAATAAGTTTAGCTTTTAGGAGATGCCCTTTTCTATTCCTGTTTACTAATGGTGGGTGCTGTTGTCGAAGTTTCTGATGTATTTCACCCATTTGTTGACTACTTCTCCGCTGTAATGGTTTAGCATGCATTAAAACAAAGCTGTAACGGATGAAATCAGCATGACCTTCTTTTGGTACAACTCTAGTGCCTGTAGGTATTTAATAATCATTATAGTAAATACTTATATCGGCCCCTTTAAGAAAATTGTTTCTTATCGTTGAGCGCTTTCAGTTGAAATAAAGTCGGTCGATTTAGCTCTTATGCGCAGATCATAATGTAATTATTAAATCACTCTGACAGACGTTAAAAAGGATTTAAAAAATAAATGTTTAAATTTCAGCAGGGTTTCACGCGGTTAAAGAGAGTCAATTAGATCAGGTCCTTGCTAATGAAGCCACGAGTAGCTTATGTTGCTGGGTTCGAATCTATCGATTGGCGCATTAAGAATTAATTATATAATGTTATTAATTGAATTTAAAAGAATTTAATGCTGCAATATTTTAAGTTATAAATGTATTATATTTCTTACTAGAATATCTTGTCTTTTCTTTTCAAGTTTTAACAACTAGTCCTTTACTTTTCCAGTTAACCATATTACTTTTCATGCTCGCATATTTCTATTGCAATCCATGATTTTTCAAGACCTCTTCTAAATTCACTTGCTCTTTTGTTTAATTTCAGTCTTATTTTTTTGCCCCCACAAACAAACACATATATAATAACAATGTTCGATACTCGTCTGCTTTCAATAAAATCTTCCAATTATCTCCCTTTCCTGCTTTCATTCTCTCTGTTTCAATTATTACTTCTCTTTTCGCGAGTGCGGTGAATTTGTAGCAACAGTATTCGCTAAAGTGACGTGGTTACTATGGAAACCAGTTATAAAAAACATCGCCCACCTCGTTATGTTTTTTTTATGATTTTGAAGCGACGTGGTAACTATGGAAACCAGTAATAAACGTCGCTCACCTCTTTACGTTTTGTTTTTACGATCTTGAACACCAGTAAATTCATCATAATTTTTGTTTTACTGAATGAAATTAAAAAAAAAATTCACAATATCGCTGAGAAGGTGATCTATAAACTGTAATTCTTGTTTGAATTTGGTCGAAAAATGAATGAGTAAATGGTAGTTTGCTAGAAGCATTGCTGCTAAAGGAATATATGGAAGTTTAAAAGTCGAGAGCAATGCGGAAAGGACCGGAATCACAAGAGGAAAGTAAAGAAAAGAAAAACAAACAAACAAATAGACGGGTATGTTCGAGAAATGTCTAACTGTTTATTCATTTATCATTCCTCCAAGTTATTGGTATGTCCAGTGTATATAAAGTCCGTTGGTGTTATGGAACTTTGATTAATTTCGGGAGAATTATCTCCCTTTTTCAAAAAGCAAACAAGAGTACATTCAAGATGGCGAAAGAGACCAGAGGCTTAGATAGAGGTTAGAACCGCAGTAAAATGTGACTGGGGAATTTTTTTTTTGTTATTAATATTTATTGGCTATATTTTGTTTAATCATGTTTAATTTGTTATTATTTTATTTTTCTCTATTAGGAGATATTCTTATGGTTGAATTTATTATCCCATTATGTTAATGTATTTTGTTTATTTATTTGTTTTTATTGTTCTTCTTCTTTTTCTTCTTCTTCTTCTTCTTTTTATTATTATTATTATTAAATTTTGGAACATAATCGTCAGGATTTGGTCGTTATTGACAAAGTCTCAAATAACTGGCAGATTGTAGACTTTTCAGTACCCTGAGACAGAAATGTGAGAGAGAAGAAGAACGAGAAAAGTGGAGCAATTGTGCTACATTGGCCTTGGAGATGAGGCGTATACACGGGGTTAAAACACAAATAATCCCGGTCGTAGTTGGGACACTAGGAGTAGTATCAAGTCGTCTGGAAGGACAATTGAAAAAACTACAAACCCCCGATGTTTGAGGCGACCTTCAGATCTCTGCTATTGTAGGTACCACCAACATCCTTAGGAAACACCTTGATCTTTGAAGCTTCTGGTTTGAAGCCGGGATTGAGGGAAATCCTCTGGAAATGAAAATAAATATTAAGAACAAAAATATCCCCAGTTACATACAAATTTAACTAGTCACATCTTACTGGGGTTCTAACCTCTACCTAATGTCCTGGTCTCTTTCGCCATCTTGAATATACTCTTGTTTTCTTTTTGAAAATGGGAGATCCCTTTCCAGAGAGACGTTGATAAACGAAATCAGAAGTATTATTATTATTATTATTATTATTATTATTATTATTATTATTGTTGTTGTTGTTGTTGTTGTTGTTTCAAACTAGTGACGCAGCTAAAAACATTTTAATACTATCGCAGTAAAAATCTGGGTAACTTATTGTGTAAGAGAGATAACTGTGTTTAACTTTATTTCTTTTATCTTAGTCTGGTTTTTCTAACTTGTTATAAATATATTTTTTGTTGTTTATGTTTTTATTTTTTATTTTTATTTGTATTAATGTGTAAGGGGCTAACTGGGCTTAATTTCTTGTAATTTTTGGTATGCATTGTGGCTATAATATTTCTTTGTTTAAAAATCTTGACACTGCAAAAGCATGTGGACCTGATCTCATCCCGGCTGTGCTATTAAAAAAAGTGCTCCGCCGAAGTAGCTCCAATCCTCTCCAAACTTTAAAACAAATGCGTTAATGAATCTTGCTTTCCTGCCTGCTGGAAAACTGCTTCTGTGGTACCAGTTTTCAAGAATTCTGGCGAAAGAACTGACCCAGCAAATTATCGCCCCATTAGCCTCCTCCCACTTTTTGCCAAAATATTTGAGTACATAATTAACCAAGATCTAGTCCATCACCTTACAGATGCTAAACTTCTTACCGACCAACAATATGGATTTGGGCAAGCCAGTTCCACAGCAGACATTCTAACTGTAATCTCTGAGCGTATATACCATTCACTTGACAAAGCAGGTGAGGGTAGAGCGGTAGCTCTAGATATATCTAAGGCTTTTGACAGGGTATGGCACGAAGGTCTTCTCAGGAAAATCAGATTATACGGTATCACTGGTAGAATACTTAACATAATTAAATCCTTCTTATATAAGAGAAAAATCCAGGTTGCCCTCGATGGCCGTACATCTAAACAATATGATATAAATGTGGGGGTTTCTCAGGGGTCTATCTTTGGACCTTTATTATTCCTAATATTCATAAATTACCTCCCTGACAAAATTGTCGGTGAGATGGGTATATATGCTGATGACACCACGCTCTATAACAGACACGATAGGAAAACAAATGAACACATATCTAAAGAAATGGTAGAAACACTAGAGAATGACCTCAAATCTGTAGTGGAATGGCGACAAAAATGGATGGTCACATTCAATGCTGCCAAGACTAAACTTGTTTCCTTCAATAACTACAAGAAACCTTCACTACCACCAATAGCAATGGCCAATGACTCTTTATCTGAAAGTACATATTTTAAACTCCTCGGCCTAACGTTCACAGGAAACATGAGTTGGAACAATTACATTGAGAGCATTGCCAGGATCGCTGCGAAAAAAGTAGGTTCTCTCTACCGTGCTAGAAAGCTAATGACCCCTGAAAGTAGCCTGTACCTCTATAAAGCCACCATTCGCCCATGTATGGAGTATTGCTGTCATATTTGGGCTGGTGCATCTGCTACTAGTCTCTCACTCCTAGACAAGGTTCAAAAGAGAGTTACCAACCTAATAGGTCCTTAACTATCATCCAAGCTTCAGCCTCTGTCCCATCGATGCAATGTAGCATCCCTATGCCTGTTTTACAATTATTTTAACGTTGTATGTTCCGACGAGCTGCAAGCACTTGTACCCCTTCGACGTAAATACCCCTGACAAACCCGACAAGCAGTACAATCCCACCCCTTCACAGTAGAGATCCCTAAATGTCAGAGAGCCTTCTACTCCAGTAGTTTTCCCCCAGAACCGCTAGTCTTTGGAACTCCCTGCCAGGTTCCTGCTTCCCCAACTGTACTGACATGCAGAAGGTCAAGTGTAACGTGAACCGACATCTTGCTACCCAACTCCCCACTTAGTACTCCTGTGCCTGTGTCCCTAATAGTAGCCCCGTACATCAAAGTGGCAATGTGCCTTGTTTGGGGTGAAAATGTAATAAAAAAATAAATAAATAAAAAATTAGTTCTCCATATTCATCGGCTTTATTGTTTTATAGAATGCAATTAATAGAAATATTGAGGACTCTCTGATGACATTAGTTTTGAAACACCAATAGAAACAAGCCTATGGCGTGCTTCCCATAAAAAAATGACAATCCAGTGAATTACAACAAGGAGCAAATGAAAACCGGTTAAGATGATTTCATGTTCCTCGCGCGATGAAAACGCGATTTTAATTTCAAGGTTAATTGTAAGGTTGGGAAAACGAAAATGAAAACAAAACGTAAAATTAGAAAACAAAAAAACGAAAACAAGGAAAATAAAATTTGTTTGTTATTTAAACACATACTGGCATTCAAACAAACATGCAAATAAACATACAAACACACACAAATTAATTGCACACACATAAGATGCACACTAGCGCGCACACAAACCTTTACAAACACAAATACACACAAAACATACAAACACGCGCACACAAAATACACGAACAAGCAACCTGCAAAGTAAATTTATTCAAATGGAAGCACACACTAACAAAAAATCATACGCAAATACACAAACACCCACAAAGTACTGACATACATACAAACACATATAATGCATAAAAGCACCGAAGCACACGCACACACAAAACACACATACTAATAGAAAATCACAATGACACAAACACACACACAACCATACACAAATTCGCACACAAACAGAAACACAAAACACTCACAGAAATACACAACCCGAAACACACACAAATACATGTTCATCTTACAATACTCCTTATGTGTGCATGCGTGTGTGTGTGTGTGTGTGTGTGTGTGTGTGTGTGTGTGTGTGTGTGTGTGTGTGCGTGTTTCTGGTTGCGTATTTCTGTGCGTGTTTGTTTTGTGTTTGCTTCAAACTGCATTGTAATCGCTCTTGAACATATGCATTTACAAACTATACAAAATTCTTTAAGCAAACTACAACACTATCCGCTTCATGAAAAATATTATTCTTTCATTGGTTATAAATTGCACACAATTTTTCGGCCCAGGTTTCGCGTACATGTATATAAGAGTTTGTAAATTATCACTTTGCACAGCTGTGCAATCTCATCAGCGCATATTATTGAAACAATTTTTTTCTTTGAACAGTTTTGTATTAAAACGTATTTATTAATTCATTTACTTTTTTCTCCACATCACATATGTATAATGCATCAAACAAATATTATTGGAATTGCATGTCTATCGATTCTATTTTGGCTATTTTCACCATTTTAAGTTTTCCATTAATTTTGTAATGCCTCCAATTTTTTAGTGGATTTAAAAATGCATTTTTCTGATAATTTATAAAGTTTTTCATTAAGTAAAATTCAATCTTAATATTTTACTAAATTACTCTGATGTATTTTATTATTTACATATTTTATTTAAGCAAAAAAGTACGTGCATATATAGTTGCCTTTTATATACATATATATATATATATATATATATATATATATATATTTCTGTAGAAATATATTTTCTTATTATATATCAATCTTTATTTAAGAAGCTCAATGTAATTACAGAGCAATATAGTGAATAAATTACCAAAAAGTTATATTCTAAAATTCAGAATGTTGACCATCTTATAATTTATTCCTTTAATTCAGTTGACTTATACAATTCTTGACAGTATCTGTTTCGTAGCACAAAATCAATCAGTGAATCTGTTATTCCCTTAACTCATCAGAAGAAATAGCAACAATCAATCCGTCAAAAGGAATTGAAATGTGATTTGACATGGTAAGCATCTGAAAGTTGGACGAGAAGCTGTAGATACCTTTATATTTTTCCATTACGCCATATTGAATCTATATATATCTATATATTTTTAAAATTTTATTAATTTATTTATTATTAAATATATATATATATATATATATATATATATATATATATATATATATAGTGTTTATTTAAAATAGATAAATGAGATAAGTAAAGATAAGAGTTGAATAAATTTTTAAAATAAGTTACTTAAAATTATGTGGGGCGACTAGAATATAAACAAAGGGCAGCAAACATAAAAACAGTGAGCCAAGTACGATAACCATTGGGCCAGCTTGACACGTGCCTTTAAAACTGTATCCAAAGTTACTTGTTTTTACATAACGAAGCTGTAATGTAAACGATTCGCGCATGTACAGTCGTGAAACAGTTGATAAACAGATAAAAATCCTATCCCCTGCCAATTTTCACATTTTTGACATCTTAGTAGGCTCTTTTCCGGACGAAGATTGACGAAAACGTTTTACATGTGCCTGAATACCTAACAAATGAAATTTCAAGACTGTGGATAAAGAATTCGTTGAGTATATAGATTGAGAAGCTTCTAAACACATTCTGATATATATATACATATATATATATACATATATATATATACATATATATATATATATATATATAATGTTATTTCTTTGTTCTTGTTTGCGATACTTTTTGAATGAATTCAATTATTTATATGAAAGTGCATTTTTACCTCAACGCGAGTTGAAAATGATTTCCCCTATTCTTAATTTGATACCCCAAATGAGGAGCGGCATGTGTATTGTTTATAAAATTTAATTATACGCTGACGATTAATCAAAGTGGCTGAATCTAAAGAGATTCAAAATCGGGACCTATGGAAAGAAGCCTAAACTTCTACAACTGGCTATCTCGTGCAACTGCTGAATACATCGCGATTTACGTAGATGTGTTAAAAGTTATTTGTATGGTAGAAAAGTTCATTGGTTTGTACTTTTAGGTAGTTTGTAAAAAAAAATTTTTTAATTCATGAACCAGTTTTTAAAAAAATCAAAATGGCAGCGACATTAAAATGGAGTCCTGTTTTCAATTTGAAGGAGGGGACCCTGAGCATTCTGTGTTAACAATTTAAGTGAGTTCCGTCAACGTAAGGAATATTTATAAACATATTTTAATGTTTTCCGTTATTTTGTGCTTGAGGAATATTCAATTATGGCATGTGTAGTTTATATAAAAATTCATTTAAGTGTTACAGAGAGAGAGAGAGAGAGAGAGAGAGAGGTGAGTGAACGTGGAGGGTAGACACGTTTACAAGAACCGAAGGTCAGCTGACCAGATTATGTATGAGTGACGTGGTTGGCTAGATCTGTGAGATTTGATTTGAGCTTTGAAGAAAACGGACGGTTTTCTGTTGTCTCCCCCCTCTTCACTGGGGAGGGGGGAGACGAACGCTGACGTGTGTGAAGAAGAACCCACACAAGCCGATTTCACTTCCACCTCCTGCAGGACCTCTGGGGAAAGTGAAATAAAAACTATAAAACCCATTCATCGTCTTGGAGTGATAAATCTTCGTCAAACAGGTATCAAGTCTCCCTCCAGGATGAGAAATTTCCAGATGGTCCAACATCGAAGAAGCAGAGGTAGGTTCTGAAAATACATGTCACACACACGATTCCCTTTATGATAATCAAACACACAACCATGTATATTAGAGACAATCATACGCACACGGAATCCTTTTTATGTTATAAACGTAAAAAGTAAATGGTGCCCCACGATGATAACCCTATGATAACTCCGATGATAACCAATATATAACATATTCAATTTGGTGCCGTAACTGACCAGACCAGCCAGCAAGGGTGGGTTTAAAAGAAAAAAAAGAAGAAAAAAAAGAACTTCGATTACCACGGGGAAAAAAGGAAGAAAAAAAGACAAGAAAAACAATAAAATGTCTGGAAAAAAAGAAAGAAAAAAGAAAAACAAAGAAAGAACAGTAGAAAAAAATACAAATCAACACAAACACAACGTAGGGTCCATTAAAACACTAGGCGAATTAGAAAAATAATTAAGAAAAAAAAAGAAAAAAAGAAAAGCAATACACACGTACAAGCTTTTCACGAAGAAAGAAAAGGAAGACATACAGACACACAGATGTAAAACTTCATATATAGAAAATAGTTTTAAAAAAATGTTTATCGTATTGGGAATTAGCTCGTTATGAACGAAGAAAAATATCACTTAATGTCAAAATTAGAAGCGAAAAACAAAGAATGGCCTTATTCTGTAAATTTTTAACAACAGCCAGTGAGAAAACCAGAAAGAAAAAAAAAGAAATCGAACATATGACTGTAGTAAGTGTGCGTCAGGAATGAGCCTTTACCAAAAGATAAACACGTCAATCACAAATATGTGTTATGAATATTTTTGTTGCATTTTTAAACTGTGAACTAAGTGTAACTCTTAAGGAAAAACAATATGTACTTTTGATGAAAAACAATGGATAGGTTCTGAAATGTGATTTTTTTTCCTTTTTCACTAATTGTACGATTTTATTTCTTAGGAATTTTTTTCTGACTTGGACAATTGTAGTTCCATCGAGTGTTAGGATTGTCTGAGACTTTATAAGTGAGTCGTTTTATTTTATTTTAGAAACGACTATGTATTTTAATTGTAAATGTCTAGGTATTTTTTGTAAACGACTGTGATTTTTCTTTAATTTTGAATTCTGTGGAATGGTAAAAGATGATGCACTATGCAGCCGACCTACTTGATGACGTGGTCAAAAGGAGTATCCACGAATCTGTGTTTTGTTAATTGGAATTTTGTTATTAGTAAGATGGGACTTTGTGATTGCTTATAGAATATTTTTGTATTTTTTAATTTATTATTTTTATGTAATTGATGTGTTGTCAAACGGTATTGGCAGAATTTTCTTGTTCTTTGACATGTATTTTTTTTCGCAGAATGGGGAGGTGAAATCTTTGCTTGTGGGGTCTATTGAAAGAATGATTAATAAAAGAAAGAACGTGTTAATTAATTAATTAATAATCATAATAGTAATAATAAAATAGGGAAAAAGAGAAAGAAATAAGATTTAAACAGTGTAATAAATAATTTTTAAAAAAAAGTTTCGGAAGAGTCAAAGGTTCAGTCGGTATTAATTTTAATTTTCGAAATGTAGAATAAATGTTCTATTCGACATGAGTGACGTTTTGACCACATAAGTAAGGTAGAAAAAAAAGGATAAATGTAGGGTTAAATAAACTATATGAAGAAATGAAAGAAAAAAGTGGGGCGTGAATGGAATTTAATTTCTGTCGCAAGCATGTTAGAATTTTGGAGAGGTGTTGACTTACATGGGTAGTTATTAATTACATTATTCTCGAGAAATGATTCGAATTTTATTTTTTTTATCGTGATTTCTATTGATTTCGAGTAGAATCAACATGGAGCAACTTTGAGTACTTCATGTGTGAAAATCCGATGTTTTCCGTGAAGCTATGTGTCTTCAAGGCAGGTTGCGCTTACCGACTTTGGAAAAAAAAAAGTTTTTTCTGACATAGCAGTAAACGGAATATATTCTGTCCAGCGTGAGCGGATCTAGTTGTAATCAACTTCAGGGAGCAAATGAAATGCCCTCTGACATGGTGTAAGGGGCAGAGGGGGGGGGTGCAATGGCTGACGTGGCCATTATGTTACGAATCGCTCAAGAGAAGATGAATGAAATATGTATGCAAGTACTTAGGAAAATAGAAGGCTACCCACCATATGGAATGTTAAGAGGTTTTTTGTTTCCCACAAAATACTAGTAATAAGAGTAGGCTTATGATGAATAGGATAAGGCTTGGGATGGAAAAAAAATTTTTGTGTGCTACCTATGGGAAGAAAAGCTGATCTGTAAAGCCAAGGACGATGATAGTCCGTTTTGAAGAGGCAGATGGACCTCGATTTTATTATTCGGTTGATTGCCGAGAATTTATCGATCACGCGTAGTGTCGACGGGAGTAAAGGATGCTCCTGAAATTCTGATTTAAATTATGAAGAGACCATGGGGTCACAGGGAGTTGTTGACCTTCGAGGGCGCAAGGATTAGCGCCACATGGTATTATTTGTTGATATTATTTTACTTAGTATATTGAATAAAGGTATGACAGTTTTCTTTGCCAGTGGGGTGAGCATATATATCCCATTCTTAGTAAATGTGGGAAGTAGAAAATGTATGCCTTCGCCATACATTTTGATAAAAAGGGGGGAAGGAATGTTACAGAGAAAGAGAGAGAAAGAGAGAGAGAGAGGTGAGTGAACGTGGAGTGTAGACACGTTTACAAGAACCGAAGGTCAGCTGACCAGATTACGTATGAGTGACGTGGTTGGCTAGATCTGTGAGATTTGATTTGAGCTTTGAAGAAGACGGACGGTTTTCTGTTGTCTCCCCCCCCTTCACTGGGGAGGGGGGAGACAACAGAAATTTAATTTCGGATCGCTGCAATTATTTCAAGTTAAGAGCATTAAAGACTATTTCAAAACAAAAAAAAACATGAACTGAACTTTTATTGATTATGGTAACATTTATTTCTTGTATATTTATTTTTCCGGATAGTCGTTTGTTGGCTTTTCTGCTGAACACTCTTACTAAATAATATCGATGAAATATCGAAAAACAAAGAAACAAAAACAGTTTTGAAAAATAATGAAGCTTTACTTACTTTAGTAAAATAATCCGAAACAGCAAAATGGGATATTAAACAAGTAAACACGCAATTACTTTAGTTTTTTAAAGCAATGAATCGATATAAATATGAATAAGAAGAAAATGGGGCCTTTTTCAAGCAGAACAGCTTCGTTTCAGTTTTACAGTATTGAACGGTGTAGTATTGCGCCATCGGATTCAGGGTTTTTCTATTGTAATGTAAAGAACACGCAAAAAGGGTTGTAATCAACTGAATTCCTTCTAGTACTCTGACAAAAAATCTTAAACAAATATATAAATAAAAATAAAAAGGTTATGTAAATATTTTTAAAAAGACACGTAATCACGTGAGTAGGATTTTTCTTTCCTTTGACTCGATAACAAGTAACGTTTTTATTTTTTATTATTTATCTATTTTGGAAAGAGTGGCACGTGCAAGTGGAGAAGGAAAAAAACAGTTATGCAAAATTTGTGTCGAGAATTGTCTAAAGTTCCGACTTTTTTTTTCTTTCACTTTAATAAGAACGTGAATTTATGAGGTGAATTTATTCGACACAATATGATTCAACTCAAAATAATAAATAAAAGCTAACGTGAATTAAGATTAAAGTTAAGGTGTTATTGTGGACCCTCATCCCTTTTAAAAAACCTTGTTAAACTTTGCGACATATTTACATTCTATGGAGGTCAGGCGCGAACGAATACCCAATAATTTTATTTTACCATATTTCTTCAAACTGAAACATAATTGTCAAAGGATACTTACGCAAATAGATATGAAAAGTCTTAGTTAAAGTTTGTGCCATATTTCCATGAAGTACAGGCGCGAACGCAGACCCCACAATTTTATTATACCATCCCTATTTAAGTTAAAACATACTTATCAAAGTATTCTTATATACAGCTATATCAAAAACACTTGTAAACGTTTTTTTCTTCATTTTTTATTTCTATACTTTGGGGGTTAGGTGCGAACGCAGACCCCACAATTTTTATGAACCACCGTTCTTCCAGAGCAAACATACCCTTTCCTGATCCTCAATACATCTATCATTAAATGTAATCAGTTTTTTTAAATAGTCAACTATATAGGAGCCTATTCGTGACCACACACATATACACTCATACACACAGATGTTCAGCTTTATATTATTGATATAGAGTCATCCACTACAAGCTACTACACAAAGAGAATCGCTTCATACGCTAATAGTAATTTGTATATCACTTCCCAAATGCTCACCCTACGATAGGGAACATTATACTCATCCACATACAGTACTTTTATTGCGCTATACGTCTGCTGCTATGTGGACAGTGAATTAACAATGTTTTGACATTGTCCAAATACCTAAGCTCAATCTGTATATATACATATATATACACATATATATGCATATATATATATGTCAGGTCATGTCATGTGCTCCTGGTACCATGTAACCCAGTACTACCTGCCTCATGGTCGGGTCACCGGCGACTAAACTGGTTCCCTTACCAGATATGTTTGGTGAGGAGGGCGGCTAGTCTCCCTGAAGGATTAAAAACAAGACCTTCCAAAGAGCGAATGAACCCTTTTTCGGTTTCAACAGCCAACTAGCACCGTGTATATTTGTGTGTGTGTGTGTGTGTGTGTGTGTGTGTGTGTGTGTGTGTGTGTGTGTGTGTGTGTGTGTGTGTGTTGGGGTGGAGAGGGCTCCCGTAAGCCATGGTGAAGGCAACCTTTCTAGGAGAAGCAAATCTCTGATTTAAAAAACCATAAAGCGGGAGATCAGTACCCGCATTAAGCTGGTCTGCAGTTTAACTTGTTGCTGGCTATCTTGCTCTTGCTTGTTGCTGGATCTCAACATTTTGAACCGAGAGAGAGACTTAGCTGTCGTACAAAGCTAAGACTGTAACATCATCTGTGTACAGATACTCCCTCAGACTATTAAAATGGACCTGTGGCGATGAAAGTCATTTTTGGGCTCATGGACTTTTAAGTGTCTGAGGGAGTGGCACTCGTCTGACAATACGTTTCAATCATCATATATATATAATTTAAGAAATAACTACTTTTCCGGTCCGTTGGTGGTAACTAGTCTTTGAAATGCAACAAAATTTTCAACCTTCCGTAAAGTGAAAAAAACATGTTCACTTTTCCGAAACTAATTATCATAATAACAGATCATAAGTAATTTGAAAGATATCATCGCTGCGTGCTTATATATTTCATCAGTGATTAATGTAGTTTGCTTGAAGCATTATTTCGTGTGTATATGTAGGTAATTTATACTTAAATTTGTTTCAGTTTGTGTCTGCGTATAACTGTGCTACTGATATAGTAAACGTATTACACAACTCTGTCAGTGGTTGGTCTACATACATTAAACTTAATATATAGGGTATTCGAACCCATGATAAACTTTATATTTGATTTTAGCCGGGGGAAAATCGATGCAAAAGTGTACAAATTTTAAAAATGAAATTTGCCAAGTAATGGTCGAATATGCATGCGTAACGTAATAGCTATTGGTTCATGTTTTAATTTTTATCCTTGCAGCAAACATGTCTTCATAGGCCAGGCATTAACGTCAAAGGAAAAAGTACGTCGTAAACTAAACATTGTGGTTTTGTATTCTCGGCGATGGCGCCCGGGTCATTTTTTTTTAATCTTTTTAAATCATCACTATATACTGAGTTCACTATATAATAATAATAATAATAATAATAATAATAATAATAATAATAATAATAATAATAATAATAATAATGAAATCTGAATTAATGGAAATATACTGAAGCTTATTTTACTTCCGGGCGGCTTGCTAGTATATATATATATATATATATATATATATATATATATATATATATATATATATATATATATATATATATATATAGTCTTTGAAGTTTTTAAAATTTGAAACCACACAAAAAATTATTTTTTATCATTCATTAAAAAAACATCTAGTCAGTAAGTCATTTAATCACCTGCAATCACTGCATCAACTCTCAAATTTACTATAATACCAATTTTTATATTTTTTAAGGGATCATCAGTTGTTTACCATGAAACACTGTTTCGGGGATTTATATATATATATATATATACTCGGGTTTTTTTATATTCAAAAGTAATGGACTAATGAATTCAACGAGGTTGTTAGATAGTGCTCAATAAAAAGAGCTGATAATACTTGTTTATTGTTATATAAACATGCTCACATCCCGCTGCTACAAATAGCCACTTGTTTCAATCAAACAACAGATATCATCAGGCAGCGACTTGACTATTCAAAAGTTCAATGAATAAGATTATTCATTGAACTTTTGAATAGTCAAGTCGCTGCTTGATGATATCTGTTGTTTGATTGAAACAAGTGGACAAGTGGCTATTTGTAGCAGCGGGATGTGAGCATGTTTATATAACAATAAACAAGTATATATATATATATATATATATATATATATATATATATATATATATATATATATATATATATTATTCAAATGTTTCTCGCATGCTTTTCCCGTTAGGGATCTCCCCCTCTTTTTTCTTTCTATTCAAAAAATGCTATATTGCCAAAAGTGTGTTTATTCATAAAGTCTGAAGAAATGCTGGTTTCTGAAAATTTTCAAACGATATAATGCTTGAAATTGTCGAACTGGACATTGAAACAATTGTAACGGAAAATGAAATACACTTTTCTTTGCCATCAACACCTTGTCTTGAAGTCTTGATTTTGCACACACAGTATATTAATGCACCGTTTTGAAATGTGATAATTTTGTAGATTACTCCTTAAGTCAACTCTTTTTGGCTTAAAACTCATTGGTATATGAAAATTTACTGAATTACACGAACTCAGTATATTACATATAAGTGTATATATATATATATATATATATATATATATATATATATATATATATATATGTATAAATGCATATAAATGTGCATATATATTTATATACATTTATATATCTACATATATGTAGATATAATATCAAATGGTGGATAAGGAATACAAAGTATATATAACTTTATTATATCATCAAGACAATACAGAAATGTTAAAAACAAAATTATGGAAATAGATTAAGGTAAAAATTCAATTTCCCGCTTAAATTTCCCCTCGTCTATCATTTACTATTATTGTTTAACTTTTCTTATCTTTAATTTATTAAAGATTAATTCTTTGATAAAATAATTATTATATATGTACATATATATATATATATATATATATATATATATATATATATATATATATATATATATCATTCAAACACCGTACTGTTTGAATATATGTTTAAGTGGCAATTTTAGTCATTAAGAATCGTTTAAAGCTTCACCGCTCACTCATTTTTCGACCAAATGTCAAACAATTATTACAGTTTATAGAACACCTGCTCAGTTATATTGTGAAAAAAAAATGTTCAATTTTTGTTTAGTAAAACAAAAGTTTCGATGAATTTTCTTGTGTTCAAAATCGTAAAAATATGTAAGGAGTTGAGCGATGCTTTTTATGGCTGGTTTCTGTTACTACTAATTCGAAAAGAGAAGTAACAAGTGAAATAAAGAGAATTAAAGAATAAAAGGGAGATAATTGGGGGATTTTATTGAAAGCAGACGAGTGCCGTTCATTGTTATTACATATGTGATTATGAGGCAAAAAATAAGACTGAAATTAAACAAGAAACAAGTGAATGTAATCTGGAAACATCATGGATTATAATAAACAAAAATGTGAGCATGAAAAGTAATATCGTTTAGATGAAAAAATAAAGGACTAGTGTTTAAAACTAGAAAAGAAAAGGACAAGATATTCTACTAAAAATATAATAAATTTTTAACTTAAAATATTGCAGCGTTAATTAATAATTAATAATGGTATTAGAAAAGCATGTTCTTTCCCTTTTCTTATATGTTTTTATGTTGATTAATTCTGTCTAAACAATGAAAAGAATACCCTGTTGTCACAGCCCTATAATCAATTTTTACTGCTGCAATATTTGAGGTTATAAATATATTATATCATTTACTAGAATATCTTCTTTTTTCCAGTTTTAACAACTAGTCCTTTACTTTTCCATGTTTAAGCTAACCCATATTACTTTTCATGCTCGCATTTTTCTATTGTAATATATATATATATATATACTAGCAGGGGTGCCCGGCGTTGCTCGGGTGTTTGGAGGTGTATGCTGTGCAAAAAAAGCAAAAAAACAAAAAAAAAAATGGTTAATTTTTTAAAACTTTCACCCCTATTATGACCCCTTAAAATTTATAGTTTCGGGCTCAAATCACTTTATTAAGGTAGATCCAGGTTCAAGGAACCTATATCTAAAATTTCAAGTGTCTAGACCCAAAATTGTCGGAGGAGTTTGGTAGAGTTCTTAAAGGTCAAATCGTTGAAATTTGACCCCTTAAGAGCCAAATTTCTGGCTGACACGCGTCACATCGATTTTCCCAAATCTCAGTACCCGGTATTTCAAATTTCGAGTCTATAGACTAAAAATTGACAGAGTTATTGCGTAGGGAAATGTACACAGACACACAGACAGACAGACAGACAGACAGACAGACACGTTCACTTTTATAGATATATATATATATACATATATATAATGCATATGTATATATATATGTATATATATATACATGTGTTTAGATACGTATATACATACACATGTATATATGTGTATGCATGTGCATACGTATATATGCATATATGTATATATATGTGTGTATATATGTATATATGTGTATATACATATGTATATACATGTATGTATATATATATATGTGTGTATTTATATGTATATATAAATATATATATGCATATATATTTGTGTATATATGTATATATACATATCTACCTATATATATATATATATATATATATATATATATATATATATATATATATATATATATATCATTCCAGGTTAACATTGTTTCAGAGGTAAACCAACCAATGAAGTTTTAACGAAATTATTGCAAGAGTGCTCAATACCGAAGTAAATCAAGATTATAATTTTTATTTCTCTTACATAAGCATTATATGTCTGTAAATATTTATTTCGCTATGATAACGATTTTAATAATCATCATAATAATAATCGTCGACAGATTCTTGGAAAGTTAAAGACGGAGATTCGTACGGCCGGAAATTTTGTTGGCATTTACAGCAGCTTCATTTACCAATGTTCCCCCATTATAAAACTGCACACTGGCCTTAAATGTTTACTAACGACATTTTCCAACAGTTTCCCCAGCTCGGAGCCATTAATAACAATACGAGCGGATACCCACCGATAGTATTAAACAATTACTTTTTACGTCATAAACAACTTCGAAGAGCTTTATAAAAACAAGTGCAGCTGTAAACATATGATTAATTCAATTGTTTAACTTAAAATCTAATAACTACTCAAAATATTTTATTATACATCATGTGAAAACAATATGCTGATAAAGTTAACGCTGAAATTTTAGAAATGAAAAAGGCCGCAAAATCACTTAGAAATATTTAAAAGTTTTTTTTTTACACCGGAGTCTCTAATTATGAAGTCATGAATGCCACTCGAGGACAATGGTAGTTAGTGTGACAACAGCATAGTAATAATAGTACTGGTGGAAATCAGGATAGAAATTGACTATTTAATGGGTCGGTTCAACAAAAACTCGGTTACAGGCCAGCGGAACAGACTTCCATCGCCGGGCCGTTTTATGAAAGAAGTTTTGTTCATGAAATCTGCGTTTAGATTCAAGCACAGGTAGAGAGTAGTGGAAAGTGTTGATGATCGTTGTAACTAGACGGGTGTTTTTGTAAAAGTTTGATAAAAGGAGAACTATGGATTGAAGCTCAGACGAGCACTTGCCATGAAAATAAGGAAAGAGTAGAGACGAAGAAAGCGAAAAGAAAGAAGACGAAGAAAAGAAAATTAAAATAAATATAAAAGAAAATAGTGCGAGGAAAATGAAGAAAAATAAACGAACAAAATTAAGAAAATGAACATAAATGAAGACGAAGAAAAAGAACAAGAAAAAACGGAGAAAATAAGGAAAAATAAAAGACAAAGAAAATGAAAAAAACGATAAAAAGAAAAAGACAAAGAAAATTAAAAAAGAAAAGAAAAAGCAATGAAAATTAAGAAAAATAAAAATAAAAGAATACGAATAAAATGATGAAGAAAAAAAGAAAAAGACAAAGAAAATGAAGAAAGATAAAAAATAAAAGACAACGAAGAAAATGAAGAAAGATAAAAAATAAAAGACAACGAAGAAAATGAAGACGAAAAATAAAAATAAAAGACGAAGAAAATGAAAAAGAAAAAGGTAAAGAAAATGAAGAAGAAAAATAAAAAATAAAAGAAGACGAATAAAATGATGAAGAAAATAAAAGGAAAAGACAAAGAAAATGAAGAATAAAAATTAGAAAAAGAAGACGAATTAAATGAAAATGAAAAAGAAAAGAAAAAATACGAAGAAAATGAAGAAAAAAAAGAATAAGAAAAAGAAGAAGAAAAAGATGACGAAAAGGAGGAAACAGAATAAAAACAAAGATTTAGAAAATATGAAGAAGAAAACGAAACCGAAAAGAAGACTAAAAATGGCGATCAAGAAGAAAAGCGAAAAAAAAGAAGACGAAAAACATGAAGAAGAAAAGATATGACGAAAAGGATTAACCAGAAGAAAACAGACCACGTGACAACAATTCAAAAAATATGATAGAGAAGAAATAGATTTTAAAAATACAAAAAGAAAATCAGAAAAACCTTTACCAAATTCACGCAAAAAATACGTCTTTAGCTAAGAAACAAAAAAAAATACAAGCTTGGCATCACAAAAGCGTCGTGATTTTACCGAATAAAACACGTAAAAATTCCATCAAATTCTTTAGCACATACAATGGATTTTCGAAAGATATTTTTTGTTAATATTTCCTCCCACATTAGAAGAGAAAAAATATTTCTAAAAACCAAAACTCCCACACAATTATCGTTTTTATCTACGTTTTAAAATAGTATTTGGTTATTATGCAGTCGATCCATCTGTCATTTAGTAGATTCACGTTTATCTCTGCGGGCATTTTCATTACACTGCAAGACATTAGAGACTAATATAGAAAGAGACTTTGTAGAAAGGAAATCAAAACGTCATATCTGGGCCAATAATTGATAATTCCTAAAATCAAAAGTGCATCCTAATTTATATTTTGTCGAATCCCATCAATCCAGCGCGGCCGCAGCCGTGATTGAACTCACTACACAAGTGTTTAGTGTAGTGTCTGTCTGTAGCTGAATACTTGATGTTTAGCCAGGGCTATCAAGGGTATTTTTATCGTGACACCATCATTAGATGGGGTGCCTACCACGGCTTAAGAGACTCCCATCTATCCTCAAGACAAGGATAGATCGCGCCAGTTTCTCAACCTAGTATTTTACCTTTCAGTACATACAGCGCCTCACCTTCCCAAATGGTCACCAAGGCTCAACGTTGCTTAACTTCGGTTATCTGGCGAGAAATTGTGTGTCAACGTGATTGTGCCGTATACAGTGCCGAATTGTTGAATACAGTGCGTTCGAAAGTAGTTGTCTTGAGTTTCAAGCAATGGCTCCAGACATAACATACACACAAACGCACACATAAACACGCACACACATACATGCACACACACATACATATATAATTATTTAATCTATACAAATAAGACAATACATGTATGTGTTGGTGTCTGTGTGAAACTATTAAACCAATAGGCTTTTAAACTACTGATAACGTAACACTATATATATAAAAAAAAAATAGGAAATAGTAATCATACACCAAGGATGCTTTATAACGTGTAACATCTTTGTTTGGATGAATAACGCGTACAGAAATATGCAGGCAAGTTGAAACGCAATATGTTCATTATAACAAAGGTGCTGTTGCCAGACTTTGTTTTTGTACAAGCATTTAAAATTGTCGTAGACTCTTGAAAATTCAGTATGTTATTGCTATACATCTTATGAGGTGACCGACCAACGTTTATGATTTCAAGTCCAAATGAACAGCTACAGCAGGATTCGGAATACACACTACTAAAGCCTGATTGTCATAGCTGATAAATTTCAAAAGTGCAATTTAGAAAAACGATATGCAATAAAATTTTGTGTTAAACTTGAAAAAGAAATGCCACAGAAACGTATGGAATGCTTCAGGCTGCTTTTGGACCATCTTGCATTAATCGAACATCAGTTTTTGAGTGGTATAAGAGATTCAAGGAAGGCAGGAAGTCTGTGACTAATGAGAAGAGATGTGAAGGAGTAAAAAAGTCAGGAAAACAGAGTTGTTTGGCCAAATAAAGAATTTCATGGATAAAGACCGTCGTGTGTCTATAGAGACAATGAGTGCACAGTTTGATGTCAGTGTGGGAACTGTACACACAATCATTCGCGAGAGACTGAAGATGCGAAAGATTTGGGTGCTCAGAGAAAATCAGACTATTTGTTCAAGATGGGCATCAAGACAGTCCTCACCCTCCGTATAGTTTAAACATTGATCCTTGTGACTTTTCGTTATTTCCTATGCTCAAGAAAAACATCAGAGGCTTTCATCATGGGACAATTGAGGAGATGAAAGAGGCTGTGATGAGCGTCATTGACGCGCTCACATGAGAGGGCTTCCATGGGGCCTTCTAGAAGTTGTTAAAGCGGTACACGAGCATTGTAGCTGGAGGAGATTACTTCGAAGGGGGCTAACGTTTTATGTGTGTACTATCAATAGAAGTGGCTATACGAAAAAGTCTAGAAACTTATTGAAGGCTGCTCGTATGTGTTTGTTGGAGCGACGTGTTTCGTTTAACTTTGTTTAATAAAAAAAGCGTTGCACTTTCTAAAACTGACACGTAGTCTCCATTATATTAATTACATGAATATAATTATTCTTTATATTACTTGGATTGGTTGGACCATTCCCTCCGACCGAAACGTTGCACAAATAACACTCAAGATGAGAACAATAGTTTGATCAATATAAGCAATGACCACTCGGTAAATGTGTAGTTTAGAGGCGTAAGTTATTGGGTCGGCATAAAACTATAAAACATATTTATTTTTATATAAAACACATTATTAGACCCTAAGACTGAAATAAAACCAGAAATTTTTTTTATTTTTATTATTATTTTTTTCATCTTTTTTATTAAAATAAATTTACGACTTTCGAGGCCGCCATATTGCTTTTAAAATTTGGTCTTTCTAAGGTTTAACAGATGGGCCTTTTTCCGCTCTTTAAAAGAACCCTGTTTTTGACCACCATATTTTTTTTTTGTAATCAAAGAGCGTAAAAAAGTCCAATTTTGGCCTTAAAAGGGCCAATCTGTCAAACCTTAGAAAGGTCAAATTTTAAAAGCAATACGGCGGCCTCGAATGTCGTATATTGAGTCTAATAAAAAAAATAATAAAAATATAATGAAAATGAAATTTTTTTCCTGGTTTTATTTCAGCCTTTGGTCTAATAATGTGTTTTATATAAAAATAAATAGTTTTGTAATTTTTGGTCTGTCAAATAATTTACGCCGCTAAACTGCACACTTACCCACCACCACCATCATCATCATCATAATCATCATCATCGTCATGACGAGCTCCTTGCCCGGACCAATGTGACTCTTCCTCTCCAGAGTTTCCTGTCTTCCATCAGTTGCCTCAGATCTTCAGGTTCACAGTTGGCGTCGTGTGCTATTTGTTGGATGCACGTGGATCTAGGTCGTCCTTTGCTTGCGCGTTCGTATTGTGGAGTCATACATCACTCACCAATTCATGCTTCCTCCTCAGACAATGACCAGCAAATCGTAGGCGTCTTTCTCTGATGGTAATAGATATGGCAGGCAGGTTGCCATAAAGTTGCTGCTTCGTGGATGATTTTGCCAAGATATATTTAATACTCACCACTGATCCAAAAAAAATAAGAACTTTAATAATTCTTCTTCTTGAACTAACTGCGGGTGTGCATGATACATTGTTTCTATGTATTGCGTCTCTGGGTTCTATTGCGCGCCATGATTCGCCTTTGAAAAGCAGTTATTTTAAGCCGAAACCGTATCCATTGCGATATGTCCTCCTTCTTTTGTTACGTGGCCAATGTTGCCATTGTTGTCGGCTCGAAATACATCGACCATCCCTGTCCGCCATTGATAAGTTATCAGTTTCCTTCAGCTTAGCCACCCAACGTCGTGCGAACGTTTTAGAATAATCCAAACAGATCGCTGAATACGCATGACTGATAAATAATATAACGTACACATGATATACAGTTGCGTCTCATGTCGAACTAGGTCTTCACCCATACATCAAATGGGAAAATCGTCGCAGAGCGTGGAAGATTTCTACGATCGCCGCGGGTTGTTAGACGTCATTTTCGTCGACAAACAACAGTTATTCGCTACCCTCGTGCACAGCCAATCTCAGAAGCCTACCATACGTGGTCAGTCATCTCATAAGATGTATAACAATAACATAATAAATTTCAAGAGTCTGCCACAATTTTAAATGTTTGTACAAAAAAAAAGTCTGGAAACTAATTGAAGGCAGCTCGTGCATTTTAGCTAGTGAGCGATTAAGAATCAGTCACGAAAGCTATGTAATTTTACATACGTGCCCGGTCGCCGGTTTTCTATTATTTTTATCATTGTTTTCCGATGTGGTTGCAAGACAAATCTATTCAGGTATAGAACCACAATGCAATTTTATTTCCGTTTCTAAATTTTTGAGATTATTCGTATTATTAAGATTTATCGGACTACTGTTCTCATCTTGAGTGTTATTTTCACAACGTTTCGGTCGATGTAACCTCCGACCTTCTTCAGGTGTATCTTGTCGAATTCGGGAATGTTTCTGTCGAACTCAGGAATTTGGATGGAATTTCGAACGGAACCCTTTCTTTACTTCACGGGGGTAGCATGCTCTTGTTCCGTCAACCACAACTGGATAGAGGTCTTAAGTAATTCGCAATTGTATTTTTCGGTGGTCCACACTGAGGATTGAACCTTCAACCTTTAGGAGAAGGTCACTTTTACAATTGATTTTTTTTCAAGTACTCTGTGGACTGCGCTACAGGTCCAGATCATCTCTTTCTTATTGTAATATGTTCTTTGTTCGACAAGATACCCCTGAAGAATGTCAGGGGTTAGATGGGCCGTCTTGTTCCGTCAGCCATGACGGAATAGAGATCCTAAGTAATTCGCATTTGTAAATTTCGGTCGCTCACACTTTTTGGAATTGAACCTTCAACCTTCAGGAAGATATCAGTTATACAATTATTTTTTCCAAGTTCTCTAAACACTGCGCCACGGGCCCTTGCAGATGATGAGAACAGTAATTTGAAGAATCGAAATAATACAAATAAACAATCCTCATCTAAAAAAAATCAGAAAAGTAGAGAACGGTTGTTCGTGGGAGGAAAGTCCAATTTAATTCTCATTTTAAAAAAAAAACTTACAGTTTCAATACAGTAAAAATTTACGGGCCAGTAAATTATTAAATCCTAAGGACAAGTGTACCATTTTTCATATATATATATATATATATATATATATATATATATATGTATAGATATATATATATATATATGTGTGTGTGTGTGTGTGTGTGTGTGTGTGTGTGTGTGTGTGTGTGTGTGTGTGTGTGTGTGTGTATTTCTATTATTTCAACTTCGGGTGTATTACTTAAATCATACACGTTGTATCTATAGACGCAATAACAAATTATCCAGTTCATTTTTTTTTAGCTTTGTACGACAGCTAAGTATCGCTCTTTGTTCAAAATGTTGATCCAGAAACAAGTAAGAGCAAGATAGCCAGCAACAAGTTAAACTGCTGTTGACCCCGAAAAAGGGTTTATTCACCCTTTGGAATGTCTTGCTTTTAATTCTTCAGGGAGACTAGCCACCCTCTTCACCAAACAAGTCTGGTAGCCGAACCAGTGTAGTCGCCGGTGACACGACGATTAAGCAGGTAGTACTGGGCTACATGGTACCAGTAGCATATCACAGGACCCGACCTTTCACGGAGTTTGCTTTCATGCCTTTTTTATGCTTATTTTGATCTGTATCTTTGGTAAGTTCGAACATTTTTTTTTTGTTGTCCTAAAATTATTTTAGTAAATTTAAGTAATGTTGACACCTTACTGATCAACGTAGCTCCCACACAGTGGATGCAACGTGTCAGCAACAACCTATTTTCTCTGATTTGTCCTCTTAGCAGCTATTCTTCCATCTCAAAACCAACTACTTTGGCGAGGTTTTGGGGGCCATGATTTCTTGAATTGTATCCAAAAGAAACCATAGGATCAATATCGACTATTCGTTGGAAGAATTTGTGGTTGTCGCTGCAGTTTTACAATTAGTCAACTGTGTCGAAAAATTCCTTATTTTATGTTGCCGGGCATACTACTTGTGTTTGGTTGTTGGGGGTCTATGTTTTGTTAAACCGACACATAAGAAACCTCTAAATCACATTTTCACTAAATATGTGCGTAGATTGTTTTGCAATTTCTTCAGGATCAGTTGTTTGTTCAATGGACTTTCAAAAGCAGAAACGTAATTTACTTTTGCATGGTTTAATAAACACGTAAATTTTCAAGTCTTATAAAATTAAGAAATATACGTGAGGAGTTTAAACCTACAAACCACACCATGCAAAAAAATGCTAACAAATTACCCACAGTAAAATTTTCACGGCCCGTTGTTCTATCATTGTTGCTAAACGACGACATGGGAAAAATGGCTTTACTGATGATTGATAAATTAAAATAACGGTTTCGATCATCGATTATCGGTAATTATCGGGGAGTATTTTGAGACAAAACTTAACTAAGATCACTCCCATACTTATATACTAAAGTTCTGTAAATTTTAAAGAAAATCTGCTCAGCCGTTTCGGAGTCTATAAGGAACGAACTCACGCACGCACAGACAAAGTCGCCTTTATATAATTGTAGATAGATAGATAGATAGATAGATAGAGAGAGAGAGAGAGAGAGAGAGAGAGAGAGAGAATTTTATTGCATTATTATTTTTTATTATTATTTTTTATTATTTTTTTATTTTTTATTTTACTACTAGCGGGGGTACCCGGCGTTTCCCGAATGTTTGTTTCCGGGACGGGGGGGAGTTTTAAAAAATGTTATGGTAGGTAAGTAGGAAGGATCAAACCCGGAGTCATGAGTAAAAGTAGGAAAATAAAGTGTGAAAAAAAAAAAAAACATCTGCAACGTTAACAGTTCGGCCACCAAGAAAAGTCCATTCCAGTTGTTTAGGAAAAAAAAAAAAAAAAAACGACTACGGTAGGTCGGCGCGAACGTGAAAATATAATGTGAATTGTCCAGCACGCTAACCACTACGCCACAGAGCACTGCAGCTTAGTTTAGTGATTTTAAATAACTTCACATGAAAGAACTACGAAGCCAAACCGGTGTTCTCTTCTCAACTGTTCCTTGTGAACGATCCCCAAACGGTGTTAAGTGGTGGCAGGGGGAGGAGGAATTTATTAGAGAGAAAATATTTTACCACTTCCATTGATCTTAACCGATTTTGGCCGTGACTTCTCAGCAGAAAAAGTATAGAAATCTAAGATTATCGAGGAATTTGAGAAATAATAAGCCTATAACACACCTCAGATATTGTTCTGCCGTTTGTGCATATTATATTTGCATGAAATATCTTGATTTTTAATCCTATTAATGTCAAAATCAGACGGGAAAAAATGAGTTCATTTTATTTATATAGATGTAAATTTTAAAGAAAATCTGCTCAGCCGTTTCGGAGTCTATAAGGAACGAACTCACGCACGCACAGACAAAGTCGCCTTTATAT
This sequence comes from Euprymna scolopes, assembly GCF_053919585.1. Lineage (NCBI taxonomy): Eukaryota > Metazoa > Mollusca > Cephalopoda > Sepiida > Sepiolidae > Euprymna > Euprymna scolopes. The sequence goes on along the minus strand of NC_136523.1, from coordinate 40,467,384 downwards.
AATTGTAGATAGATAGATAGAGAGAGAGAGAGAGAGAGAGAGAGAGAGAGAGAGAGAGAGAATTTTATTGCATTATTATTTTTTATTATTATTTTTTATTATTTTTTATTTTTTATTTTACTACTAGCGGGGGTACCCGGCGTTGCCCGAATGTTTGTTTCCGAGACGGGGGGGAGTTTTAAAAAATGTTATGGTAGGTAAGTAGGAAGGATCAAACCCGGAGTCATGAGTAAAAGTAGGTAAATAAAGTGTGAAAAAAAACAAAAACATCTGCAACGTTAACAGTTCGGCCACCAAGAAAAGTCCATTCCAGTTGTTTAGGAAAAAAAAAAAAAACGACTACGGTAGGGCGGCGCGAACGTGAAAATATAATGTGAATTGTCCAGCACGCTAACCACTACGCCACAGAGCACTGCAGCTTAGTTTAGTGATTTTAAATAACTTCACATGAAAGAACTACGAAGCCAAACCGGTGTTCTCTTCTCAACTGTTCCTTGTGAACGATCCCCAAACGGTGTTAAGTGGTGGCAGGGGGAGGAGGAATTTATTAGAGAGAAAATATTTTACCACTTCCATTGATCTTAACCAATTTTGGCCGTGACTTCTCAGCAGAAAAAGTATAGAAATCTAAGATTATCGAGGAATTTGAGAAATAATAAGCCTATAACACACCTCAGATATTGTTCTGCCGTTTGTGCATATTATATTTGCATGAAATATCTTGATTTTTAATCCTATTAATGTCAAAATCAGACGGGAAAAAATGAGTTCATTTTATTTATATAGAAGAATAGATAGAATAGAAGAAAGATAGATAGAATAGAAAAGAATAGAAGATAGAAGAAAGAATAGAAGAAGATAGATAGAAGATTAGATAGAATAGAAGAGAAGAAGAGAAGAAGAAGATAGATAGATAGATAGATAGATAGATAGATAGATAGATAGATAGATAGATAGATATAGAAGAGAAGAAAAGACTATACCTGTTATTGTTATCAATGTTATTCTTCAGCCAGACGAATAAAACGCGATAATTATTAATGGTTTACAGCCATGTAAATTCGATCCCGCTTCGTGATTAATGACGCTCCATGTTCAAAGCGATTAAATTTCAAACGAAAATCCGGCTTCCATTATTCCCTCATTTCAATACTGAAACGCAAACCCCTTGAAATCGACATCAGCCTCAGATCGATAGGCCATTTATTCGATGATTTTTTTTAATCAATCAATGTTCAAGTGGGTCCTGTTGAACAGAAATCGATCTGCTAATGACCGGACATCAAGAGAATCAATATTCATGTTTTTATATATTTTCAACATTCGATCTTGAAAAAAAAAAGAAAGAAAAGAAAAAGAAAATGTGCTCTTTAGATCTCAGATTGGGTAAAAACTTCGCAGTTTTATAATAATTTTAATTCCGTTCATCGATTTTTGAGTTGACGATTGGTTATTCGTATTATTTGAATTCATCGGATTACTGCTCTCATCTTGAGTGTGATTTTCACAACGTTTCGATGTAACCTCCGGCCTTCTTCAGGTATATCTTGTCGAACTCGGGAATCTTTCTGTTGCACTCAGAAATTTGGACGGAATTTTATTTCTGTTTCTGAAGTTTTAAGATGAGGATTTGTTATTCGTATTATTTGGATTCTCCGGACTAATGCTCTCATTTTTTTTTTTTTTTTTTTACCAATTTTCACCCCAAGCAAGGCACAGTGCCACTTTGAAGTAGTGGCTACTATTGGGGACATAAGTTGCAGGGGCATTATGAAGGGAGATGAGTAGCAAGATGTTTGTTCACATTTTGTGTATTATTCGTGGCGTAATGGATATATCACTTTGTCGATTCAATTTTAAAGTCACACTCTTCTAGAGATGAAGATGAAGGTTCAACCCTCAGCGAGGGCGATAATCAAAATAAAATTGCAAATTACTTAGGACATCTACCTGATTATGGCTGACTAAACGAGAGCATGCTTCATTCGTAGGTTAAATAAAGGGTACTTGTGCAGTTTAATTAAAATATTAAAAAAATGAAAATATCGAAAAAGTTTATATTGTACTTATCCGTTATGGAATGAAGTTCTCCGGAAAAAAAATTTCACTTAGTTTCATCAAGTAGTTTTTTTGTTTGTTTGTTTGTTTTTACTGCGAAAAAAACAATTTGTTATGATACTGAGCAAGAGGTTCGATTTTTAGGAAGAAAAACTAGTATTAAAGATGGGGAGAGAGTGTGTGCGCTTTAAACTTAGTTATCTCTCCGTGACGTGTTCAAAAAATTCAAAGCTGGCTACTTTCAACGTGCTGTCATAAAGACGTGTTTTTCCGCTGTAAAAAAAAAAAAAATACTCGATCAAATTAAGTGAATTTTTTTTTCGGAGATCTTCAGTCCAAAACGGATACATGCATTGTAACCTCTTTTAGTGGTTTAATTTTAAATGATTCTAAATGATTGGATTTCGATACTAGCTGATGGCACCCAGATCATTTTTTTTTTTTACTTTTAAAATCAGTACTATATATTAGGTACAATATAATATTCAATAGACAATTTGCTTTGTAATAATAAATACGAAATTTGCATGAATTAAAATATATTTAAGCGTATTTTAAAACCGGGGAAAAAGCGGTCGCCCCTTCCCTCGCTAGTACGAAATAATTTTCCGTTCTACTTAACTATCAATCTAGCTTATTTTAGGCTCAGTAGTCGATAAAGTTTTACAGGATCCCAATAAAGTTTGTAAAAAAGTTGGAAACGGATGCGCAAAATTCATAACGTTTCCGCCGATGTAACGTTTGCTTTTTTTGTTTTTTGTTTTTTGCACTACAGCTGATGCTACGAATATAATTACAAATTACTTAAGACTGATTTAACAAGATCAATCCACCCTTGGGGGTTAAAATAATAGTTTATAGATAAAATATTAAAGACTAGTATTTGTGGTAGTATTTTTGATATTATTATTACTAGCATGCAATAATACTTATTTACTTTAAAAACTTGCACACAAAACAGCTTATGCTCCAACATATGTGACTTTGATCATTCCCTCGATTTTAATAATACTTATTTATTATGAAAATTACACACTAAACACCTTATATTCCCATATATATGACTTTGACTATTCCTCGACTTTAATAATGCTATAATAGTTAAATCTATTCAAAAAGTTCACATGTAGATTAATGCTTACTAGTATGACCTGTGGAAAAAAATAATATTTAATCAACAAATATGTTTTCATAAAGCTGATATGTTTTTGGGGTAGCGCAAAAATTTAAAAAAAAAGTATTTTGGGACAGAAAAACCAATAATTTGTAACCAATATGACTTTATTTACGTTGCTATTAAAGTAGCTTCCATTGCATTTTGAATATAGAACTGACACAGATAAGATAAATTAATAAGTACTAATAAATTTATTTAAAAAAATATTGTGCTACATAGTTCAATCAAATAATAAAATAACATTGTAAGAGACAATCTTTCAATTACTTCTTCAGCCAGCATCTCTTGGCAGACAATTTTTTTTTGGGGGGGGGTCCTAGTTCTCTCTTTTTACGTAACATTTCTCTGGCGTCTTTCTTCATTTTGCCAGTGAGTGATCAAGAAATAATTAAAGTATTTCTTACTTACATGTGCAGTCACTGGTCTTAAATTCTGTTTGTCCTCACTTTTCCATGTGTGAACCGTGACCCTGTGTAGTCATTGTTCTTCAGTTTAACTCAAGACGAATGTACAAATAAATAGAAACAATAAAGATTGTTGCGGTTAAAAAAGGTTTTATTCAGGAGTAGGAGAAAGTTTATTCATGAAGTGAGGGAATCAACTTAATTCTTTATTACTTGTTTTGTCATATTCCGAAAATCACGTACATTGATCAAGTAATGTTTTGTGCTTATATTCAAATTTCGAAAATCATGTAATATGATTAAGTAATGTTTGTGCTTATTTGTCATATTCCGAAAATCTCGTATATTGATCAAGTAATGTTTTGGGCTTATTTGTCATATTCCAAAAATTACGTAATATGATCAATTAATTCTTAGTGTTTATTTGTTATATTCCAAAACTATCTCGTAGATTGATAAAATAATGTTTAGAGCATACTTGAAGAACCACTACACGTCGAAATAATTATGAGCTTCTTTCTCACACAATTACAATATATTACTATAATGATATTCTAAAACGAGGCTACATCAAAGGGAGGTCACTCTCGTATTCTTGTCCAGGGTTGCCAGATTAGCCTATTGACATGCTGAATTGTGCGAATCCCGCATTGTTTTAAACAGTTTGGCATTCAAAAATTGTATTTGACATAATTCTAAGCGTAACGTACAGACTAAATAAAGAGGGAACCAGCTGGATATTGATTGAGATTGTCGGACTGACTTCCTCATCTTGGTTGTTGTAGTTATCAACCAAGATGAGAAAGTCAGTCCGACAATCTCAATCAATGAAAACACCTCATCTCAAAAATACAGACAATTACCAACTGGATATTATTTGGATAAAAGTCAATTACTATGTCTACCATATAGGTTCTCAATGAGGGTGAAATTTATCCCCAGGGGTGAATTTGGGGTTCTCATGGTGGGGGGGGTGAATTTTAAACCCGTTTATAGTTTTAATTTTTTTTTTTTTTTCAGAATTCGGAGCCGATCATGAATATCAAAAAAAGAAATAAACGATTATTCAAATCCATCGTTATAAATGGAGAAAAAAAATGCCCCAGTGTTATTTGTTATAAAGTTTTGACAAATGATTCTATGAAACCAGCAATGAAGCAACATTTCCAAAATGTTCATCCTCATCACAAAGACAAAAACAAACATTTTTTTTTAACACCATGGGAATGCCCTAAAAAAGATGAAGCTGTTTTCGACAGATTTTAAAGAAGAAAACCAAAACGTTACTGAAGCTACTTATGAAGTTGCACTTTGAAATGGTAAAGCTGAAAAAAGACACATACAATTTTGGAAAAAAAATTTATTAAGCCTTGCGCTCTCAAAATGGTTGAAATTATCTTGGGAAATGAAACCGAAAAACGGCACCGGTCCATTATCAAACAGTACTATTATTTACAATGCACATTTTGAGGCAGGCAATCTTGAAAAGGGCGAGAAATGGGAGAAATGACATTCTTAAAAATGGCAAAAGGACCTATGGAAACATGGGCCAAGCAAGGTTAAGAACTCCTGCACTAGAGGTACACTTGACCCGCTGGGTCATAACCACTACTATTATTCCTCTTTGATGTTATTTGAGAATTCAGAAACAGTGGCAATCTTGGAAAGGACGAGAAATGAGGGGGGACATGCTGACAAAAGGGGTGCATGGACCAAGCAAGTTTGAGAACTCCTGCACTAGCAAATATCTGCATTTCCTGTTACTAATTTTTGCTAGCATATGAATATGCTACGATGGACAAACATCCGATATATTAATATCAAATTAACAAAACAGGTACTGCGAAGGTCATTCCAAAGGTAGTGCTCACTATTTTTTATTCCACTCGAATTGCTCAGAAGGGATTAAACATTGTATTGTTATGATTACTGAACTTATGCAGTGATGATCTGAAACTTTCATCTCTCTGTTACAGATATTGACAGTGCGGAACTCTAAGAAAGCAACTCCTGCCATGGACATGCGTCACAAGCAGAGGTGCGCCATTGAATTCGGCCGTGCAGAAAAAAATTGAACTGATCAACATTCACCGGCGCCTGTTAAACATTTACGATGCAGTTAATGTCAGCACGTGGAAGAGATGGGTTCGTCGATTTCAGAGTGACGGCAGAGATGTGAGTGACAAAGCGCGCTCCAGACTTTTACGATCGAGGCATCAAAAGAGGTTGGCAAAACTGTATTGAGAATGGTGATGACTATGTAGAAAAATTAATTCTGGAGCGCAAAAGGTCGCTCGTTTTAATGGCGCCACTCTCCTTTTGGTAACTATTCGGCGTTTTAGGTTTTAAGTGAAAAAATAGGAAGCCTTGCTTTTGGAACGAACCTGGTACACTAAACCATCATTCAAACACGGTAGTGTTTGATTACATGGTTTAGTGGCAGGTTTAGTCATTTAGAACTGCTTTAAAACTTCACCGCTCATTCATTTTTCTACCAAATTTCAAACAATTATAACAGTTTATAGATCACCTTCTCAGCTATATTGTGAATTTTCTTTTTCAATTTTCGTTCGGTAAAACAAAAAATGATGAATTTAGTGGTGTTCAAAATCGTAAAAAGACGTAAGGAGATGAGCGACGTTTTTTTTTCTGACTGGCTTCCATAGCAACCACGTCGCTTCATCGACTAGTGTTGCTACTAATTCAATGATATCGTGAAAAAGAGAAGTAACAAGTGAAACAGACAGAATGAAAGAATAAAAGGGAGATAATTGGGGTTTTATTGAAAGCAGACGAGTGCCGTACATTATTACATATGTGTATGCTATTTTATGAGGGCAAAAAAAATAAGACTCAAATTAAACAAAGAAAAAGTTTATTTACAGGAAGCCTAGAAAAATCATGGATTGCAATAGAAAAATGCAAGCATGTAATATGGTTAAGCTTAAACATGGAAAAGTAAAGAACTAGTTGTTAAAGCTAGAAAAGAAAACGACAAGATATTCTAGTAAAAAATATAATAAGTTTATAACTTTAAATATTGTAGCATTTTTTTAAATTCAATTTATAACATTATATAATCAATTCTTAATGTTGTAATATTTTAAGTTATAAATTTATTATATTTTTTACTAGAATATCTTGTCCTTTTCTTTTCCAGGTTTAACAATTCTTTACTTTTCCATGTTTTAGCTTAACCATATTACTTTTCATGCTTACATTTTTCTTTTGTAATAATGAAAGGGGTGATGTCTATGAGGATATCATGATTCGATCGTGAAAAAAGGAAAATGTGTTTTTTAAGTCTCGGATTGTGTAATGTTTTCTTCTTACTTGGGAGTTACCGCTTATAAAGACCCGGAAGCCACTCCAGGATAACGCTTAATGTAAGATGGCGGGTCAACAAGACCAGTAATAGTGGAACTTCAATCAGGCTAGCAGATTGAAGATGACGACTCAACAGGAACTTAGTTACATTAAATTTGAAAACCGTTTCTGAATTTTTCAGATGAGGATTGCTTATTCGTATTATTTGGAGTCATCGGACTACTGTTCTCATCTTGAGTGCGAGTGTCTGCAAGGACTCGTGGCGCAGCGGTTAGAGTACTTGGGACAATCAATTGTAAAAAATGATATTCTCCTGAAGGTTGAAGGTTCAATTCTCAGTGTGGGCGATCGAAAAATACAATTGCAAATTACTTGAGACCTCTATCCAGTCATGGCTGACAGAACAAGAGCATGCTACCCCGTGAAATAAATAAAGAGTTCCGCTCGAATGTCTGCCTGAATATATATATATATATATATATATATATATATATATATATATATATACACACACGCATATATATATATATATATATATATATATATATATATATTATTATTGTTGTGGAGACGCCCACTAATTAACATACGTGGGTGAACAAGATATAGATAAAGGTATCAAGTCAGCAAGACCGGGGAGCTGTGTTCGAACGCCGGATAGGCAAGACGCATATGCCGGTTGCTCCATGAAAGACTTTAACACGCCCTCTGCCGGACAATCTTCCAACTGCAGTACAACTGCACCTTTGTAAATATGTATTATCTTTTCGTCTTAATATATTTGTTTTACCTTTACTTTCTGCGTTCGTGTTGTTATTGATACAGACACAACAATTATTATTATTATTATTATTATTATTATTATTATTATTATTATTATTATTATTATTATTATTATTTATGTAAATCCCATCATATCTTGCTACGATATGTAGACCGTTTCAATCATAATTGATATCATCAGGCAAGAAGATTTTAAATTCAATAATAGAAAAGGAGTTCAAGACCGTTGTATTTACATAAAGAATAATAAAAAATATATAATTTGCTCTCTTTGATGGAGCACTATCAACGACTCTTGTTGAAATTCAATTATTCTTCATTTTTGGATACGTTTCTACCTGATATATATATATATATATATATATATATATATATATATATATATATATATATATATATATATATATACAAAGAGAGAGGGGAAAGAGAGAGAGAATAAATGTCAAAAAGTTATAAAGGAATTGAAGTGTGATTTAACATGATTAAAATCCAAAAACTTGAAGAATTTGCAAATATCTTTATATTTTTCCATTATGCCATATTGAATTTTCATGTCATATCACACGTCAATTCCTTTTCATTGTTGCTATTTCTTCTGATGAGTTAAGGGCATAATAGATTCACTGATTGATATAATAATTAAGTGATTGATTTTGCGCTACGAAACAGATACTGTCAAGAATTGTAACTGAATCAAAGAAATAAATTATAAGATGGTCAACATCATGAATTTTGGAATATAACATTTTGTCATTTATTCTCTATATTGCTCTGTAATTACATTGAGCTTCTTAAATAAGGATTGATATATAAGAAAATGTATTTCCACAGAAATATATATATATATATATATATATATATATATATTTCTGTGGAAATACATATATATATATATATATATATATATATTTCTGTGGAAATACATTTTCTTATATATCAATCCGTATTTCTCTGACCTCATATATATATATATATATATATATATATATATATATATATATATATATATATACACACATATATGAGGTCAGAGAAATACCTGTACTGTCGGTTTCAAATCCAAGAAAAAGCGAACCATTCTCTCGTCGCCTGTGTCGAACTTTCTTCGTCCATTTTTATGGAGATAGTCCGACAAAGCGACCAGAGACTTGTCTTCTATGTGTTTTATATACAAATATGTGTGTGTACGTATGCTTGTGTCTGTCCGTTCGGTAGTAAGACTCGCACAAATCTTGTTATTGTTCATTATTCTTGTGACCTTTGTAGCAGATAGTGTGATATTTTTATCAAATCCCGTCGAACGCGTGGAATATAGAACAGTGAAAAATTAAAAAGAATCAAGGCGGATAATGACTCGAATATCGTGCTGGCAATGATATGACATTTATTAACACTAAAAATGAACTGGGTGACCCTAACTAGTAAAGGCAAACAAACAAATCAATAAAAACGCGTGGAAATCGAAATGTGCAAATATAATAACGATAATAATTAGCCCTGTTGATTTTTGTTTGTTTGTTTGTTGGTTTGTTGGTTGGTTGGTTAGTTTTTAGATGTTGTTGTTGTTGTTGTTGTTTTTATTAATATTTAATTACGAAATATGCGCACGTTTTTTTTTGTTTTGTTTTGTTTTGTTTTGTTTTTTTCAGACTTTGGCGACGCGAACATGGAATGCAAAAATGAATTCGAGATGAATCACGGAACTCACTAACAAAATCAGAAAACGCAAAAGAAACGAAACAATTCTGACGATATATTTGTTTTTTAATACGGCACAATCACGTTGACACATCGGTTCTCGCCAGATCACCGAAGTTAAGCAACGTTGAGCCTGACTAGTACCAGATGGGTTACCATTTAGGAAAGCGGGGCGCTGTATGTACCTCGAGGCAAAATAGCAGATGAGTTACTGGCGCGATCTATCGTTCTCTCGAGGGTAAATAGAACTCTCTTAAGCCGTGGTAGGCAACCCACCTAGTGATGGCATCACGATAAAAAAAAATACCCTTGATAACCCTGGCATAGCATCAAGTATTCAGCTACCGACAAGATTTGAATTTCACTAGAAACTCGAGTAGTGAGTTCAATCTCGGCTGGAGTGATTTTAAAATGAGATTAGTTCATAAAATTCAGTATGTTATTGCTATACCTCTTATGAAATAACTGACCAATTTGATGAAGTATTTTAGACTGAAACAGTAAATTTACTGTCGCGACTAATAGTAATTTTGTTTACTTAAATTGAATAAAATAATTTTTATTGAACATTATCAACAACCTCGTCAAAGTCAATGGGTTTTATTCAGATCTTGTGACAAAATTGATTACATTTTGTTGCAATATCAGCGTATTTTGTTAACGCAGACCATCCTTATTGTTTTAAGAAAAATGTTTTGCCAACAACTTATATTGATTACCTTATAGAAATATCGATTACGGTAAACTGAATGCTTAGCATTGATAAAAGTAAGTGCATGTACATTGCATATTGCTTCACTGTTGTTCAAACTTCAGGGCTTCAACTTCCGTTTTTTTATCGAACTCTTGGAATGGTTTCTCTTCAGATTCCATCAATAATCAGCCATCATAATTGCGACCTGATACGTGGGCGCCATCGTTTTTAGGACATGATAGAATCTCTCTCTCTCTCTCTCTCTCTCTCTCTCTCTCTCTCTCTCTCTCTCTCTTTCTCTCTCTCTCTCTCTCTCTGCGTGTCACTCAGTGAATCCAGGTCCTCATGAAATTGGACCATATGTGAAAATATGTAATGCATTTTGACACTCAGGTTGGCTTGGTTTGGTTTGGTTGTTTCTGTTTTACGGCATATCAACCCTTTTCAGGTTATTTAATGTCGAATCCAAAGATTTTAAAGAAAATATTTTTAATAGAATATATTTGTTGTTTTCAAGTCGGTTTCTATTTAACCCATAGTTGGGACCCTAACAGGTACTACCACTCCGGGTCGGACGATTTTCACTGGTTAGGATATACGTTGATTTCACACGTTCCTGTTAAAAATCACTTGCCTTTTGTTGGTTGGTTGGTTGGTTGTTTCTGTTTTACGGCATATCAACCCTTTTCAGGTTATTTAATGTCGAATCCAATGATTTTGAAAAAAAAATTTTTAATAGAATATATTTGTTGTTTTCAAGTCGGTTCTATTCAACCCATAGTTGGGACCCTAACAGGTACTACCACCCTGGGTCAGAGTGGACCAGGGAGCATTGGTAAGTAAAGGATGGCTCCACACCCCCCAAAGCCTGCAAGCTGGGGCTACACCATTGTATATAGTTAACGGTCATATCCAGGACCGACACTCATGTTTTCTGAAAGCAGCTGGCATGTTATTGCCAGGTTCGACAGTTTCTGGCTTTATTGTTGCCAAGAATCTGGGCTGGAGCTGCTTAAAACAGCCTATCCTGCATTGAAAGAGCCCAAAATAGACTTCGTGACTTAGTGGAGGGATGCCCTTCTCTCTTCCCTTTCTCACACAGAAGAGACGTTGCAAGCCTGTCTTTGTTTTATCGTTATTTCCTTAGCAAGTGCTCGTCTGAGCTCCAATCTCTGGTCCCCCTCGCCAATTTTCACGAAAAACACCCGTCTAACTGAAACCACTGTCAGTAATTTTTTCCACTCTTTATCTGTGCCTAAATCAAAACATAGATTCCATGAACAAAGCTTCTTTCTTAGAAGTGCACGCCTGTGGAACTATCTTCCGTTTGCCTGTTTCCCACCTGACGACAACTTGGATGTCTTCAAGTCCAACATAAACAAATTCCTGATGAATCGCCTCCTTAAGTAAGACACTTTATCAAATCTCAAATACTAACTATTACTACGATGTTATCCCATTGATTACTGTACACGTAATAACCCTTAACCCCGAGTGGCCTCCGGGCCTTGATTAGTGGTGACCTCCATGTAAAAAAAAAGAAATTTTTTACAAACCAGAACAAATGCCTCCCATGCTTCCAACACAACTTCGTTCATTGAGTTTTCGAAATCTGGATCTCTGATGAGTTGCCAGATCTAAGGATCCTCAAAGATGTCAGCTTTCAACTTCTCCATGGTCAGTCCTAGAAAAGCCTGGCATAATTGAAGCAGTCATCATCCTTGTCCAGCATCATGTGCAGTGGTGGGAAGATTATTCTGTCTTTGTCCAATCAAGGATTGTTGATGATGTTCTTTTCTTTGCATCCTTCCATTAATTATAGCAGAAAATGGACCCATGACAAAAAAATTTCAAAAGTTACCTAGCAATTAAACCCGATGAGTCAGATGCGAGAGCGATTCAATCGGTTACACCTGTAAGGAAGGTTAAAATCTTAAAAGGATCTCTCGGTTAGAATGTATTAGATAGCTGAAGAATATTTGACAGCCTGTAGGATGCCCCATCCCAAGCTTAAACAAAATGATAAAAAGTATGTACATATACAGAAATATACATATATATAATTATACAATTATCCACATACAATACTGTTTCACAGCTCATCATTGCGGCTAGACAGGCAACTGCCTCAAGCCAGGATCGAAATCCGACCGCCCAAATGACAGGCAAGGTTTCTCACCATTACTGCTGCTGTGTGGGTAATTTTAACTTTTACTTGATGTCAATTCTCTGTGCTGCTATTGACATTCTATATGAGTAAAACCAATATATATATATATACAGTGATGATCATATTTATTGGCACGGTAAAATAAAAGTTAAATTTTGTCTAATAAATTCTAAAAAAGGGATTAAATTAAAGAAAATAACAAAGTATATTATGTATTTTTAACTGGCCTTTCCGATGCAGCAATCGGATTTTAGAAAAAATAAATAACAAAGGAACAACAAACATAATTGCAAAAAACCCTTGTTCAAAATTATTGGCACGGCTTTGTTTTTCTTTTAGTATCAGTATAATATCAATCAATTTCCGGTTTACGTGATTTCTGAACTTTTTTATAGCCATATTATGCTTGTTTAACGCTAATTCAGTGAATAATTTTTTTCAGATAATTTTTAGATAGCGATTTATTTAAACTATTATAAGTGACTAAATTATAATTTTCAATCGCCATGGTTAAAACTAAGGAACACAGCGAAGACGTCAGGAAGCTTGTTGTAGCATGCCATACCAATGGGGAGGGCTATGATAAGATTTCCAAGAAGCTAAACCTTCCCAAATCCACTGTTAGAGCCATAATAAACAAGTTCAAATCGCAAGGCCACGTTATGAGTTTAGAGGGTAGAGGGAGAAAAGGGATTCTTTCCCCAAGAGATGAACGGAAAATTGTTCGACAAGTAAAACAAAACCCAAGGATCTCTGTTGGGGAGATTGTTGATGAACAGAGCACCTCTGGAGTGAATGTATCTCGACATACAGTTGGTAGAGTTTTGAAGAGAGCTGGTTTAAAAGCATGTCGTCCGAGAAAGACTCCCTTATTGAAGCCTATGCACCTGAAAGCAAGGCTAGCCTTTGCAAAACGTCATATTGATAAAGATGTTGCATTCTGGAAACGTGTTCTATGGACTGACGAAACGAAAATAGAGTTATTTGGCCATAATAAAGCGTCTTATATTTACAGAAAATCTGGCGAAGCTTTCCTGCCTAAGAACACCATACCCACAGTGAAGCACGGTGGAGGCAGTTTGATGTTTTGGGGATCCTTTGCTGCCTCTGGACCAGGGCGACTTGTTAAGGTCACAGGTAGCATAAAAAAGGAAGATTATGTTAAAATATTGGATGAAAACCTGAAAGACTCTGCTAAAGAGCTCTCACTTGGTCGTCGTTGGTGGTTCATGCAAGATAATGACCCAAAGCATTCGGCTAAACTGACTAAGAAATGGCTTGAGGACAATCATATTAATGTTTTGGAGTGGCCATCACAAAGCCCAGACCTTAATCCAATTAAAAATTTATGGAGAACATTAAAATTGAGGGTAATGCAAAGGAAGCCTAAG